>NC_045427.1:129400959-129745459 GCF_902635505.1 Sarcophilus harrisii
GGCGCGGGCACCTTGGCTGGCACAGAGCCTTTGGCTGGCACGGAGCCGGCGCCGCGCCAGGGGGTTTTGGTGAGGGAGCCTCCTCACTGGGGGAGATGTCCCCGGGGAGACACCGTGCCTGGGGCCACGGCTTTAATGTGGGGTGAGAGAGAGTAGCTCTCCCAGCACAGGACTGCGGGTACTATGAGCCCCCTGGGTCAAAGCCCCATGGCCCTGCCCTAATTTCCGCCTCAGTTTCCTTTGGCAATTGCTGTCACAAGCAGTAGAAAATGGGGAGAAGAACCGTCGGTTAGAGAAGGCAGCTATCCCGATGTTCAAAAAAGGGAAGAGAACAAATAGGTTGGACTTCTATTTCTGGGGAAATTTTAGGACAGATTAAAGAAATAGACGGCAAACAACCAAAAAAGACATAGTGCTGACAAAGAGGCAGCGTGTCCTCGAGATCTTGCCAGGCTGACCAATAAAGTTAGTGCCTGTAATAAATACTACTTTAGTTAGTTAGTGCCGCTACTAAACAAATAAATAATTTATTAGAGACGCTAACTAAAGTACTAGATGATGTCATCGATTAACAAACTTACTAGTTTAGTGACTCTAATAAACAAATTACTTGTTTGATTATGAGGCACTACTAAAGTAGTATTTGTTTATTAAAAGCACTAACTAAAGTATCATCTAGTACTTTAGTTAATGTCTAAGTAATTTGTTTATTAGAGTCACTAAACTAGTAGTTTGTTAATCGATGACATCATCTAGCACGTTAGTTAGCGTCTCTAATAAATTATTTATTTGTTTATTAGAGGCACTAACTAATTAAAGTAGTATTTGTTTATTAAAGGCACTAACTAAAGTACTAGATGATGCTATGGATTAACAAACTACTACTTTAGTTAGTACCTCTAATAAACAAACAAATAAATAATCGATATAGTTAACTAAGAGCTTTCTAAGGCTTTTGATAGAATACTTCGTTGTTTTTTTTTTTTTTGTGGGGGAAATGGGGTTGTAGGACTGGATGATAATGTTGAGTGGGAAAGAAAATTATTTTCAAAGTAAAAAACAATGTACAATTCAGAGCAATGGATTCTAATTTTCTACTGATTGGATTTAAAGTGCTGTGTGGCACATGGGGGTAGGAAAGATAATTTGAGGTAGGGGAGTGCTTCCTGAACCCCAGGAAATCACAACATTCAGGTGATTTATTTGAGACTGGCAGAGACATACAAACTTGTATAATAGTAATCCTTTAGTCATGGTCTACCAGAAATGTTGTACAGTGAGGTTTCTCCAACATGGTACCTAAAGATCCTTGGCCTTGGAATTCCAGACTTAATAGCTCTTGTGCAACCTAGCAACAAACAATGGGAAATTACCTTTGGTAAAGGGGGAACAACGGAAAAAATAAAAATTGGTGAGTGGTGTTCTTTCCCTACTCTAAGGAAAGTTGGTTTTGGTAAAACATTCCTTTGTGTCCTCAGCTCCTCTGACATTAAATGAAGGAAAACAGGGGTTATGCTGCAACCAAGTTTTCTTTTAAAACCATCCTTTTTGTTTATTTATTTTAGTTTTCAACATTTACTTTTATTTTTTCCTCCCTTCTTCAGTCTCCTCCACACTTCCCAAGATGTCAAGCAATCTGACATAGATTATAATATAGGTACAATCATGTTTAACATATTTCCATATTAATCAGGTTGTGAAAGAAGAATCAGAACAAAAGGGATGAAGCACGATAAAGCAAATAATAACCAAAAAAGTATGCTTCAATCTACATTCAGACCCATAGTTCTTTCTCTGGATGTGATCAGCATTTTCCACAATGAGACCCTTGGAACTGTCCTGGATCATTCCATTTCTGAGGAGAGCTAAGTCTATCATAGTTGATCATTACACAATGTTGCTATTACTGTATACAATGTTCTCCTGATTTTGCTCACTTCACTCAGCATCAGTTCATGTAAGTTTTTCCAGGTTTTTTTGAAATCCACCTATTCCCTGCCATCTAGGGGAGGGGGTGGGGGGTGGGGGTAAGAGGTGAAAAATTGGAACAAGAGGTTTGGCAATTGTTAATGCTGTAAAGTTACCCATGCATATATCCTGTAAATAAAAGGCTATTAAAAAAAAAAAAAGAAAAAAAAAAGAAATCCACCTATTCATCATTTCTTACAGAACAATAATATTCCATTACTGTGCTGACTGTGGGGAGAGTCATCACTAATAGCCTGTGCGATATTGCTATATGCTTGTGTAACACCTCCCATGCTGATACGTTTGTGCATACCTGTTTCTAATAAGAGCCTTCAGCCCAGAAACCCACTAGCAATCCCCACTTCCCTTTGGTGCTTTTCATCTCTCTTCCTGAGATGTCGGGGAGGGCGTGATCATCTCCTTTTTGGTGTTTTCACCTCTTTTCCTGAGAAGTCCTGGGGAAGGGGGAGCGGCGTGATCACCTCCTTTTTGGGGCTCTCACCATCCTGAAAAGTCAGGGATGGTGTGACCATCTGTGTTCTAAAACAAAAGAAAGCGGGAGATGTAGAGGGCTGAAACTATGGAATCAATGCACTGATGTCGGGACTGCTGAGTGCTTAAGGTTAACTTCTGATTGGACAGTTCTCTATGGGCATATGCTTGAAAAATGGTCCTTTCCACTATTGTACTGGTTCAATGATTGGTGTATAGAGGATTGTAGAAGGGACTAGGGGGTGGAGTAAAGCTAGCCAGAGACACATTCTCCGCTGTAGAGGAGAGGGAAGGTGGTCACACAGATTCTACTTTGATCCTGTTCCATCCTATGTCTAAGACCAAGAATAAAGACTGAGGACTTTTGCTTATCCTGACTCCGGCTGATTCTGGGGTGTCCTGGGTACTAGCGTGGTCGTTACACATTACTTTCATATCCTATGATTTGTTCAGTCATTCCCCAGTCCACGGGTATCCTCACAATTTCCATTCTTTGCTACCACAAAGAGAGCTGCTATAAACATTTTTGTATATACAGGTCCTTGGGGATCCCCTTTTTTGGTGAGGGGTGGGGGGTACAGACATAGTAGTGGTATTGTTGGATCAAAGATTTTACAGTTTTATAGTCCTTTGGGCATAGCGGAGCCAAGTTTTGAAAACTGATTATTAAATTTTCAGTGTGAAGTTACACCTCAAAAATAAGCAATTTTTAATGATGTACCCCACCTTAGGGATACATGAGGTTTCATTATGTGACTTGCAGGGAAGCCAGAATAGACATATCTGTAGCATTCTTTCCCCAGTCCTTCTCCAGGACTCTGGTTTTCTGTCAGGAAGGGGAAGCAAGAGGTTAGGACTTGAGTCTACCAATCTGCTTTCTTCAATTTGGGGTACTGGACTAGAATTATATCTATTTACTACTTTAAATGTTATTAGTCTAGGGAAATGTCAAGCTAAACTAAGATAAACAAGGTTTAGTAACTTGTCTAAGATCCCACAGTAAGGCCTGAGGTCAAATTTGAACTCAGGAGGAAGAGTACTCCTGACTCCAGACCTGGTGCTCTATGCACTACAGGCCACCTAGCTGTCCAAAGGGATTAGGTGAAATGGATTTTAAGGTACAGTGCTTTATATAAATGTGAGCTGTTCTTGTCTTTCTTGTAGTCCTGGAACAGAAGTTCTTAACCTGGGATCCATGTCAGTGGGTCTAGGAACTTACTTGGCATTTCCTCAAATCTTCTTCAAATTTCCTCAAATCAAGAAATGCATTTTTCTTTTCACTGTCTTCTAATTGAAATGCTGCATTTCCTTAAATTATGAATGTAAGCACAAGATGTAGGCCTCCATAGGCTTCCATGACACAAAAGAGGTTAAGAGTTCTAATGAATTCTATCTTGATAACATTCTTTGCTTAGACAGATATTCCTCTAGTGTGAGACATTTAACCTTTGCCAGTTTTTACTTAAAAACAAAACATATATGACATTCTTTGCCATTTTTGCTTATTTATTCTTCAAGATTAATTTCTCCATCAATCTGTCAGATTCTATAAAATATCCCATGGCCCAGCGGACCTTTAAAAAAAGTTTTTTTGTTGTTTTTCTGAACTCAGCACCAAGTAAAGTGAGCATTTCCACATACAAAGTAGAATAGAAACTATTTTATAGGGAACTATGAATTTCTATTACATCCATCTTGCTTTTTAAAAAATATAATATATTCAATATGTAACTTTCAAAATTACTTTAAAAAGCTTCATTCTAGATGCAAGAGGTGATTTATGTGTTGCCCATGTAGATGACACATGTCTAGGTCTGTCTAGATATAGATTGCAAGAAGGCATGAAAGCATATATCTCTAGAGTATCCTCTTCCCATTTTTCTTTTGTTTTCCCCAAAGAAAGGAATCTGGATTAGAATTATATCAGTCTGATATCCAACTAAATATTGTTAGTCTAAGGGAAATCATTTTCAGGTTCAAACTGAGCTTCTGATCACTATTCCCTAAAGGGGAACAACTGCCCCCAAGCATTTAAAGCTTGATTCCCTTCTCATCAAATGCTAGATACACAAAACATATATGGCAAAAGGGAAATAAACCTATTTATTTAAGTTAATAGTAAACAGAAATCAGAGAAGGTATACAGATGAGAATACACCAAATAACCCAAAAAAGGGTTGAGTTTCTTAGCTCACTAAGACAGAGACTCAGATATCACTCAAGGGAAAATTCCCCCAGATATCTAGAGATCTAAGCTAGGGATGATTGAGGTGCCAGTTCTCCATGTTGGCTTCTTTCCAGAGCCTTATTTCCCTTAAGGTACCTTAAGAGGAATCTGGAAATTAAAAGAATCTGGAATTAAGTGTCTCCCTTATAGCTGGAAGTTACAAAACCAGAATCTTTCTTTTCTCTCTTGGTTTCTCAACACCATTCTCCAGGTAGGTCTGATGCATTGTGTTCACTGAATCAATCTCTACCAATGCAGATAATTTTATGCAAATAATTTTGAACCTTGGGTTACATAGAAATACAAAATCTGTAGCAGCTCTATGGATGGCAAAGAGCACTGGCCCTGGAGACAGAAGGACCTGAGTTCAAATGTGGCCCCAGATGCTTAGTTAGTGGGTGATCTTGGGCAAGCCTCAACAAAATAAATAAATGAATAAATAAACAAATAAATACATCCAAAATCTGAGAATAGGAAAAGGATCTGAAGTCCCATCAACATCTGAACAGGCAACAATATGTTCTCCACATTTCTCAAGGAGTCAACCAGCCCGTACATGAAGACTGGAAGTGGGGAGGAGTTCTCTCTCTCAGCGAAGGTAATGAGTCATTAGTACAGTTCTAGTTGTAAGGATGTTTTTCCTTATGTCATTCTGAAATCTGCTTTTCAGTAATAATAGCTGATATTTACATGGAGCTTTAAGGCTTGCAAACTGTTTCCATACATTATCTCATTTAATCTCTTCAATCATTTACTCTTAGCTCCTCGGTTTTGGGCCAAGCAAAACAAATATAATTCCTCTCCCCATGACAGCCTTTCAAATAACTGATTATGACAGAAATAGCTCCCTCTAAATTTTCTCTTCTTCAGGCAAAATAACTTCAATTCCTTTCATCCATCCATACAGCCCATTCTTTCCAGTTCTTTCACCATTTTTGTCTTCCTCAGTGGACATGTGTAAGCTTGTCTGTGTCTTAGAGGCAAGGTAGACAGTAGTTTGCCTGAAAAAGATCTAAGTCTTAGTGACCACAAGCCTTTAAATGAGGTAACAATGTGATATGTAAATGAAAAAAAAAAAAGCCAGTGTGATCTGGGGATGCTTTCTTCCAGGAATAAGGGGGTGAACAAGGAGAGATCATTTATAGTCTAACCAGCCATTGGTTTCATTCAGGGCATCACAGTTTAGGAAAGACATTAAGGGGGAGATCTGAAGATAAACAGGAGAACATGAAGAGAACAACCAGGGTGGTGAAAGGCTTTGAGTTCCTGCCCTGTAAGGATCATTTGAAGGAACTAGGGATGTTTAGCCTGGAGAAGGGAAGACTTTGAGAAGAAAAAAATAATATATTCAAGTATTTGAAAGGCTGCCATCCTAAAGGGGGATTAGCCATACTTTGCTGGATTTCAAAGAGACATAATGGGTTTGATATTAGGGAAAAACAAATTTCTCAATAATTTGCACATGGATGGAAAGTGGAACTTTCCTTGTAACCAGGAACAGAGGCTAGATGATCACTTGTTGGGCATATATAGCATGAGAGGAATCTGGGGAGAAGGTTACCTGTAGACTAGAAAATCCCCAACTTCAAGGGGTAGTGGTTCCTAAAATGTCAAGTCTTATATTGAATACAAGTACCAGATATGATATCTGGATAGGGTATAGCTATAGGCTCCTTTGTTCTGCTTCTAGTAAAAATAAAATTCTCAAATTGAAAACAAAGTTCCATTAAGGTTTTTGTTGTTGTTGTTGTTATTTGAGGTAATCATGGTTAATCTATGTACCCAAGGTCACACAGCTTAAGTGCCTGAGACTGGATTGGAACTCAGGAACTCTTGACTTCAAGCCTAGTGCTCTGTCCAGACTGTGCCACCTAACAGCCCCAATATTCCATTAGTTTTCTCAACTGTCAGGCATTGAGCCCTATTGACCTGGCAAAACCTGCCAGGACTGTTCTGAGGACTTCTGCCCCAGTTCAGCCATTCTTTTCACGTTTTGTACTTATTTAGTTGAGGTTTTGAACCCAAATGTAGAATTTACATTTACACAAAATGCTCCAATCTAATATAGATTAAAAATGTGCAATCCTTTTAAATGTATTTTCATATTTGTCATGTTGTACAAGAAAAATCAGACCAAACTGGGGGAAAAGGCCACAAGAAAGAAAAAGCAAACAAAAAAAGTGAAAATACTATGCTTCCATCCACATTAAGTCTCCATAGTTTTTTCTCTGGATGCAGATGGCATTTTCCTTCCCAAGTCCATTGGCATGGTCTTAAATCACCATATCTGCCCTTTTTTGTTTTTTGAAAAAATTATGATGCCGGGCAATGTGATACAGTGAAAATATCACTGAACTTGAGGCAATGAGAGGGGTCTTAACCCCAGAGCTGGGATTGCTACCTTGTAACCACAGACAAAATCTTTCACCTTATCAGCCTTTTCTAGTAAAAGAACATGTATAAAGCATTTAGCACAGTACCTTGTACACAGCAGGAGCTTAATATGTACTTGTGCCTTTTTTTTTTTTTGACGCCCACCTTTCCTTATCTTCAAAACAGGTTGGATTAAGTCAATCAATCAACAAGCCTTTTAATTAAGTACCAGCTTTGTGCCAGATGCTGTGTATACAAAGACAAAACCCACTCCTGAATTCCAGAAGGAAAGAGCATAAAGACATATATGCATGAACAACATGGAGATGGGATAATTGGGAGGAGGAGAAAGGCACCAGCAGTAGAGAAGGGGATGGTGAATCAGGAAGACTTCATATAGAAAGGTGGTCCTTTGCTCAGCGAGAAAATTGGGGGAACTGAGTGTGGATCACAACTTAGCATTTTCACTTCTTTAGTTTGCAAAAAAATTTTCTCTTTTTTTCCTTTTTGATCTGATTCTTCTTGTGCAGCAAGATAATTGTATAAATACATGGGCCTATATTGGATTTCCATATATTTTTTACCATGTTTAACATATATTGGATTAGTTGCCATCTAGGAGAGGGGGTGGGGGAGAGGGAAGAAATTGGAACACAAGGCCTTGCAAAGATCAGTGGTGAAAAATGATCCTTGCATATGTTTTGAAAATAAAAGCTTCAGTAAAAAAAATTAAATAAAAATTTAATTTGATAAAAAAAAATGGTGCTTTGAAGGAAACTAGGGAGTGAAAAAAGCATTGATTAAGGATTTAGTATGTGCAAAAGAACTGTGCTAATTCTGGGGATATAAACAGAAAAGTGGCCCCTGTTCTCAGAAACTCATCTCATGAGGCTGAGGCTTCGAAGCTGGACCTTCTGACCCTCTGATTGGAGAGTGGAACAAAGCTTCCAGAGCTGCCATTTCAAGAGGGCTCCCTGCTCCTTCACCTGCCACCACCAGTTTGTGGACCGCTCCATCAGACTCCGTGGGTACTTCTCCCCCCCACCTCCCGCCCCCTTTCTCTTGGGTCCCTTTCCCTTGAGTCCTGTAAGCCCTTTGAGGGCAAGACCAGCTCCTATTCGCACCCCTAGTGCTGACCTGGGGCTTGGCTCAGATGAGGTACCTGCCGTTCCCCGACATCTCAGGGAGTTGTTAGGGAAAAGCTTTCTGCTCCAAGGCGGAGGGAAGGATCCCACGGGCGGGGGACGCATCTGCTCTCCCGCTGTTCCCCCTCCCCAAACCCATTTCTGCCATCAGCTCAGTGGACTGTGCTACAGCTTTATCAGTGACAGTCCTGCTGGACCTTTGTGGTTTGGGTTTGGAAAGGCCAGGGCTACAGCCCCTGCAGCCTCCGTCGGGCTGCGGCTGGAAGCCGGACTTTTTCTTTGCCAGTTTTAGGTTTATGGGATCACATAATGTCAGTGCGAGATCACTAGTTTGTCCAACGTCCCTATTTTACAGATGAAAAAACTGAGGTCCAGACTCAGCGACTCGGTCCCCAAGGTCACCCAGGACAGCCAAGGTGGAAACTCTGGTTCAGGCCCCGTCCTGCCCAATCTGCTGCAGCCTTTCACAAGAAGGGGCTTGCTGCTTTGAACAAACTGTGTTCTACCACTGGGCCTGAAGCTCTGAGGGAAAAGAACCTTTCCCTTTCAACAGCAGGCATCAATCAGTGAATCAGCATCAGTCAGTGAATCAGCATTAATTAGGCACATACTGCACACCTACTGTGTGCCAGGCACCGTGTGAAGAATCAAACAGAAGCATAAACAGCCCATAGTCTAATGGGGAAGAAAACACAAGAACAACTATGTACAACTGACATAAAAACCCATAGAATATATAGGTTTTATGTAAGTATATAATGCACATTTTATGTATATTGTATATAAATATGATACAATACACATATAATAAATTGTAGTAGCTAGTTGGTACGGTGGATAGAATTCTGGGTTGGGAGTCAAGAAGACCAGAGTTCAAATTCAGCTTCATGTGTGACCCTGGTCAAGTTGTTTAACACTGCCTCAGTTTCCCCATTTGTAAAACGGGCTAGAGAAGGAAAAGGCAAGCACTCAGTATCTCTACCAAGAAAATGGGATCACAAAGAAATGGATGTGACTGAAAATGACCGAACAATAATACAATGGAGATAACCACCACAGGGAAGGCATCAAGAGGGTTTGAGAAAGATTTCAGGCAGAAGGGTGGGATTTTAGATAGAATCTGGTGGAAGCTGGGGAACCCAGAGTTGGGGGAGGTAAGAAGGGACGGTGTTCTAGGCATGGGGCAAAAATGCCTGGGATCAGAGGGCAATATACAGATATAAAAAATTCCCATTAAAATTCATCACACCACATGCAGACACACCAGCCTCTGCACTCTCAAACAAAAAGCACAACACAAAGATAATACAATTTTAAGTTTAAAAAAATACAATCAGCAGGATTTCAGGGGTCATTTTTATTATAAATTTAATATGGCTGATTAATGAAAAAAATCACAATGAAGTACCAATAAAATGTCTGTCAATATCAAAAATTTAGCAGCATTTCAATAGTCTCAGGTTTCTAAGCATTAGTCAAGCTTTCTCTCCCTCATACTTACAAAAAACAGCTGAAGGACCGGGATAGGATCCTGGCATTGTCAGTTCCTCCAATACAAACACTAAGCCGATGGACTTTCTGATCAGTGATCATTTCAGCCAAAATCAAAACCAAATCTTGAATTGTAACTAATTAGTTCCATAATGTCCCTTCCCAGAATATATAACACTTATTTCAAAGTCTGTGACTGGAGTTTCTTTGAGGAGGTTATAGGAAGAGGGAGTGGGTTGGGGAGAGGATTTGAAGTGCAGCTGATACTGTACCATTTTATCACTATTATTATTTATCATTTTTCCTTAGATATGTCTGTTCTCTCACAAGAGCTTCCTGATCTGTGGTACTTGGGCAGGGAAGGAAGGGAAGGGAGATCACTGATGCCATGGGGGAATGCTGGGTCTAACTGTCATAATCAACTACTCTGGGGCAGGTTCAAACATGATTGGTCTTGCCATAATCCCGGTTTAATAGTGGAAACAAGGAAGAAGGAGATAAATATAGTGTGAAAATGTAATACTGGCAAAATACTCCCCTGCTTCTTTGGTACTTTCTAAAACTTTCTGATCCAAAATGTAAAAGGGAAATGCACCATTAAAAAGTTACAGTTTTAAGTATTTACAAAAGCAATTACAATATATTACACAATAATCAATACAGTATATGGACAAATTATTTCATGAAAGCACTTGTGAACTTTTGTTCCAGTATTATTTCCATAGCACAGAGACCATCACAGACCTACATACAGTGTTTTCAGATTTGTTATACAGCCTGTACCTCATTTATCTTACACACAGGGGAAAAGCATTTCCCAATCTACACCTGCCTTTAAAAAGGCTTTAAAAACCGCCACTGAAATAATTATATACAGATTTATTGGATGATTCTAGCAATTCTCTCCCCCCCCACTTTGACTATATCCGCAGTAGTGCTTCCTACTCTATGTATACAGCATATGTTTAATAGATAATGAAGGGCGGCACATGTTACGTCACCAATGGAGCACGTGTGGTTATGGACAGTAGTCGGGTTAAGGATGAAAGCGGGAGCTCCGCCGCTCGGGGGGTGGCGTAGTGAGGGGGTCACCGTCGGTACTCCGGGATCCGCTGAAGCTGGTGGCGAAGAGTGAGCATGTGAGACGGAGCTGGGACCCCGCCGCCCCCCGGGCCGTCCCTTCACAACGCATGCGCCTGAGCCCGGGGCCTCTTCACACGTACGGCAGGATGCCGTACATCAGGATGGCCATCACCGCGGCGCTGAACAGGCCGGCCACCGGCACGGTCACGAACCAGGCCACGAAGATGTTCCGGAAGAGATGCCAGTCGACGGCCTTCCGCGACCGGATCCAGCCCACGGCCACCACGGAGCCGACCTGGGGGGGGGAGCATGGACACATGAGCACAGGCCGGCCACGCAAGGACTCACAGCTACCACCAGCTTGCTGATACCACGTGGCTCCGAGGGGGGACGCCCGGGAAGCCGAGGCGTCCCTCCCTCCTCATGCTTCCTCTGGCCGTGTCGGGGCAGGCCCCGGTCACAAGGCCAATCTACCTTCTGGGCCCAGGTCGGACCCTGGGAAGCCTAAGAATTAAGGGCTTCCTGCTTTGACTTAAGCTCAACGTGAAAGCAAAGGGAGCCTCTTTAAGTCCTAATGGTCAGTGCGGTAATGTCCGTGATGAGAGACAAGCACACGGAATATATTTGGGAACAATTCTCCGGGACAACAAAGGCTCACGAACACGAGCACTGGCCTGCGGAGAGGCGCCGGGCCCGTTTCTGCGGCTCCTACAGACATGGGGACATTGTACATCCCCGGGTGCCTCCACACCTGCTCCTGGTTTTCTACTGGCTCAGGGGTTGGATTTTTAAGGGCAGACTTTGCTTCAGGGTCTCCAGTCACATTCATAAAGTGGGAAAAAATTAAAAGACTAAAAAGCAATGTCATTGAAGAAAACAACTAAAGCCCGACCTACAGTGGTTCTTGCCCTCCAAAAAGAGTGCCGGTGATGGGCTAGGCCCAGGGCATCGTGGCACACCGGGGCTGCCTCCCCAAGAAGGCCCAAGTCACCGAGCAGCGGTGAAGGCGGGCTGGCCAGTCCTCCAGAGGCCCGGAGGGGCCCTTGTGAAGCTGCCAGATGTACCTGAAGAAGGGCACCCTTACATCTGGATGCAAGTGATGATCCAGGCATGATAGTATCACATACAGGCCACTGGCTTTGGAGGACAGAGGTCAAGGGTTTTTGATAATTTACCTAATTATCCTTTTTATCTTCAGTTTCCTTATCTATAAAATGAGAACAGTAGGATTTGGCTACCTCATAGGACTGCCGTGAGGATGAAATAATAAGACGCTATGCTCAGGATTTCCTTGTCCTGTTTTTGATAATTCACCTAATTATCCTTTTTATCTTCAGTTTCCTTATCTGTAAAATGGGGACAGTGGGATTTGGCTTCCTCACAGGATGCTTGTGAGGATGAAATAAGATGCTATGGTCAGGATGTCTAAATGAATGCTTTTGTCCGGTTTTGGACAATTCAGCTAATTATCTTTTTTATCTTCAGTTTCCTTATCTGTAAAATGAGGACAGTAGGATTTGGCTACTTTGTAGGATGAATGCCTTTGTCCCCTCTTGCCAATAACTAATTTTCACAGTGGTGACCCCAACAAGCAGAATCTCAGGGTTTGCCTCCATCCAGTGTTCCCTCATGATCAGTACTGTATAAGCATTAGCATCCTAGATTTAGAGGTGGAAAGTCAAAGTTCACCTAGCCCAGCCATCGCATTTGACGGATGAGAAAACTGAGATACTGAGATGTTAAGTGATCTGACCACATTCAGAGACATATTATGGGGCAGAGCTGGGATTCAAATCCAAGTCCTCTGACTCTGGCTCCAGCAGTTTTTCCATGGTACTCCATTAAGCAGAATTCATTTAGTTTCTTTTAAAATCAAGAATCCACAAATGTCATATGCAGGAATTTCTAATGAATGAGATTCTGATGGAGACCTATGTACTCTTAGACTGCTTGTGACCTCATTTGTAGTTCTCTTGGCAGGGATACTGCAGTAGTTTGCCATTTCCTTCTCCAGCTCATTTTACAGATGAGGAAATGGAGGTAAACAGGGTTAAGTGGCTTGCCCAGGATCACACAACTAGTGAGTGAGGCCAGATACTTCCTGATTCTATCCACTGTATATGCTCCAAATCTATTCTTTCCCCAACTGGGAAGTTATAAATGGATAAATAGAGAACAAGGTGTCTTCCTGGGAGGAAAAATTACAACAGTAACTCATTCCTTAATCAAAACTCACTCTTAAGTACAATCAAATATTTTCTGTTTGCCCAACTTGCCCAGTTCCTGGACTAATTTGAATGTTCTTTCTTGGCAAACCCCACCAGGAGGAGAAAAACATCTTAATTAATGATCTGAGAAAATAATAGCATAGCTTTTAATGTTCACTGTCATCGTCCTGTTTTGGCTTTCCAGTAATGCTAATTCTGCTGACTAGTCTATGTTGTGAAGTGGGATTCTGTCCATCACTTGGGAAATCTTGAAGAAGCAGTATTGGGGAGCAGAATGCAAGAAGGGGAACTGCGGCACAAGAGCCCCTGGTGGGATGTCCTTGCACAGGTCTGTGTCTACCCTGGAAGAGGGACTTTTCAGTAAAGGAAGTAGAGGTCTATGTCAAAAATAAAAGGGAGGGGGAGATTCTGGAGAGAGTGCTGGACATGGCTTCAGGAAGGCCATAGTCCAATTCCTCCCTCAGAGGCGCCTCGGCTAGGAGTCCCTGAGCAAATCACCGACCTCTCATCCACTCCATTGTAAAATGAGCATATTAATAATAATAATAATAAATGAGTCACTCTCCAGGTGACTAAGAGAAAGTGCTCTGCAAGCTGGAAAGTGCATTATAAACGCCCTATGTGCCTTTGGGGAAGTCATTTAACTTCATTGTATCTCAGATAAATCAGAGGATTTATCCAGTAGGTCACAGTACAGATCATTTAAAATGGAAAACCCAACTCAGCTGTTATCAAACAGCCTTTGTTCCATCCAGACTGGCTATCTGGAGTCAAGACTACTCTAACTTAGGGGTTCCTTGTGATGACTTTACCCTTTAGTCTATATGACCTGTGCTAATCAAAATGCTTTCTTTCACACTACTGTCAGATGAGACATGCCAACAGTGGATAATCCAAAATCTGACCATTGGACTGGGTCTAAATTCATATCTAAGAGCTCACAAAGACTGCCTATGTTTAGTTATTATGACCGTGTCATAAATCTGAAGTTAACTGCAGGAAAGAATTATTTGCAAGCTAGTGAACTTTGCTTCTGTGAACATTTCTATTTTCAAAGCTAACTGTCTGCTTAGTTTTTCTTAGTGTGACCAGACTATTATTACACTGAAACTTAACTTACTTAGCTAACCTGGGCTTAGCTTTTTGGAAATGAAATGCATAGCTTTCAAAACGTAAACCTCTTAATGAGAAATAATAGATATCAGAAAACAAGGATTCAAGTCCTGCTCATTAGACTAAACATTTTAAGAGCAGGCAATGTTTTTTGCCACTTTTTGTAACTTTAGAGCTTACTGTGGAACCTGGTACACAGGAGATGCTTAATAAATGTTTACTGATTGATTGCCTCTACCACTAACTAGAAGTGTAACCATGGGCAAGTCACCTCAGCCCGACTCTGCATCTGTTTCCTGACCAGAGGGTTGCACTAATTGAGCTAAGTTGACTGTGTGGTAGAAGCAGCGGTCATTTACTAGTGGCCACTAGGAAACTCTCAAAGACACTGCCACACTGAGGAAGGCAATACATTTAGCAACCAGACACTGCCACACTGAGGAAGGCAATACATTTAGCAACCAGACTGGTGGATGAGACCTGGAGTAAGGATTGTCATGAGGAACAGCTGAGATAGTATGTGTTCCAAGGGCCTGCAAACCTGAAATTATCATATGAAAATCAGTTTAAGTTATTTTTATTATGTCACTTTTCCCCCTAAAAGCATTCTCCTTCTGTGCATATTTCAGCATCTGCAAAACAGGGAAAGGCTACCCCGATATTTAGAAGAGTTAGCACCTTGGGTGTCTGTGCTTTTTTAGCTCTCCAGCTCTTGATTTTCTGTGGCAAGGGAGAAGAACGTGTAAATGAAATGCCCTGGTAATTCTAAAAGCTCATTTTTATTCTTCACTGCCATCTTTCCTCTACAAACTTTGCAGAGCACTGCAGAGAGCAACCAGCTGGGTACCTCCTTGTCCTATTTGCCAGCCACATTCCAAAGTGATACTCAGAAGAGATAATGTATGCTTGCAAATGCTCCAAGGTGTCAGCTAATTTAATAAATGGGAGCAGATGACAAAAGCGACAGGGGGTCAGTGACAACCAGCTCCCCTGTTTAAGGTCTGTCCAGGGCCTGGCCGTGGGTGGCAGGGAGTGGGTGCCCGTCCAGGGGCTGGTGCTGAAGCCCCAACACCAGTTCTGCAATGCTCAGGCGGAGATGAACTGAGGCGCAGTGACTTTCAGCTGCTGGGCCCCTGCCCCTACCCTCAGATTTATGATTTCAGCATGCTGTAAGAAACAGTGGCTGGCTGTGGGATTCATGACTGTCCTTACATAGGGCCCGATTCTTCCCTCCATCCCACGCTCTCACATACTTCAGCCCACGTATCCCACACAGGGATCCAGGCAGGGGGAAGAAATATGTGGCAGACGACAATCTAGCTCAGTGAGGGACCACAAGGGAATCTAAGCTGGGGCTCGGACTCGTGTTTATGTTACAAAACAGAGGTCTCCCTCATTCAAAGGTGAGGTGTCAGACTCACCATCCAGGGATGTCTTTTTTTTTGGAAGAGGAGGGGGAGATTTACCTGCCATATTTACTTGCCCCCAGAGAGTGCCAAGAAGCAGCTGACTGCTCCTCCTTTCTCTCCTTGGCAGGGGCCAACAGGAAGGTTCTCGGGTCACAGCCAGGACCAGCAGAACTTATTCATTAGCAGTAGCATTCTGCCCCAGGGGAGGACGACTTTTTCTCTTAGGCCTCCTTGGAACTGGATTAAGAAATTCTTGGGAGATAGTTGAGAAATGGGAGGGAATGCTCCCATCGCTTGTAATAATTACACAAATCAAGCAGCAAATAGTGCTTCTCTTTTTAAATTTTGATAACACAGGCAGGCTTGGTAAAAATGAAATATCAGTGGGTGTTTGAAGGGTGCTGCTTCTCATCATCCCCGTTGGGACTGCCCTGCACTCCTGCCTCTGGTCCCCCACCCAACCACACTCCCCACTGGGACACACAAGTTACTCTCCCCTGAGACTTCATGTCTTTAATATCAATCCATGTAGAAGGATGACAGGGGATTTCCCCACTCCCACCTTAATCTGACAAGGGCACTTGCCTGGGAGCTGGCCAATGGTGTTCTGGTTCTAATGGGGAAAGGTTTCTCTGACCACCTGAACACACTCACACATCTCTATAAGCATGCTGCCTCTCCAGTAGAATCTAAATTTCATGAATTAAAGTCCTATTTCTTTCTGGTTTTTGTATTCCCAAGGAGAAGCGCTTAGTATATGCTTAATGTCTGATAAAATTTAAGTTAAAAATTTCCTTTCCAGATTGTTTCCTCGGATTCATTAATCAGATTATCTCTCCTAGGTGATGGAATGTCTTAACCTATGCTACTAATAGGCATTTCAGGAACAGCAGAAGATTAATATGAAAAATAAATATTTGGATCATGCCGTAAGCCCAAATTATTCTGGCCCTCACTGATTAAGCAACAGGAGGTCCTAGGTTAAGCTCCATTTGGTCATTGCTTGGGCTCTGATTGGCTCAGAATGAATGTAAATATTATTTTTTCTATTTTGGCCAGAATCCCCAGAATCTCTCCTCATCCCCAGACTTTTATACACACACACACACACACACACACACACACACACACAAGTATATACACATGTATACCCAAATATGTGTATGTATAAACGTATTTATGTGTGTATATGTGTATTGTATATATTTTTTTTGTTTTTTAACTAGGTAAAAGAGGTCCTTCTCTGTTTCATTACTTACCTAGCCTTAATCACTGATTGGACATGCCTCAGTCAAACTGAGACCTGTTAAAAACTTTAGCTTAAAAAGGCTAAGGGCCATCCCTGGTTGTCCTGATATATGTCTAGCCACTGGACCAGATGGCTCTGGAGGGGAAAGTGAGGCAGGTGCCCTTGCCCAGCCCTCCTTCACTGAAATCCAATTCACTTGCAGGTCATGGCATCTCCTCCCTGATATCATGGTCTTCTTTAAGAAGGAAGGGCAAACTACAACAACAGTAGCCATTTTAGGAACAGTGGAAAGCTAATATAAAAAAATAAGTATGTGGTCTTCAGGAATACTTCTTTACGGTGTACGAGTAGGTCTAGGGATGCTTCAGTATTTTAAAAAATCTCTGATTCCATCAGAACGAGTACTCCATGACAATGTTTTTAAACAAATTTCTCTGGCCAAAGAAACTCGTGACTTATTGGTCAATCTGCTGACTTTCTCCCTAGGCTGGTCACTGGTTGGCAGGCATATTTTCCACCACTGGGGCCACCCTGAAAGCCTTTCTAGCTTGATAGACTTGGCAGAGTGTTTGACACCTTGGCATAAGTGGTCAGGCTCACCTCCAGCAGAACAGCAGAGGGGTCTACAGAGTGAGTTAATTATAATGAAAAGTTTTAGAAGCAAAGAGAATTGTTTATTGAAGTCTGAACACCTCATTAGGTTTTCTAGGCACTCTTTCTCCCATGATTTATGTACTAATATTAATCTAATTGTCATATTCTTCTCATTTTGGGTTTCTTACTCTTTTGACATTAAGTATGATGAAGCCTATGGACTGTCTTCTTAAAACAAAATTTTTAGATGCATAAAACAAAACACATGCAAAAAACCAAAGGAAACCAATTATGCTGAAATGCAGTTATCAAAATACATTTTAAAAAAGTCACAGGTTCCAGATGGCTCCAAGATAATTATTACTTTCTAAAACATTCTTCACCTCTGATAAGCTTACAATTGAGGAAATGCTGAAATGTTTATCTAGAGGAATTGGCATCCAACATATGATGTTTGAAAGACACGGAAATATACTTAAGAAAGTATAGGAAACTTAGGAAAGACACTTAATATACTTGTTATTGGTTGTACCAAATCTTAAGGTCTGCAAATCTCAGGACAGATTCTCTATCTATATTAAATCTAAATATATTATTCTAGCATAAGTATCATTAAGAACTCTTTTTCTTTATCATTTGGGTTCACTTGTACCAAATTATATTTTAAGATAAAATATTGGAGTTTGTTATTCGTATGTACATTGTACTTTTCAGTTGCCAAGTAGTTTACATTCTGGATATGGTGGTATCAGCAAGACTGGCATTACTTATTATTAAATCCTGTTGTAGGATTTGATTATTATATTAAAAAATAATTTAACAAGTTAGTTTGTTAATAAACATTCTGATGAATGAAAAGTTAGGAAAGCAGTTAGCAAACTAGAGAAACTAAAGAAATAATCTGCAATATTTCTTCAAGAAATTCTTTAGTTGCTTTGAAACAGTTTGATTTCATTAGGATGGCTCCTTATATAGTGTCAATGTTTGCTCAAAAGCAAACAATACTTCCCTCTTTTCCAACCCAAATTTAAAAAGTATTTTTAGGAGGAATAGACACTTAAACACAACAAGAAAAGTGTGTTTCCCCCACTTAAAAAGCCCAATGGTTATCTGTGACCCACAAATGGTTTGTAAAGACCACCTTTCTTTTTTACATCTTCCATGTGAATCTGGCTCTGGCCCTGTTTTGGGTCTCATCTTCCTCCCCTATAGAATGAAGGGTTGGACCAGAAGACTACAAAGTTTCTTTCTATGAGACTATAGAATGTTAAGAGCTGAAAAAAAAATGTTCACTTCTAGTACAGATTCACTCTAGGGGTTTTTTTTTAATCACTTTTTTTAACCCCTTTAAAGTTAACTGTATATGGAGGAATTTCCCTACTTTCCCTTTCCCTACTGCTGCTGAATCTTTTATACATAAAGGGAAGGTCCTAGGTTAGTCTTAAATGTTAATTATGACCAATTTAGGACTTCCCCTCAGCAATGCTGTGTAGGTTTATTAGAAAATCGCTTTTAATCCATCCTCTTTAGGCAGGCCTCATACTATCTGGGGGTGAATTCAGAAGCATCTAGAAAAATCAGGAAGTGTTTCTGAATTTGTGGAGTCTGAATAATAATGGTGGGCCTTTCTGGATGTATTCCAATGTCTGGCATTTTCTCTGCAACCTCTCCATTAATCTATTAGGATAGGAATTATTCTTTTGAGTAAGATGCTCAATCACTTTTAGGCAAATAAGAATCATGGGGTGAAATTATAATCATCGCTTTTTCCTACAGAAGAGGAAGTGTGCGAGCATGTCTTGCCCAGAGTCTTAGGGTTAGTGTGGGTGCCAGGCTGGAGTCAGGGCTGCTGATTCCAAGACCAAGGCTCTTTCCATCACCTCACCCTGCCAGCAGCCAACTTGTGAGCTGGAAGTGACCATAAGACACGGTGGTCCCTTTGAGGGCTCCCTAAGGAAAGCAAACTGAAACAACTTTATTTCAATTTCATTTGGATGATTGATTTTAGCTTGACTTCCTCTATCACCTCCCAATACCTTGCAGTGAGTGGAGCTGATTGGAATGCCCCCATTTGAGGCTAAGAGCACGGTTAGCGCACACATTACTTCAATGCAAAATCCACTGTGGAAACAATGAAAGAAACAGAAGAAAAAGGACAAATGGAGGATCTGCAGCATAGATCTGATGAGGGAAGCCCTTGCCATGCGTGCATGCATCAAGGAAGCAGAGATGTCTCAGCCGCTGAACAGGAAGACGGAGCTTGAGGGAGCTCAGGGCCAAGCTCGAAGGGCACAGCCCGGGAAAGGCCAAACCATCTACTTCCGAGCCTTCCAGAGAACGCAGGCCACTCGTGATGGGAGGGGGCCGCTGCCGACTAAGGCAGGCAGGCGCCCCTCGCAGCCACGGAGATGCATCGGCTTTCCCCACATTCCCTAGGCCGCTCGAAGCTGGCCCTGGCAGCCCGAGGACTGGAGTCCAGTGGGACCCACCGCCTGGACTGCAGTCGCTTGGCAGAGGCATACCTTGCAGTGTGTAGTACTGACAGGAAGTCCAACATTGGAAGCTATCACAACTGTGAACGCCGAAGCCAATTCAATAGTGAATCCACTGCAGGGGGCATAAGAAAACACTGCACAGTCATTCTTTGTATCAGTCCTAACTGACACCGGGCAGGGTGCCAGAGTCTTACCAGAATACTCTTTGGTTCAATTGTTTACTGCTGACTGATTCAGAATCGCATTAACAGAACAAGAGACTGCTGAATGGGAACAATGCACACTCATAAATCTGCATTAGCGTGTGGGGAGCTTCCGATCTAGCCTTTCTACTCTTAAAGCCACGCATTCAGGAGAGCAAACTGTCAGAGGCCACGGGAGTGGGACAGACACAAATAAGGGGGGCAGGTTCAATTTCTGGAGGAGTCTCGGTGCTCAGGAATTGCTATCTTCTCACTTTATGGATCTGTAGTTATTAGGAAATCAGGAGACTCCTCAGCTCCCAAGGGTTTCGATAAATCAGGTATCTATCAGGACCTTTATTAAAATTATCAAGGGAAAAGAAATGTATAATTAGAAATAAAAGAAAAATGAAAACCAATCATAGGGCCAAAACTCATTCATTTGTCAGTCTGTAAATAATCAGTGGCTCTCACCAGTAACTGCACTCACCTGGATGGGGTGATTGGGGTGAGGTCTTTGCCCATTGTCTGGATCACTCTTCTCCCCCAAACCCAGAGACCTGCACAAATTCCAACTCCTCCATAAAACAGCAGCCAGACTGGAGTCACCGCTTCTTGTAGCACTTCACCTTGTTGGTAAATAAGCCAGAGAGCTACGAGGGGGCCAATTGCATTACTAGGAGGGGAGAAAGCAGTCATCACACATCAGAGTTATATAATCCTTAAGTCTCCAAGCATATTTCCCAGTCCTGCGGTTCACTTTCTAATACTTCAGGCTTGTCTAAATAATACTTACTCTTCCAAGGATGATAAATTTAAAAAAAATTTTTTTTTTTATGAAGACAAACCAGTTATTTTGTTATATATGTAGTTATTTTGTTTTAAAATTTGGGTCTAGAAACTAAGACATGAGAAGAAGTCACAAATGTTCTTTCTTTACATTGTTTCTTACAGCTTCCCCTTCCTTTCTAGCCCCACTGCCACCGCCCCGAAGTTCACTCTTGTTCCCTGTAACTACTGCTGCTTAACTAGATTCTCTAGCTCTCAGCTTTTCTGTTCTCCAACGACATCTGGGGACCTCTCCAACATTAACATTCTTTCTCCGTGTCTCTCCTCTGCTTAACCACTATCGTTGCTCCCTAATAGATAACGTCTGACACCTCCGTCAGCCCTCACATCTACTCTGCTACGCTCTGGCTCCAATAGCCACTTTCTTTCCCACTCCTCTTTCCCACGGATCCTTCCCCAGAACTTCCACACCTTTGCTGGCTGCAATCCCCGCCCTTACCTGGGTCCCCCAGAGTCCATTTTGGCCGCCTCCTCCAGCATGAGGAGGTTTTGGACCCTCTCCCCAGCCCCCGGCTCGCCCTCCATTATCCCACTCTGGCCGGCGTGCAGGCGGCACTCCCCAGGGAGCTCTCAGAGGGGAGGAATGCTTGACTTCTCTCAAGTTCAGGGTCTAACCTCAAGACCCTCCTCGGAGCTGAGCTGACCTAGAGGCTCGGAACTCGGCCATCCCCGCCGGTGCTTGTGCTCGCCAGCGCCCATGTGTGGCGAGCCCTTACCTCACGTGTGGCGAGCCCTTACCTGACGTCGTTGCCGCCGTGAGCGAAGGAGCCGAAACAGGCCGTGAGGACCTGCAGGAAATGGAAGAGAAGGTGCACCTCGGCCGTGTCCTTCTCCTCCTTCTCCTCCTCGCCGGGGTCCTCCAGGGGCGGGCCGGGCTCGGCCAGCTCTGAGGCCAGCCTCATCTCCACGCCCCCCTCCTCGGCCTCAATCTCGGCCTCGGCCACCGCGTTGCAGTAGCTGGAGTAGCTGTCGTAGCGCAGCCGCTTCTTGGAGTAGGACACGGCGTCACTCACGAGCTTCTCGCTGTCTTCGGGCGCGGAGGACGAGTCGGCAGCCTTGAAGGCCGAGTGCACGGGCATCCCGCAGATGGCCGCAGTGTAGCACGTGTAGCTGTTGTTGCGGCGAAGCAACTTGTAATTGCTTTCTTGCAAGGGCTTCTCGTCGGGCCCCCTGTCAAGATGGATTTTGTGCAGCAAGTCTTTATAGAGCCCCGAGTCCTTGTGGACCGTGTGATAGACGTGCCCGTCGCTCCTCATCTGACTGTCGAAACCAAAAGTGCCGTTGGACACGGGGGACTTCACAGAACCGTGGGTCATGGAAAGCGCCCTTCCTGGCAAGAGGAAAGAGGAACTCGCATTTTGTGCCAAATGGGCATCCTAGAAACTTGTAAATGACAAAAGCACGAAATGACTATGTTTTTAAAAGTATGTCAAGTTTCCTTAAAAAAAAAAATCCCTTAGAAATCACCCAGTGCGACTACAGAATAAAGGGGTCAGGAATAAGCTGTCAGGTTTGGTAGAACTTTATATCCATGGTGACAGATCCCACCGGTGAGAGGATCCAAGGGAAGTATTGGTTCTGCTTCTGGTTCTGCCAGCCCAGACCCAGTGATCATGTCTCAAGCCTGCTGCCCCATGGCGGCAGATTTTCTCCCCTGCCCACCCTTCCCTTTTCCTGTGCTCAGTGCCCTCACTCCTAGCCCATTTCCCTAGGCTGCGGGGGTCCCCTTCCATCTCTCAGTGCTTGGTCTCCTCCCAGGAAGCCCCAAGGATCCTGATGAAGCTAAAGCTGCCCGCTCTCACAGGGGTCTCGTCTATACTCCCTTCCTTCCTCACAGGTCCGGCATTTGGGCAGACATCAGAGGACACCCATTTTATGGCCCGATCTTGTCTCCATGAATTTTGGGTCCCTCTCCTCCTCTCTGTGCCACATGTGGCTGCTCTTGGGTACTTAGCAGGGTGAGGAGACCATCTCCCTCCCCCTTCCTTCTCAGCTTAGAAGCCTTTGATGAGACTTGTTCAGGCAAATGGCATTTTTCAGCAGCCCTTGTAAGGTGTACTCTATTTAACGTGGGTCCTTTGTTCTTTTATTTTAAACTATGGTCTTCACAATCGTTACTCAAAAGTCTGATCCCACAACAAAAGGAAACACTTTTGTCAGGTCTATGTGGCACAGACATTTTGCATCCTTTGGGCCAAATTAGTCCTTGCCTCCCTCGGCCCTAAAACAATAACCTTGGAAAGCTGCTCCTGGGAGCAGCAAGGCCCATAAGTATTCTGGGAGTTGCGACCTTGCCCATTATTCCCAGAGATATTCACGGAGAAGGTGGTTCTGGCCCCTCACTGGTTATTCATCTACCCCACAGCTCAAAGTGCTGGAGGGAAGCTAGAAAAAGGTTCCCCCTGTTTCTGCTGGGTGGAGGATCCTAACAGAAGCAGTTTGGTGGAAAGTTTCTCTTCCTCAAGGAAAAACGAGGGTTGTGGGATGTGGCAGCTTAAAACGGTGGTTTCTGCCCAGTGCTGCGACAGCCGTGGTGGTCCGACTTATGGGGTACTCCCTTCAGAGACAGCCGCAGCCACTCATACACCAAAAGGGGGGGGGCAAGCAACCAAATGGGGACAGGGCTCCTGATTCTTTTGTCAATTCTTCCTCTGCTCTCTGGGGCTAATCGGGTCTAATTTATGCCCTTGGAGAAAATAAAAGAGGTCACCCATGGGGGCTGTCTCCTCCGCTCAGACTCTCATTTGTGTGGTTCTGGTCACACTTTCCTACACATTTAATCCTTAAAAACAACCCCTAATCAGTGAAGGGAATGCGCCAGGCTAAGGTGGGCAGTCTCCACCAGCAATCCCTCTGTGTTAGGGGAGTCCCCGCCAGCCCTGCCCCTCAGTTCTGACCTGCCCCCTGAATGTGCTTGTAGCCTCTAGATTATGGTACTGGGTGTTAGGGGACCTATGACATGGAACCGTCTGAAACTTCTCATTGCTGGTGGGCAGAACTACCCATTTCCCTCCTCACCGTATGGCACTCGGGAGTGGCTTCCATTTACGGCGCTCTCTGACACGCCGGGGGCTTCAGGCGCTGAGGCAGTGAGGGGAACTGTGCTGTCATCATTTGCCTTGGCGCCAGGGAGCTCCTTAAATACAGGGGACTCTGTTTCTTGGATTTTATGGAGACTTTCGTTAGATATTCTTGACAAGGTACCTTCTTTTTTTAATTTGCCTAAAAGAAACACAGTTAAAGCTATAACTTAACCCTTCATAAAGCAAAACATCTTTTTAGATAATAACAATAATAATTAACATTTTACAGATACAACTTGAAAGTTTGAAAAATGTTCTTTATATACATTGTTTCACTTGAGCCTCACAATAATTCTGTAAGGTAGGTACAATTGTTATCTCCATTTTATAGATGAAAAAACTAAGAATAAGAGAAAGTAAGTGACTTGACAAGAGTCATACACTTTGTAAAGTGTCACTCTGAGTAAAAGCTAAGTGAAATTCCACTGTCCCTAATTCCAAGTACAGCGTGCTGGACATCTACTATGCCAGGTTGCCTTCAACCACAAAATAATTCTGATGGGTGCTTAAATGTAATTTTATTTTAAAGTAATTTTTTGTTTTTTTCCCAACTTAACATAAAGACAATTTTTTTATTGTTCATTTTAAAAAAAAAAAAGTCATGAGTTTCAGATTTTCTCCCTCCCTTCTTTAGCTCTCCCTTCCTTGAAATAGTAAGTAATTTGGTATGTTATATATGTTTAATTGTGCAAAACATTTTAATGTAATTTTTTAAAAAGCTCAGTAAAATATACATCACATTGTGTTTAAAATATGTTTTAAATTTGAGCATGTTTAGTACCTTCTTTAGAAACCAGAAAACATTAGTTGTATCTAGACAGAGAAAATGAAGTGTGGAGTTGAAGACAATTTTATTTATATTTCTATATACATGTATACATATGTACATACACATTCATACATAAATATATACATATAAATGTGTATAGACACATGTCTAAAAACTCTGCTATTGAAGGGAAAAGGTGAGTTTAAGAACTCAAATACTCTCTCTAATTACACTGAACTGATCTGAGAATTATCACTGAAAAATCATTATTCTTTATTGCTATATATTAATGCAAGTCTGTTTCCACAGCTATCCAGTTGGAGCTCAAACTGTTAGCCTAATTTTTGTGTGTATATGTGTGTATGTGAGTATTCTCAACTCACTGAAAACATATCCTTTTCTTTAAGACAAATAGGGAAATTCTTTTTAATTTAAACTTTTTTGTAACTTAAAAAGTAATGAGTTTCCAAAAATTCTATCCCCAATATATTTATAAGAACAATCAAAGTCAGGAAAATGAGAACAAGAAAGGAAAACTGAGCCAGGAAGAGTCTGAGCCAAGATGTAGTGTGTGATATGTTTATGTACCTGTGTGTCTTAACTACTTAAGAAAAAGTATTATAATTTTACCCAAATGTAAATGATTGTATGATAACCTGCTGATTGATATTATTCATGCCTCAATGTTTTCTCCATTACATAACTGAGAGCTAAGTATAAGTAAAGAATAAGGAACAGGGAACATTTTGGCAACCATAGTACATAAGATCTTACCTGCGATCTTCCTCTTCATCCATGGACAAACGACCAACCACACAAAAATAGCAAATACAATAGCCACACCAAATGAAATGAGAGCTATTGCCCATAATGGAAGAATCAAACCTAATACTGTGAAATTAAAACAACAACAACACAACATTTAATATATTTTTCTCAACTGAGCACAAATAACATATTAACATTCATACATTTGGTTTAGCTCAAATATTTATGAAACTTGGCAGTGCAAAACACTGTATTAGGCCCTGAGGGAGAGTGTGGTAGAAAATGAAGAGCATAAGACCAGAAATTAGGAGATGACCTGGGATTTCCCCTTTAAAAGGTTCTGACATGAGCAGGCTGAGAGATCTGACATAGTTGTGTAATTTTCTGAGCATTGGTTTACTGTTTTGTACAATGGAGCTCGATCTGATGATCTTTAAGGTCCCTTCCAACACAAGTCTGATAATAGAGCAAGAGATAAATAATATACTTGCTGTTAAGAAGCTTACAAGGCAGAAAAGTAGAAAAGATATATACACATATAACTCTAATAAAAATATTATAAAAGTCAATGCAGGAAAATGATACAATGTGGAGCAAAAGCTCCAAGAGGGAAGAAAAAACTTCTAGCTGGGGTATCAGGGAAGGCTATAACAAATGCAGGATTTCAGTAGGTGAAGATAGTGGAGAGACATAAGCCAGGAAGAGGAGACAGTCCAATACTGGAGCACAGAGGGAAGCAGGGCTATGTTTGGGAAACAGTGGGCAGTATAGTCTGGTTAAAGCATTAAGTGTATGATGGAGACTACAGTGTGAGACTAAGCTAGGAAGGGAGATGTTAGAATAGAGTGGACAATGCATGGCAGGCTAAGGAGCTGGTCATTCTGAGGAGAGCTATGCAGCATGGGCCACTTAAAAAGGTTTTCTGGCAATGCTGTGAAGGATGGACCGGAAACAATTGTAGGGAGGGAGGCCAGCTAGGAAGCTATCACAATAATCTGGATGGAAGGGAATGGGATGCTGGTCCAGAATGGTCATATGGATAACGAGGGGACTGAGACTAAGTGACAGTTTCTAGAGTTAATCGTGAGAACTTGGCAAATACATACAACAACAAGAGAAAAAAAGGAGTGAAAGATGACACAAGTTTAGAATGTAGATGATCAGGAGGTTAACATTAATAGTATCATTAATGGTAATAGGGCAGCTATTATTAAAAGTAATATTAATACTATTACTAACAGTAATAAGGCAGCTGACAATAAAGGGACAGATATATGGTACTGTGGATACAACATTGAACCTGGAGTCAGAACCTGAATTCAAACATAGATTGAGATGTTTCTTAGCTATGTGATTCTAGGCAAGTCACATAACTACTATGTGCCTCAGTTTCTCCATCTGTAAAATGGAGATAATAATACCTATCTCCCAGGATGGTTGTGAGACTTAAATTATATACTATTTGTAAATCCCAGAGCCTAGCACACAGTAATGAATGATAACTTTATTTATTTTTATTATTTTATATATGTACATTTCCTTATAAATATATACATATATTTCACTTATTTATATTATTTAAATTAATTAGTCCCCTTAATAGAGGGTGGAATAGTTGGGTGAAAAACAGGTGTTGTTTTTTTTTCCTAGGAAAGGTAATAGTTGGTTTTGGGAACCATGAAGAGTAGCCAAATCTGGCATACAAGTGGAAAGGTCTAGCAGATAACTGAAAACAGAACAAACTCAGGTCAGAGATGGAGGACAAATCTGTTATTTACCCATAAGCCATTATAGTTACAAATGCAGATGCATGTGCTGGGGGGAAGGGAGAAGGGGAGAGAAGAGGAGAAGAGAACACAAAGAAAAAAAGAGAAGAGGGCTGAGGAATTTTGTTTATTCTAATAGACAGAATACAAATGGAAAGTCAACAAAGGAACAGGAAAGAAAGAGAAGAGGAAAGCCATCAAATGGAGGGCAGGTGCTTCGAGGAGGGAAGTAAGAAGGGACTAAGGCTGTTAAGTGCTAGAGGTGAGTCAAGGAGGATAACAGGAAAAGGCCAATGGATTACCAACAAAGCCCAGCAGTCAGAGATAGAAAGAGAAATTTCATTTAAAATAATTGTATATGATATAAAATACTTGACACATCCAGAAGCCATAAGAACACAATTACAAAACACTTTTCACACAAATAAAGTCAGATCTAAAATGAGAAAATATTAATTGCTCATGGCTGAGACTATATAATAAAAACAATAGTTATGACAAAAATTAATTTACTTATTCAATGTCAAACCAAGCAAACTACCAAAAATAGTTTATAGAGTTAGGGAAAAATCATAACAATTCATCTAGAATAACAAAAACTCAAGAATATCAAAGGAATATCAGAAAACAAATGTGAAGGAAGGTGGCCTAGTCATACCAGATCTCAAACTGTATAAGAAAGTAATAATTATCAAAACTATCTGGTACTAAGAAATACAGTAGTGGATAAGGAGAATAGATTAGTAATCTATTACTACCCAGTAATTAATGATCACAGTAATTTAGTGTTTAATAAGCCCAAAGATCCCAACTTTTGGGACAAGAACTCACTATTTGACAAAAATTGCTGAGGAAATTTTAAAACAGTAATGGCTGAAACTAGACATGGATCAAAATCTTATACCATATACCAAGATAAGATCAAAATAAGTATATGATTAAAACGTAAAGGGCAAATTGGGAGAGCATGGTGTAACTCACTTATTAGATCTATGGAAAAGGGAAGAATTCATAATCAAATAAGAGACAAAGTACACTACTAGATATAAATGGATAATTTAAATTATATTAAATTATTTTAAATTTTTGTACAAATAAAACGAATACAATCAAGATTAAAAAGAAACTAGAAAGCTGGGAAACAATTTTTATAGCAAAAGTCTCTGATAAAGGCTTCGTTCCTCAAATATATGGAGAACTAAGTCAAATTTATAAGTCATTCCCAATTGACAAATTGTCAAATTATGTGAATAGGCAGTTTTCAGATGAAGAAATCAAAGCTATCCATAGTTACATAAGAAAAAAAATGCTCTAAGTCACTATTAGAGAAATGAAAATTAAAATAACTCTGAAATACCACTTCATTCCTATTGGATTGGCTAGTATGACAGAAAAGGAAAAAGATAAATGCTGGAGGAGATGTGGGAAAACTGAGATACTAATACAGGGCTGGTAGAGTTGTGAACTGATCCAAACCATTCTTTTTTTTTTTTTTTTTTCTCTTTTTTCCATTAAAGCTCTCTACTATTATTTAAAAAAAATTTTTTAAGCTTTTTCAAAACATATGCACATTGACCCTTGTGTTTCAAATTTTCTCCTCCTTCCCCTCACCTCCCCCCCCAGATGGCAAGCAATCCAATATATGTTAAACATGTTAAAATATATGTTAAATCCAATATGTATAAACATATTTATATAATTCTCTTGTTGCACAAGAAAAATCAGATCAAAAAAAGAAAGTAAATGAAAGCTCTCTATTTTAAAAACACATATAAAGATAATTTAACACCCACCTCTGCAAAACCCCATGTTCCAAAGCCTGTTTCCATCCCTTCCCCCCACTTCCTTCCCGAGAGGGCAAGCAATGCAATCTATGTTAAACATGTACAGTTCTTCTACACATATCTCCACAATTATCATGCTGCACGAGAAAAATCAGACCAAAAAGGAAAAAATGAGAAGGGAAATAAAATGCAAGCAAACAACAACAAAAAGAGTGAGAATGCTAATGTTGTGGTCCACACTCAGTTCCCACAATTTTCTATCAGGTACAGATGACTCTCTCCATCACAAGTCCATTGGAACTGGCCTGAATCACCTCATTGTTGAAAAGAGCCACATCCATCAGAATTGATCATTGTATAATCTTCTGTTGCTGTGCACAATGTTCTCCTGGCTTTAATTACTTCACTCAGCATCAGTTCATGTAAGTCTCTCCAGGTCTCTCTGAAATCATCCTGCTGATCGTTTCTTAAAGAATAATAATTTCCATAACATTCATGTACCATAATTTATTCAGCCATTTTCCAACTGATGGGCAGCTACTCTGTTTCCAGCTTTTTGCTATTTCAAAAAGGGCTGCTATAAACATTTTTGCACATGTGAATGTGCACACACACACACACACACACACACGTATATATTTACAGCAACTCTTTTAGTGGCAGCAAATAATAACTGGAAATTGAAGAACTGTCTATCAATTGAGGAATAGCTGAACAAGTTGTGATATATGATTATAATGGAATATATAGCACCATAGCTATAAGAAATAATGAGCTTTCAAAAAGCATCAGAAGACATATGTACTGGAGGCACTGTGAAGTGAGCAGAATGAAGAGAACATTGTACATTCTAACAGTATTATATGATGAAGAACCATGAATGACTTGGCTATTCTCAATAATATAACGATCCAAAACAATTCCAAAAGATTTCTGATGAAAAACGCTATCCGCTTCCAGAGAAAGAACTGAGGGACTTTGAATGCAGATTGAAACATACTATTTTTTACTTTCTGTATTTTTTTCCATGGGTTTTTTTCCTTTGGATATATGTCTTTTTTAAAAAATGTGACTAATATGATAATATGCTTTGCATGACTGAATATGTATAAGCTGTATCAAATTGCTTGCTGGCTTAGGGAAGGGAGAAGATGAGAAAGAAAGAAAATCTGGAACTTAGAATTTATAAAAAAATGAATGTTAAAATCTGTCTTTATATATAATGGGAGGAAAATAAAACATTAAAAAAAAGAAAAGAAAAGAAAAGAAAAGGCTTTTAGAGTCCACCATTTGTTCACAGGCCACTGGCAACCTTAGAGAAAACAGTTTCAGTAGAGTGTGGGGACAGGAGCCAGGCCGCCAGGGGTTGAGGAGTGAGTTGTAAGAAAGCGCAAAAAGTGAATGAATGCAGATCATCCTTTCAAGAAGTTTGGCAGAGAAGAGAAAGAGGAGATGCTAACTCAACTGAACAGAGCAAGGTCAAGGGAAGGGTTGTGAATTTTTTAGGATTGAACATGTTTGCAGGCAGAAGATAGAGACTAAGTGAATCTGGTAAATCTCTGAATTTATGATTAGATAAATGTAATTACAAGATGAGTCAGTCAATCTTCCCCCAAGGTCAATAAAGCTGAGGTCTGGAACACTGCACACATCCAAGCTACTGTGGCCTCCTTAGCATTCAGTAGTACTGGTAAAATGTACATGGCAGACATTCTGACCACATACACAAATCTCATTTAAAAAAAAAAAAAAAACAAGTACAGAAGTAAAGAGGTTTTTTAAGGACAATGGATTTCATAATTCTCCTTGTCTTTGAAATATTAGCTGTTTATGGAATCAGAATATGGAGAAACTCTTTTTAGCTAAATCCAATAATGGATATTAAGGCAGAACCATGTTAACCAACCAAGAGAAGAGAAATGGATACTGCTTGTGAAATTTTCTGCAATGTATGCATAATCAGCATTCATGATTCTAGATTTTGAGTGAGTATTCATATTTCAAGCATTCAGATACATGGCATTTTTTAAAGCTCATTGACAGAATGAGCTCTACTCATTTTTAAGGGTGTTTATCTCAGTTGAAATCACTTGATTCATTTAGTAGACAACAAAATTAAGATTTTGTCATACTGTGAGACAAAGCTGGTACATACAAACTATTCTTTTTCTTATTTCAGTTAATATTTCTTAAGCATCTATTCTGTGCAAATGAGAGTAGGAGGTTAACAACAACAAAAACAAATATATTTACATGGCACTCCAAAATGCTTTATAAACCCAGAGGAGCTGAGTTTAATGGTGAGACAAGACCATCATAAAGGAAAGCACAAAACAGAAGCTTTGAATGAAAACAAACATATATTAATAGCAAAACACAAATTCTTAGGGGAATCTAGTACTGACACTCTTGGGTCCCACCTTCTCAACCCTATTCTGACTTTCACAGGATCATGTTGGATCCCAGAAGATAATAGAGCTTTATTAAATGATAAAATATGGCCAGTGCTAAAGGGATTATGGGGAAATGGGCACAATGGTGCACTGTTGGTAGAACTGTGAATTAGTATGAACATTTTGGAAAGCAATTTAGAATGATGCAGAGAAAGTGATGAAAATAAAATGTCCATACTCTTCTGATCCAGGAATTCCATTCCTGAGCTTATACCCTGAGTTCCTTTACACATCAAAATATTTATAGCAACACTTTTTGTTATAGAAAAGGATTGGAGACAAAGTAGATGTTCATCAATTGGGAAATGAATAAACACAATTATGGTATATGAATGTAATGACACAAGAATATAAGTTTCTTACTGTGTTGTAAGAAATAATCAATGTGATGAATGCAGAAAACAGAGAGAGATATACATATACCGATACAGAATGGGTAAGGAGAGTCAAGGAAACAATATACACAGGGATGACAACAACGTAAATGGGAAGAACAACCACACACCAAAAAAAAAAAAAAAATCAAAAGTGAATATTGCAAAATGCTGAAGAAGAAGCCTAATACAAATGACATATGAGGAGACACTCCACTCCATCTCTGCAGGAGCAGGGGAGCCATAAATGCTGCACATAGCACAAGACTCTCATGCTTTTTTGATATATATTTTAATCAGTTCTGCAGACCCATTCCCCTTTTGTGTTTTTTTAAAAAATTATTTGTTTTATATGAAGGCTCTCTGGGAAGGAGAAAAAGAGGAGTCCTGACAAAAATGACATTGATGTAAAGAAAACAAGATATAGATAAAAACTTATTTTAAAAAAGGGAAGGAAGTTTTATTATTTGAGGTCACCAGGACTGGAAGTTAGTAAGCCTAGCTGGAGTGTCTTGGGGGAAAAAGGGAACCTGAATGGTAATACAAATAACCAACCAAAAGGAGATAAGGGAAGTTGACTAAACAAAGCAATTTTCCTAAGCAATTCCTATTTCTAAGCAATAGGAATCTGAAGATCACATTTTCAATGAGCAAAATTCTGCAAATTCCTCTATTGTTCTTATTTTAAAATTTTGTCCTTGGCCCAATCAAGCAGGTTGGAAAAAAAAAACCCAAATCAAACCAAAAACCAGATTAGCAATGCAGCTCTCTCAAACCAAAGGAAAAGCCCTTTTCCCCTTGAGTTTATAGGAGTGCAAAAGGCGAACCAGATGACTGACTAAATAATTAGGGCAGGAGGTAAAGAAATTAAGAGAAAGAATAAATAGTGAATAAACTCTAGGAAAAGCAGAAGCAACCAATAAAGTGAGTGCCTGAAATAGGTAGATTAGTAATAAGTAGAAAGAGAAAAAGGTCCATAAAGATCAGGTAATTTAGTAATTGACATTCATACATTAAGAATATCAGAATATCAGCTTTTAAAAGCTATTCTTAAGAAAAATAAACCACCAATTTGCTTGTTTGGAACTTTAAATTATACCAAATTTACTGAAATAAAATTTTGTGAAGACAAAATTATTAAGAAGAAAAATGTGGACAACCTAATACATAGAACAAAGCTTGTTTATCAAATTTCAAGATTTATATGCAAGTATGAAATCTCTAATAAAAATAAATTTTCATGGGAATACCATTCTCTTGAAAATCTCTAGCTCTAAATGGTTATGTGACAGCACTCCGGTAGAGCTATATATAGGTATACTATAAACATCACAAGTTCTATAAAAGCTATAGGAGCATCATTACAATGTATGGATAAAGTAGGATATGCATAAACTAGCCAAAAAAATGAATGAAGAACAATCTCTGAGAATTCAAAATTCCAGTTCTGAAGATTGAACCATTGGATTTCATCTTCAGCTTTACTTTTCCGAATAGCAAAGATACGATGAACAATGGTTTAGCTCTAACCTCAAGTATCTTTACAAATGTATTCCAAATCATTCAAAACTGATGGGAATTTTCAAGTATCCTGTGAAGAAAGAACTAAACTTTTTATGGTTCTTACATTGTCAATGGCATTATATTACATAGTTATTCCTTTACATTTTATTTATTTTTAATTTAATGAATGGGGAATGTGGTAACTAATGATTACAGTTTCTTACATGGAAAGGACTGGGGATCCTCCTTCTAAGAAGGGCAATGCCTTGGAAAGATTTGGAGAATAATTGCAGAAATTCTGTTACTGGTTCCAGGATGCTAAACATTAAGCAAGAAGGAGCTCTATGATTGCAATGGGCATGGAATCATAAATGGGGCCCATTCAGAAAAGCCCCAAATAAGGTTAGTTTCTCTTGATAGGCACTCAGCTTTTTCTGCACTTAGGAGCCTTAGAGGAGGAGAAGGTGAAAAGGGGCCAGTGGGTAGGGAAGGGAAGGGGAACCACTCTTACTCTCTACTAGGTCTGCATTTCAAAGAGATCATAAAAGAGGAAAAAAGGACCCACATGTGCAAAGGCTCTTTTTGTAGTGGCAAGGAACTGGCTGCCCATCGTTTGGAGAATGGCTGAATAAGTTATGATATGTGAATGTTATGGAATATTATTCTAGAAAAAATGATGAGCAGGATGATTTTAGAGAGGCCTGGAGAGACTTATGTGAACTGAGACTGAGTAAAGTGAGCAGAACCAAGAGAACATTGTATATAGTAACAACAAGATTATAAGATGATCAACTCTGATACTTAGCTCTTCTCAGCAATACTGTGATCCAAGACAATTCCTATAGACTTGGGATGGAAAATGCCATCCGTGTCCAGACAAAGAACTATGGAGACTAAATGAGGATCAAAACATACCATTTCCCTCTTTTGTTTTTTTCTTTCTCGAGTTTAAATGTGTATATATATATATATATATATATATATATATATATATATATAAATAAAACTTATCAGATTACTTCCTGTCTGGGGAGGGGAGAGGTATGGGAAGGAAAAAATTAGAACTCAAATTCTTAAAAACTAACTTTATACCTAATTGAAAAAATAAAATACCATTAAATGAAAAAAAAGACAACTGAAAAAAACTAAATAAACAAGGAAAAAATGGCTTTTCCCCCTGTTAGCATTATACTTGGCATTTCAATGTAAACTTATATTGGCTGCAAATCTCTTTTGTCTTCTGTAATATTGAATGACAAAATTTCCTCTAATTTAAAAAAAAGCTGCCATGTCTTATATGATCCTGACTGTGGTTCCTCAGTGCTTAAAATGCTTATTTCTGTATGTTTGCATAATTTTTAATTTGATGTAGGAGCACTGAATTTTGGCTATATTATTCTTAAGACTTTACATTTTGTTTCTTTCCAGTGGTAATCAATTGGTGAATTCTTTCTATTTTCACTCCTCCCACCCTTTTTTGGTACCATCAGGGAGCCAGATGATTCTTAAATTCTCTCTCATTATTTCTGATAACAGAGAACTTACATTATCTTCTATTTTTTTAATCTTTTGATTTTCTTCCATAATATTTTCTTCTTGTTTCATGGAGTAATTGATTTGTTTGGTCTATTCTAATTTTCAGGGAGTCCATTAGTTGGGTAAGATTTTGCGTTCTAAGCTACAGATCCTTCTAATTCTTTCCTCTTGAATTTTTACTTCATTTTATTTCTTGTTTCATTATTTTCTAGGTATTCACATAGCCTTTGTGGAAAATCCAGTTATTTCTTTGAGACCCCACTGGTGGGGTCTTTTTCTGCATTTCTTTATTTATTTTTGATTCATTCATTTATTTATTTTGCTATCTATGGATCTATAACAGTTCTTAAGAGTGATCGGTATCTTCTTCTGCTCAATCATCTCTCCAGTCTTAATTCCTGAACTGGGGCTTTATGCTAGGTTAGCCTCAGACCCTATACTTTTTGGTTAGGAGAGTCAGTTGGGAATGTTCGATTTCCACCTGGGTCACCTGAGTTCCTGTGCTGACATCTCTGTCCTAGGATGTTTCTAGCTACGAGCACAAGGCGTGGGCCTCTCTTGGAAATCTTGTGGTTCAGAGTGCTGAGATCAGGACCTTTTATGGCATCTCAGGAGAGAGTGCTGGGGCCCTCAGGGCCTGTAGGTCTGGATGACCCAGTTTGAGTGACCTGGTCACTGACAGTCCACTTCATCGTGGGTTTCTGAACATGCTAGGATTCTCGTATGGGAGTGTTCCATCCTTGCTGCCTCTGGATGCAGGAATGTATAGGTGACAGATATCTCTGACCCACCTAGGCTGAGGCGGGGAGGCTATCTTTATGTTTACTTGTATTGTGCTGCCTTTTCTTGTGGGCCTACTGCCTGTGAGTTTCTGGCTGAAGCAAATAAAGTCACTTCCTATATTTTCTTATTGAACTTTGTGATTGTTATTTGGTATGATGCTATTTATAGGGAGGGGCTAGAATGGGGTAAGTAGGAGTTAAGCTCCCCTTTTAGATTTGTTTTTATAGGCTTTAAGATTCTATATAACTTAAATTTAAAAAATAAATAATACTTACATCAAATCTATAAAATTTAAGACCATGATTATATCACATTATTTCTCTTTACTACTGCTTGCATCTCTTTTCATCATCTTTTCCCAGCTTTACTTTCTAATTCACTCCCCTTTTTCCTTTCACTACTTGGGGTGGCAACTGGACTTTCTTATAATCTAGGGAAGTGGAGTGATAAACCTTGACTGCCTCCCAGTCTGATTGTGCTTTTGAGACCTTTAGTGTCAAAATAACTGCTGTGTTATTTCAGTGGGGAGCCAATACATTGGTTGGGCCCTGGGAGAAAGTTACTTCTCTAAGAAGTAATGTCATGTCTGATAATCATTCCCTGTTTTTTGTTTTGTTTTGTTTTGTTTTGTTTTTACAGATAAGGAAAGAGAAGCATATGGAAAGCAAAGTCATGTGTAAAATGAATCAGAGGAATTCATTTAAAGGAACCCTGTGATTCCTTCTGTAAAGTGAAAAGACAAAAGCATTTGACTGGTCTTGTAAATTTAGATTTTCAAATCTTATGTTAGATTTTTTTTTAAAGAAAAGAAAGAGCACATATATTTATTAAAACCATAAAAGCAATTTAAAATTTGTTTTGTTTAAAGAATTCTGCTGTTATGATTGGAGATAACATTGGACATTCTAAAATGAGGTCTAGGAATTCAGCAGATTCTCACTATTCTATACATCGTTGTCTTAGTACAGTGATACACTACTTCATACAGTGATACAGTACAAGTAATACACTTCTGGAAGCAAAGATTCTCAGATGAAGTTAGCTTGGGTGCAAGGGGGTAATTTCATTTTCTTCACTATAGGTTAGTAAGGCCAGAGCTTCAGAAGAATGCTGTGGTACTTATGTAGGGCTTTCACTGGGTTCAGATTTTTGGTTGTGACTGCCCTCATTTTTGTAACAATGGAGAGTGAAATGTTCCTAATTTGTTACTATTATTATTATTATAAGTAAAGGTTTTTATAGCAAAGGGAACAGAGATGAAAATTCCCAGAGTAGCAGCTACAAGGCTTCACCAGGACTGAGAAAAGAAGTAGATCTGTAAGGACAGTCCCTGGGGGGAGGCTGGGGGGGGGGGAGGGGGAAGAAAGTTCTATTCCAGCTACATTGCTAAAAAGCAAGTTTGCCCAGGGTTCAGTGGGTTGGTCCTGGGTCACATGATAACTGGCTGTCTGAGCAGCCACCTGCAGAGGGGTGCTGGAGGCGCTGATGCAGGTGCCTAAGGATATAAGGAAGACTTAAGGCTTCTGCTCTGGGAGCTAGCCAAAAAGGGAATCACATCACTTTGGGCACAATAATTAATAAACTACATTGATAAAAACAAACAGAAAAAAGACTGACATGGTTCGCATGTTCCTTCTCCAGCTCATTTTACCAATGAGGAAACTGAGACAAACAGAGAAGTGCTTTGTCTGGGCTCAACACAGGTGTTTCAAAGACCGGTACAGAGCCCAAGCTCACAGTTTCATGTACAGTCAATCTTCTTTTTGTGTTTCTGTGTGTGTGTGTGTGTGTGTGTGTGTGTTGAATTAAAATTTTTAAGGGCTTTGGGAAAGTGGGTTGAACCAGTGAGGAGAGGACAGAGAACTGTGGCCCGGTCCAGTAAAACAGGATCATAGAGGGTTGGAAGCCAGAGAGAAGAGAAAGTCCAGGCCTTTCCCCTCTGTGGGCTGAGCATGTGGATCACTGGGGAAGAACCCTGGGGCTAAGAGGACACTGGCCAAGAGGCACAGGAGGAGATCCGAGGGGAGGAAGGCCCTCATGGAGTTCCTGCCACTCCAGGCCTACTCTTCTCCACAGGTAGACAAGCCCATTGTAGGGCTGTTTTGGAGAGGGAGGGTTGGGGTGCACAGGATGGGAGGAGGCGAGGGGGAGGTTGGGGAAGGGAAAAGCAGAAACCCCAGCCACTTGTTTCATGTTCCAGTGCTTCAATAGCATGCTTGAGGGGAATATGGTGGCACTTCAGCAGGGCTCTCACAGGCTCAGACCAGGCTGAGTGTTCTGAAGTATTTTTTGAGTAGACAGTGGTTACTACTTCGATTTCTCAAGAAGCAAATGACACAAAAGCCTTATTAAGTTAACACTGTGGAGCATATTATGAAAGAGATAATACATCTTGAAATTTATGTACCTTACCAGAGACTTAATTTGGTGGCCCAATGGACACTCAAAGAAGTAAGCAACTAATTTCAGGATTCTTAGTTTAGATATTGGATTAAAAAAACAGACCATAACAAACTAAAGGCTTTTCCCCATTAATACTAAATTTCATGCCTATCGAAGCTGAAGTATGTATTTTATTATTTAATAATGTTATCTGTGGTAAATGTGTATCTTCTTTGAGCTCAGAAGGGGGGAACCAAATTTTCTGAACATTAACTTAGAATTTGAAGGAAAGGGATGGATACTTTAGTAGCCATGTCAAAAATGAATTAATCATTTTACCGACAGTTTAACTTCTTACACTTAAAAACTGAATAATAGAGGCAGCTAGGTGGTGCACCTGCCCTGAAGTTAGAAGGACCTGAGTTCAAATTTGACCTCAGATACTTAATACTTCCTAGCTGTGTGACCCTGGGCAAGTCACTTAACCCCAATTGCCTCAGCAAAAAAACAAACAAAAAACTGAATAATACAGGATATCAGAACAAAACTCTCCTTTAGCATCTAATAAATTCTTATTTAATTCTCCTTCAGAAAAATACTATTTATTAAAACTTCTTAAAACTGTGGAGCAGAAGTCATCACTAGTTATCCTTTAATACAAAACAGTCTAATTCATTTTTTTTTGTCCTCATTCCTGAAGCTCTTACATAGTATATGATACAATTCCAAGGAGAGAAGGAAAAGAAGTTAGGAGATTACACTCCCAAGAGGCAAACTCCCATGGGAAAGAAATATACTTCTTGAGGGAGTTAAGGCAATCATAGGATAGCTTCTTTTCTGTCTTTCTACCTGTTCATGAAAAGTTTATCACATAAAAAATTAACTGAAATAATTTTAAATATTAAGATACAAAATAAATATACAAAAAATCAACTATTTATATTATTGATAAAACCCAGCAGAAAAAACTGGGGAAAATATTTCATTCAAAATAACTACAAAATGCATAAAACATGTGGGAGTTAAACTACCAGGCCACATTCAGGTCTTATATAATTACAACACACTCTTTACGATAATAGGAAACAAGTAATGGGAATGATAGTACACTGTTCATGGTTGGGCTATATCATTTTAACAAAAATTATGCTACTTAAATTAATGTATAGATTTAGTCCTGTACCAAACTACCAAAGCATTATTTTATTAAAAAAAAAAAGGGGGGGGGAATTAAAAGGAAATAACATTAATGGCAGCTCACATTTCTGTAGTACTTTAAGGCTGAAGTGTCAAGCCATTATATGCTATCTTATCTGATTCTGACAAATCTTAGGGAAAACATAAGTGACTTGTCTGCTCTGGTCACTCAGATAGAAAGAATCTGAAAAGGTATTTGAACTCAAATTTTTTTGAATCCGAGTCCAGGCTGCAATGTATAAAGGATACTGCCAATATTACTGTTCTGTAAGAAATGACCAACAGGATGATTTCAGAAAGGCCTGGAGAGACTTACACGAACTGATGCTGAGTGAAATGAGCAGGACCAGGAGATCATTATATACTTCAACAACAATACTAGATGATGACCAGTTCTGATGGATCAGGCCATCCTCAGCAACGAGATCAACCAAATTATTTCTAATGGAGCAGTAATGAACTGAACTAGCTATGCCCAGAAAAATAACTCTGGGAGATGACTAAAAACCATTACATTAAATTCCCAATCCCTATATTTATGCACACATGCATTTTTGATTTCCTTCACAAGCTAATTGTACAATAATTCAGAGTCTGATTCTTTTTGTACAGCAAAATAATGTTTTGGTCATGTATACTTATTGTGTATCTAAGTTATATTTTAATATATTTAACATCAACTGGTCATCCTGCCATCTAGGGGAGGGGGTGGGGGGGTGAGGTGAAAAATTGGAACAAGAGGTTTGGCAATTGTTAATGCTGTAAAGTTACCCATGTATATATCCTGTAAATAAAAGGCTATTAAATAAAATAAATAAATAAATAAAGGATACTGCCTCTCAACAAGTCCAAGGGAAATAATGAAAAAAAAAAAAAGGGGGGGGGTATGTATTACTGGATCTCAAACTATACTATAGAGAAGTAATCATCAAAACTATTTAGTACTGGCTGAAAAACAGAAAATCGGATTCTAAGCAAGACCTGGAAGCAACTGAACACAGTCCTAGCATGTAATAAATCCAAGAACAAAAACTATTGGGACAAAGTCTCTGTGAGAATAGGAAAGCAGTTTGAAAGAATTAGATTTAGATTAATATTTTATACTATACATCACTGTAGGTTCTAAATAATACATGCTAAGGACTGTGCTAAACACTTTTACAAATATCATCTCACTTGACTGATCCTCACAATAACTCTTCAAGGGAGGTTCTACATTTCTATAGTTCTGCATTCTATAAGGGAGGAAATTAAGGCAAACAGAGGTTAAATGGTTTACTCAAGTCACATAGCCAGCAAATACGAGATCTGAAGCCAAATCTGAATTTAAGATGACTTCCTGACGGTTACTATGACCCCTAGCTGTGCATGTAAGTGAAATGTAAGTCATATCATAAAAAAATTAGATAAGAATTTTGGAGGCAGTTTTTTTTGTCATTGTTGGTAAGTCATTTTCCAGGCATAGGATCTCACTCTCCATAAATCCATTTAGGTTTGGGGTTTTTTTTGGGCAGAGATACCATTTTTACAATTTAATAAGCATCAAATAAAATGGTCACTTCAAAATATTTATAGCAATAGGCTGTTTCTTCCTAAAATTTTTTGAATTAAATTTTATCTTTTGAAATTATTAAGCATTTTTTCTCCCCTGATAATATTCTGTACTAGAAGAAAAAAAGAGAAAAAACCAAGTTGTTGGGGAAAGTATTCATAACTCAAAGAGATCATAGAAAAGGACTCAAATATACAAAAATACAGCAACTCTCTTTGTGCATCAAAGAACTAAAAATCAAGAGGATGCTTATCAATTGGGGTATGACCAAAATGAAATATTATGAAATAATGAAATAAGAATAGAGCAGGAGGATTTCAGAAAAACCTGGAAAGACTTACATGAACTGACACTGAGTGAAGTGAGCAGAACCAGGAGGACAATGTACACAGCAACAGCAACATATGCCTGTGATCAACTTTAATAGACTTTGTTCTTCTCAGCAATAGAATGATCTAAGACAATTCTAAGAGACTCATGATGGAAAACTCTATCTACATCCAGAAAAATAATATGAAATCCAAATGCAGATTGAAGCATACTTTTATTTTTGTTGTTTTTTTCCTTTCTCATGAATTTTCCCTTTTGTTCTGATACTTTTTTTCACAACTTAATGGGGAAATATATTTAATATGAATATACATGGATCATCTATATTGGAATGATTGCTATCATGGGAGAGATGAGGAGAGCGGAGGGAGAAAAATGGAAATCAAAATCTTATGAATGTAAATGTCAAAAACAAATAATTTTTTAAAAAATTAAAGTATTCATAATAGCAAAACAAATTCTCATCCTGATCATGTCTAAAAAAATGTTTAATTCTTCATATTTAGTCTATCACCTCTGTGTCAGGAGGTGGGTAACTTTCCTCATCACTGGGTCTTCAAAAATCATGGTCAATCACTGCATTAATAATAATTCTTTAAATCTTTCAGAATTGGGGCAACTAGATGGTGCAGAAGACTCCTGCAGTCAGGAGTTCAAATCCAGCCTCAGCCACTACTTACTGTGTGACTCTGGACAAATCACTTAACTTCAACTGCCTCTCTCTCACACACATACAAAGAATTCAGGTCTTTCAGAATTGTTCACTTTTATACTGTAGCTTTAGTATAAATTATTCTCTGGTACTGTTCATCTTACTCTGTATCAGTTCATATAAGTCTTTCCAGGTTCTCTGAAACAATTGCTTTCATCAAATTCTTAGAATACAACAACATTTAATTTTATTTACATGCCATAATTTGTTGAGTCATTCCCCAGGTGATGGCCACCTCTTTTGTTCTTTGTTACTATAAAAAGAGTTGCTATAAATATTTTTGTGCAAAGAAGACTGTTATTTTTTTCTCTGATTGCTTTAGAGTTCAATCACTGAATCAAACTTTGAGGATGTAATTTTAAATTGCTTTCCAGACTACTGGGCCAATCCACCATTTCACAAAATATATGAATGTTCTTGTTTTCCTACTGCCTCTACAGAACTGGTCACAACCCTTGTTTATCAGTTTTGGGGGGAAGCCACTGTAACTGTCCAGTGCTAAGGGCCTCCATGACAAAAAGAAGCTGACGTGTATGAGAAGCGTCCAGCAGGCTGACTGGATGTGGGGTAATGCTTAGAGTCTGATGGCTGGAAGGATGGTATTTCCTTGGTTATAATGACAGAAGTCAGGAAGAAGGGAAGGTTTTGGGGTGAAAAGAATGAATTCCCTTTTGGACACGTTGAGTTTAATAGAAACCATAGGAGCTGATGAGATCATCAAGTGAAACAGTACAGAGAGGAGGGTCCAAAACAGAGCCTTGGGAGACCCCAAGATTAGTGGGCAACATGGCAGAAGAGCCAGCAAAGGAGAGAAACAGTGGCCAGATGGCAGAATAAAACCAGAAGAAAAATTGTCACAGAACCTAGAGAGAAGATTATCAAGAAGGTGAAAGACAAGTGCCAGAAGCTACAGAGAGGTCAAGAAGAATGAAGACAGAGAAGAGCCCACTAAATGTATAATTAAGAGATCTCTAATAACTCCTACCCACTTGGAACTAACTTATCTTAATATGGTAGGAAGTGCTGACCTAAAGTGAATTTATTCCATATTGCTATCCAGTTTTCCCAGCAATTTTTGTTAAATTTTAAGTCTTTATTCTAGGAGCTGAAGTCTTTGGGTTTATCAGTCATTAGTGTTCGTTTTGGTAATCTATGTCCCTGATCAACCACTAATTTTTAATAAGTACCCAATTATTTTGATGATTGTGGTGCCATATTCTAGTTTGAAATCAGGTATTACTGAGCCTCTTCCTTTCTTCCCATTTTATTCATTATCGTCCTTAAATCTCTTGACCTCTTGTCTTTCTAAATTAACTGTTATTCCTTCTAAATCCTTGAAGTAATCCTTTGGTAGTTTGATTGGTATAGCACTGAATGAATAAATTAACTTAGGTAGAATCATCACTTTAATTATGTTGGTCATTCTCCAATTATTTAGGTCTATCTTTATCTTAGTATTTTGTAGATGTACCTTAGTAAGGCAGAATCCCAAGTATATTTTGTAGTTATCTTACATAGGATTTCTCAGTTTCTTCCTGTTGCTGATGATATTTGCTGATGGAATAAAGAACACTAATAATTTATACGGTTTTATTTTATGGTCTGAAGTTTGCTGAAGTTATAGAAATAATTTTTTGTGGTAGTCAAAACTGGAAATGAAGTGGTTTCCCATCAGTTAGGGAATTGCTGAATAATGCTATGACATATGAATATAATAGAATATTATTGCACTCTAAGAAATTATAAATATAACAAATTCGACAAACTTAGACAAGCTTGTTTGAACTTATATAGAGCCCAGTAGGTAGGACTAAGAGAAAAATTTATACAATAAAACAAAAAAAACCCCCAATAAAACCAAGATCTTAATGTATACCAAAAGTAATTGACTTCAGTAGATTGATGAAGATATATACCTTCATTCTCAAAACAGGGAGGAGATAAATTCTAGGTTTTGTTAAATCAACAAACAGTAAAATAATAGACTTTATTATCTACAAATTATAATCAACTGTGTGACTGAAGATTGGACTGATATAGGGAATTGTCTGGGAATGCCTGTTCATTCCTTTGATGTTTTCATTGAGAGTATTATCAGTTTTTATGTAGTTAACACTCATAAATTACTTTATGTAAATGTGAAAAGAAGATATGATGAAAAGGATGGATTCAGGAAAATTTGCAACAATTCATATGACCCGATGCAGAATGTATTGTGCAGAACCAAGAGAATAATTTCTTCAACAATAGTGTACAGAAAAACAACTTTCAAGGAAAAAATAACTTTTATCTGTGATCAATGCAATGATCAGCCATGGTATCAACCATGAAGTATTCTACCCACCTCCTGAAAGAAAGATGAGCAGAGGAGTAGAATGAGACATACATTTTGAACATGACCAATGCATGGATTTATTGCTTTTTCGTTGCTTATTTGTTACAAGGAAGGACTATAAAAATTGTAGGAGGAAAAGAAAACTAGTCATTGATGTCCCCTTCCCAAAAAAAAGAAAAGAAATAAAAGAGGGTCACTGGAGCATTTTTTAAAATGCAAAGAAGAGAACAGAAGTAAGTTCAAATGGAGACACAGACCAGCAGGATGAATTTGAAACTAACCTAATTAATTTTACATTATGTTTTTTAAAAAGAAAGTTACATGTAATAGAGTCATGGTTTTATGGTTATAGTCTCATATCCAATCCTCTTTTTTTTTTCCTGTTCTTTGTATTTGGAAATTTTCATGTTTCTTGGTGTTTGTAGAGTTCAAAATAATAAATAATCATTTAAAGAAAAGTTTAATCAACTTAACAGTTGCCTTAGTGAATAGAACTGAAAGGCCAGAAACTCCTTTAGCCAACAAGAAATTTAATCTCTATGTCAAATAGAAATATGGCAGCCAAAGATAATACCACTTTAGAATACAAACTCATTTACAAAACATTTCAGAGAGAATGTCAGAAGATTTCTAACAAAATCATCCTTTAAAGCAGAGAAAAAAAAAAGCTATTAAAAGGAAAAAAGCAGAATGCTTGGCACAAGACCAGAAGATTGGATTATCACAAGAGCATTTATATGTGAAAGTGAAAGGATGATCATAAATAAATATGAAAGAAAAACCAACAACAATAATTCTACCACTGATTCTATAGTGATATATTTTCATTATTGATGGCAGTGGAATTATAACATTTGGATTCTAGTACTTCAGTTCACTAAGTGTTATGTGAGGAAGGGAAAATGACACTTTTAAGTCAGAAAGAATAGCTGAATCTGTCCAAATAGACAGAGGAAAATCTTTGTGGGAGGTCATACACGTTTTGAAGGCATTAAAGGATTGATTTTCAAGGATTCTTAAAGAGGAAATAATTCCAAAATCACAAAAATGTGCTCAAAAAGGTAACCAAGAAGATAAGCCATATGCTTACTTTCTCATCTCTATAAAATTTTTATGAAAACCATATGGAAGGCCACCCAAGATCCAGAGTGAAAATTGTAACAAGATTAGATAAAATCAGTGGCCATGGTCCATTCCTAGTGCAAAAAAAAATATGCAATGAATTTATCATCTTGTTTTCAGCATCCTTTGAATATTTGAAAGATCTATGATTTTCTCAGAACGGTAAGTCTTTCTGTTGAACTAAACTAAAACCTTTTCATATTTGTTTCATCTTATGCAGCTCCTGGAAATACTTTATCATCAATCTTCCACAGAGACTCTATCCAGTATTATTTTTTTTTTATTTTGAAGGTCATGGTGTACTTTTCATATATTATCATCTGCTGCTTTTCATTTGTGAGCTTAGTTGTGACTGAAAAAAGAGGGTCCAGATTGCAGTCCTGAAGTATACTTGTGCAAGTAGGGATAAAACACGGGAGCTGATAATTGTACAATATTTCAGAGTCTGATTCTTTTTGTACAGGAAAATAACGTTTTAGTCATGTATACTTATTGTGTATCTAATTTATATTTTAATGTACTTAACATCTACTGGTCATCCTGCCATCTGGGGGAGGGGGTGGTGGGTAAGAGGTGAAAAATTAGAACAAGAGGTTTGGCAATTGTTAATGCTGTAAAGTTACCCATGCATATATCCTGTAAATAAAAGGCTATTAAATAAAAAAATGGAAAAAAAAAAGGAATAAGGAATTGAACTAATAGTACAAAGTTTGCTACTGTTACTGTATTCAGTGTGTCTCTCACCTGTGAGCACACCCATTTCTCATGAGAATTGCTGAATAAAGAATTCTTCGCTCAAAAAAAAAAATGGGAGCTGAGAAGGAATGGTCATACAAGTAGAAAGGGAACAGAGAATGTTCAGGGTCATGAAAACTCATGTAAAACAGAGTATTCTCTAGGAAGAGGGGTAGTGAACAGTGTCAAAATAGCAAAAATATCAAGAAGGATGATGACTAAGAAAAAGCCATTGAATTTGGTAATTTGAAGACTATTGTGAACCCAGAGGAAAGTGGTTTCGGAAAAATGGTGGGATTAGGAATCAGAATGCAAGTGAATGGAAAGTAAACAAATGATGTTATTGAATATAGATAGTTTTTTTGAGAAGCTGGGGAGTAAAAAAGGAACAAGAAATTTAGAGTGATAGTCTGAGGGGATGGCAAATTCAAGTGAAGGTTGTTTTTTTAAAAGGTAATGTACAAAGTCAAGTACAAATGTACAAAATGTACAAATGTACAAAGATATACAAAGTCAAGTAGTAAAAGAAAGAAAGTGAAATTCCACTTTCTTATTCTAAAATAACTGTAGACAATATTAAATACTTGAGAGTCTACATGTCAAGACAAACCCAGGAACTATATAAACACAATTACAAAATATTTTTCACACAAATAAAGTCAGATCTAAATAACTGAAAAATATCAATTGCTCACAGACTAGCTAAACTAAAATAAAAATGACAATTCTGCCTAATTAATTTATTTATTTAGTGTCATGTCAGTTGTACTACTGAAAATATTTTCTAGAGATAGAAAAAAAATAACAAAATTCATCTGAAAGAAAAATAATTTTAAAATTCATCTGAAAGAACAAGAATATCAAGAGAATCAATGAAAAAAATGTCTAGGAATGTGGCTTAGTCGTACCAGATCTCTAACTTTGATAAACTAGTAATCATCAAAACAATCTGGTACTGGCAAAGAAAGTGTGGGACATCAGTGGAACAGATGACCGCAGTAATCTAGTATATATAAACCTCTAAAGATACAAGCTTTTGGGACAAAACTAATTATTTGACCAAAACTGCTGGGAAAATTGGAAAACAATATGGCAGAGACAAGGTGTAAACCAGGATTTCATAGTATATACCAAGATAAGGTCAAAATGGGTACCTGATTTAAACACAAAACATGATACAATAAGCAAATTAGGGGAACATGGAATAGTTTACCTGTCAGTTATATGGGTATAAGAAGAATTTAGGATCAAACAAGATAGAAGAGCATTTGATTTTATAAAATTAAAAAAGTTTCCCACAAACAAAATGAATGTAACCAAAATTAGAAGGAAAGCAGGAAACTAAGAAAAATTTCTGTATCAAATATCGTTGATAAAGCTTCATTTTTCAATTATATAGAGAACTGAGTCAAATTTATAAAAATACAAGTCATTCCTTAATGGTTAAATGTGAAAGAATAAGAACAGGCAGTTTTCAGAAGAAAAAAAAAAATCAAAGCTTTCTTTAGTCATATCAAAAAAAAAATGCTCTCAATCACTACTGATTAAAGAAATGCAAATTAAACAGCTCTGAAGTTATTTAAACAACTCTGTCAGATTGGCTAATATGACAAAAAAAGAAAAATGATAAAATGCTCAAAGAGTGATAAGGTTGTGAAATGATCCAATCACTCTGGACAGCAATTTGGAACTAAAAACAAAAGGCATCCCCTTTGATCCAGCAATATCACTGTTAGGCCTGTATCCCAAAGATATAAAAAAATAAGGAAAGAACCTCTTTATAAAAAATATTTATAGCCATTCTTTTTGTAGTGGATAGGAATTGGAAATCAAGGGAATGGCCATCAACTGGAAAATGGCTGAACAAGTTGTGGTATTGGAGTATTGCTGATAAAGTATTACTGTGCTATAAGAAGTGAGAAGCAAATGAGTTCAGAAAAACCTGGAAAGACTTATATAAAATGATGCAAAGTGAGCAGAACCAGGAAAATATTGCACACAGTAATATCAATATTGTATGATAAAGAATTGTGAGAGACTTAACTATTCTCAGCAATGCAATGATTCAAGACAATGTCAAAGGACTCATAATGAAACAAGCAATCCACTTCCAGAGAAAGAACTGATATTATCTGAATACAGACAAAAGCATTACATTTCTCTCTCTTTTTTCCTTTCCTTCCCTTCTCCTCGAAGCTTTTTGTACAGAATGATTAATATGGAAATGTTTTACATGACTGCACATATATAACCTTTATTGAATTGTTTACCACCTTAGGGAGAAGGGGAGAGGAAAGATGGATAGAATTTAGAACTCAAAATTTAAAAAAAAAACCCACAAATGTTAAAAAAAATTTTTAACTGTGATAAAAATAAAATGTAATTTTTAAAAAGGGATGGAGCAGATGTGGATAAAGGAAAGGAACCAGAATACAGAGATGGGAGATGATTGAAAGGCATGGGCAAAAGGTTAAAAAAAGAAGCCTTTGAAAATAGTTTAAAAGATACTACAAATTATAAACAAAAAGTATTAGAAACTGAAAGAAAAAATAGAGCAACTATTCAGATTTGGTTTGGAATTATAAATAGTTCAAATCAAAGTATGTGATCTTTTCCATTCTTTTGGAACATCTTGAAAAACAATTCCAGAGTAGTTTAAAATTATGTTGCTTCTAGCACACATGTTTCTGGTATATATTTGGTTTTAGTCCTGCTCTTATTTCCAATTTCACCTTTTGAAATGCTATTATTACTTTTTCAAATAGTCTATCAGGTACAGAGATGGTAAAACCTATATGTGGAAGTTCCAATATTGCTAATAATTAAAAAGATTGCTACAGAAATGGGAGCAGATCCTTTTTATTTCATTTCTACCTAAGATCTTTACAAGTTTCACTTGCAAATGGTCTCAGGAGAATATGGCTTTGCTAGTTTTCTTAAGGTTTTTTTTTTAAACCTTTATTATTATTTTTCAAGGTAATATATGTTTATAATTCATTCTCTTCTGTAATAATATGCAATTATGCTTGTACTCTATAAAGGAATTACCTTTAATTGCTAAATATCTTTATTTGTGGGGTGAGGCAGTTTCTGGGGCTCTTTTGACCTCCTTGTTTTGGCAACTATTTTTCTTTGCTGTCTCTAAGAAATTAAGATATTATATAGATAACCACTTCGCAATTTGTGGAGTCTACAACTTAACAAATCAGTTGGGTTGGAGCTGTGACATTCATAATCAATGTCCCCCTCTTTATGTTTTTTCTTATTTGACAATGATACTGACCGTGGTTCTATCAGTAAACGCTGTGACTGCTGATTCAGATGCCAAAGACTTATTGACTACTCAGAAATCTTATGCTGAATAAATTATGGTATTAAACATGATAAGATATTATTTGCTGTGAGATGAGGTAAATAGGAATCGATTGGCAAACATTTACTATGTGCCAGGTCCTAAGTGTTAGGGATGTAAAGAAGGGAAAAAAGCAGGCCCTGATCTCAAGGATCTCACTGTCTAAGGAGGGATACAATATGCCAACAATGATGTACAAATGTGAAGTATACCGGTTCAATTGGAGATACTCAATAGAGGGAAGCTACTAGAGTTAAGGGAATCAAGAAAGGTTTCCTGGAAAAGGAAGGATTTTATTTTTTATTATAATTTTGTTTAATATTTTACATTCAAAACAAAACAATTATATTTGTTGTTAAAATTTTTGAGTTCTAGGTTCTCTCCCTTAATCCTACCCACAACTGAGAAATCACATGTGAAGTTATGCAAAACATTTCCATAAAAACAAGGTGTGAAAGAAAACCTCCTATCCTAATAAAATAAAAACCCTTAAGAAAAATTAAGTTTAAAAAAGAAAATGAGAAAATACTTCAATATTCAAATATAATCGATTCCATCTCTGGATATGGATAGGATTTTTCCTCATAAGTCCTTCAGAGTAGTTGTGAATGACTGTGCTTCTGAGAATAGCAAAGTCATTTAAAGCTGGCCATCCCAAAACATTGTTATTACTTTGTATATAGTACATTTCACTTTGCTTGACTTCATGAAGGACTTTCCAGATTCTTTTTTTTTTTCTGAGAGCATCTGCTCATCATTTCCCATAGAACAATAATATTCCATCACAAATACAGACCACAGATTATTGAGCCATTCCTCAATTGATGAGTATCCCCTCAATTTCCATTTTTTTCCACCCTAAAAGCTGCTATAAATGTTTTTTGGTACATGCAGATCATTTTCCTTTTTTTTAAAAGTTTCTTCTGGTATCAATGTCTAGTAGTGAGGTTGTTAGGTCAAAAGATATGCATCAATTTATAGCCCTTTGGGCACAGATCTGTTGATCATTTATCAACTGGGACATGACTCTTATTTTTTATAAATTTGACTGTTTCCTGTGGTTGAGAAAGGAGAGCTTATCAGAGAAAGTTACTTCAAAATTCTTCTTACAATTACTACTGCTAACTGAATTTCCCCCCATTTATTCTCTGTCTCCTTTTACCCTGTCCCTCCTCAAAAGTGTTTTGGTACTGATCACTCCCTCCCCCAATATGCCGTCTCTTTTATCACCCTCTCTCCCAGAAGGAGGGATTTTAGTTGGGATTTAAAGATCAAGACAGATGCTTCTTTTTCTCTTTCTTTTTCGTCTTCCTATCAAAATTTTTTATTCTGTTCTTTACTTTCTCCTTTGTAAAGAGAACAGAAGAAAAGTTTGAGACCCCAGAGGGTGACTGAGGTGATATTCTTTTTTCTTTTAACTAAGTCACAGGATTTCTGTGATCTATGTCCACATGATACTTAAATGGCATTGTGCTGTTTTGTGACAATTTCTGTGTACCATAAGGAAGTGAGACCTCGCACCAATGAAATCACAGATCCTTGAAGGAATGAACCTATTAGAATATATTTATAACAATATTTCCATGAGATAGTTTGATATAACTAGAGTTTCCTAAAATTTTTGTGGGCTCTGCTTGAGTTGAAGATGCATAGAGTATATAGGAGAACAAGAGAATTCTACAGAAATTGAATGTAAAAGAATCATATTTATTTACTATGTGAACTATTAATTAATATTAATATGTGTATCATTATTCATGGATCTTTTGTCCACAAAGAGGAAAAGGGAAAAAAATGATGAAACAATACTTAAAAGTTTTGATGCACAGATATACATCCAAAGGAGAACAAAAACCATTACAAAGGGTTGTTAGTAATTTACAGTCCTGATTGGTAGCTCTGAAGGATAATTTTTTACCTTTGTAATTGTATTTCATAAACTTCATAGGTGCAAAGCAAGCAAATGCATAACTACTCTGTAACGATGTTTTTATTATCCAAATCCTAGGATATTAGAGGTTGAAAGGACCCGAAAGACTACCCAGTGTCCCCTCCCTCTTACTTTATTTTTTTGTGAGGCAATCAGGATTAGGTGCCTTGTCCAGGGTCATATGGTTTGTGAGGTTGGCTGAGGCTGAATTTGAACTCGGGTCCTCCTGACTCCAGATCCAGTGCTCCATCCCCTATGGAACCTAGTGGCTCCCACCCCCTATTTTGTATGATAAGAAGCTCACCCCCAGAGCTGTGAAGTGCTTGCCCAAGGGGCCCAGAGCTAGGATTGAGACATACAGTTTCTGATTCCAAGTTATAAGGTCACAAATTTAGAAATGGAAGAGACCCCTCCGGTCATCTTTGCATTTATTATACCCCATCACTCTCTAAAGTCATCACCACAAGCCATAAAAAAATCAGAGTTCTTTAAAAAAAACTATTATAATTCTTTCCCACCGGACTTGAAAGTCCAAGTAATTCTTACCTGGTGCCCCTGTGTACATGATGGAAAATACATTAATTGCTATGGTAGCAGCATAGAATAGTGGAAGTGCACGGAGACCATTGGGGACTGGGTCCTCCTGTGTAATAATGAGACACATCAGAATTTCAACATCCATCAGCTTCTATAAACAACAGTCAAACTGAAATGAAAGAAGAGGCTATGAGGCATTCTCCCCCTCTCCAGGTGTGAGGGGAAGGCTGGCCACTTCCCATCCACAGCACCAGCACGGAGCAGTTTTCCCTAAACAAATGGCCATTCAAAGGCCCAGGCAGATGGGCTGAAGCAAGGGCTCCTGCAGCAGAATTACAAGCAGGAAAGAACTGATAGATAAAGGCCATCTAGGTCAGAGGAGAATTCCTCATTTACTACTTTGGTTAATTCCATTTTGTGGTATTTAATGATCACTTTTGGAAAAATTAATTTGAAGCTATGACCCCCTAAAAAGGGCAAAGAACATTCCTGCAAAAGCACGTACATGAACAATTTTGTTTCTGTCAATGACCCTGATGATTTTTCCTATGATATGAGTTTCATTTAACTCTTCTGATGAGTTAAATGCACCAACTAGGTGGTGCAGGACAGAGTGCCAGGCCAGGTGGCAGGAAGATCTGAGTTCAAATCTGACCTGAAACACATACTGGCTGTGTGACCCTGGCCAAGTCACTTAACTGTTTGCCTCAATTTCCTCATCTGTCAAATGGGTTAGAGAAGGAAATGGCAAACCACTCCAGTCTCTTTACTTAGAAAACCCCAAATAAAGTCACAAAGAGTGACTAACCAACTAAACAAGAATTTTAACCCCAGAAGACCATCAGCTTCCTGGAGACAGGAACTATTTTTCATTTTATATTTGTAGACTCAGCACTTAACACAGTAACTTGAACATAGAAGGTGATTAATAAATATTTTTTTTGGCTTGGATTTGATTAAGAGTTAAATTCCTTATAGAATAGTCCTGTTCATTAATAACATTCAGCATGAAAACTCATTCAGTCATTTGTACTATAAAATGACAGTTTCAACATTAATTATTGAAGAGCAGCTTACTGAATAAAAAACTCATTGAACTATACTGCTTCCTAATAAAACTCTTAAAATAAGAGTAGAATCCAAGCCTCAGTTCCTTGTTTTTTTGTTTACTTTTAATTCTCCTAAAATATTTAACATACTAACCCTTAAGCAGCTGATACTGCTACAATTACCCATAAAACAGAAACTCTATAACAGATTGTGAGATAAGCAACAAAGGAATACAAAGTCATTCTCCAGGAAGAATATAACTCATGACTATAATTCATGGTCTTCATCAAGGATAACCTATTCAGAGAGTGCATCAGCCTAGTTTTAAAGGCATTATGAAAATCCTTTAGCAGTAAAATTAAAGAATATACCGGTCTATAATGTTAATCTGAGCATGTTTTCATATAAATGGCAAGGCTTCCACTTCTAGTTTCAATGTTCTTTTTTTAATAGCTACTCCCTTCATCTCAGGATCAAACAACAAGTTGGAAAGGACCTTGAAGTTCCTTTGTTCCCACCCCTTCATTTTGTACATGAGGAAATCAAGAACAAGAAAGGGCAAGTGATGCTCTGGGCACACAGAGCCAAAATTTGAAGCCAGGTCCATTTCCTTCAAATTTGGCACTCTTTCTACTGTGTCACACTGTTCTCTCCTTTCATCCCACCATTATTTTTTTCCTGAAATCATCAGTTTGTCAAGGCTGTTAAATCATAAGCAATGTGAAAATAACTTGGGTTTAAAGGAAACTTCAGGAGTGTTTTAGTGTAAAGCTACACAATTCCCAAATCCTAGCAAAGACTCATCCATTACAAATTTTAATTTCAGATAAGAACTTTTTTCCTCTTAAAAGTCTTTGTACTACATCAAAAGTATTGATTAAGAAAGTATTCCTTTTGATTTTAGGCAGATGGGGGGAGTGGAAGGCAAAGGATGGGGACAGACATGCTGTCCTTGAACAATTAATATCTTTGAAATTTCCTTTTTAGCTCCTTAAAACAAAGTAGGGTTCTCCCTCCCAGACCAGGGACTGTGTCAGAATACGAAAGTCATTCTACTTCCATTCCCTCCCAATGTTACTTGCATTGAAAGACTATCAAAGGAGTAAGACTATATATGGAAGATATCAACTCTGCTTACCTTTTTTAAGATGAAAATTCTGATCAGCACAAACAGCATGCCAGACATGAAACCAGACAACAGTGGAGATATAAACCAAGAAGCAACTGAATAATTAAAAAACAAAAACAAAAAACACAACATCTAATAAATGTTAATATTCGACAAAATCATGGATGAGTTTGTATAATATAATAAGTTGATAGATTACACATAAAAAGGTTCTTTGAATTATTTTACAATTCCATCAAATTCCATTTTTAAAGGAAGTGTTTTAGTTAGAAAAGACAAGTTTTATAACTTTTTCCTAATTAATGATAATAATATTTCTTTTGTTCTTCCTAATTCCTTTAAAAAACAAACAAATAAATTTTTCTACATACATTATTCTAGTTTTGCACATAGCTTAAAAAAATTGTTAGGTCCACAAAAAATTTCATCTTAAAAATTTACAAAGGTCATGTCAATATTAGGGGCCACCCACCAAGCTTAAGGTACAACTTATATATAAAACTTCAAGATTAGCTTTTTATACATATACAGTTAACATTTATATAAACATACACAAAGTTACTCAAGAATACAGACATCATGGGTACACAGTCACATCATTTCCTCCTCTGATCTTCCTTTCTCAAGAAGCTGAATTTAGAATGCTCACTGGATTCCTTTTCTCCTCCCCTTATTTCACTTATGCAGACAGAGTAATGTAATAGCTATCCCAATTCCTAGATTGAACAACCCCCAAACTGGTCTCTGTGGACTGACTGCTCCCAACTGGCTATTTAGCCTTTTGACACTCATGAGGCTATGCTAATATTTTCACTAATCTCAAGGAAGACTCTTAACTGGGTCACAGCCTGTCAAGCCAGGTATCCAGCTAATTCAATTCAGATTCCTCTGGCTTGATCAACAATGAACAACTAATGGGCAAACTAAAAGAGAGGGGAAAGAGAGAGAGAAGAGATCATAATCATGCTGTGTCTCTGTATAATCCCTGGGAATGATGGGGGATAGAGATAGGGTATTGAAGGGGTTAGATTTATTATTCACCTGATTGCTGATAACCAAAAATAGCTGGTAGAATGCCATAATTTCCTGGCATTCCATCTACGTCCCTACTGCCTTGTTCCTCCTCAAGGTCATGGCATCAGATAAAATGTATGTTGGCTCTGAAGGTGCCAATATAGGAAGAGCCAGGGTGTTTTCTTTGGGTAGAATGCAGGACAGCTAGATCCCAAACTGAATAGATGAGCTTAGAAATTCTATAAATTCAATATCATTTAGCTCAATGTGAGGTTTACCCATTGCCACAAATTCCACTTCCTATTCATTTAATGCATTTTTCCTCACTAAGGACTTAATGGCTAATCTTGGTCATCTTGGTCACACTATTTCTGTTCCTCCTGAGAACAATAGATAGACATTGATTTTTCAAGGCTGAATGATTAATGGGTATTTAAAAGGAATGACTATTAAAAAATTTTTAACACAAAACATTTCACAATCTCTATTATAGTTTTGTTTCAAGCACAAAACAGTTTAAGGAAATATCACACATACATGACTCCTAAATAATCAAAATAGGACAAAAATGTTCAGAATTTTAAAAAATGGTAAGACACTTTTCTGTAAAAATTTTTCTCATTAACAAAGATTTTCTCAATTTATTCCTATATATGAAAGGAAATTTATTCCTATATATGAAAGGAAATGACAATTACCAATCTTGACAAGCTCCATCCACTGTACACCTGTTGTACCAATTGCAACAAGTGAGAATCCTATGGTAGAACCCACAATACAATGGGTTCCTGAGATTGGAAGTCTCAAAAATGATGCTATCAGCTGCCAAACAGCAGAACCTAGAAATTTTAAGATGAAAAGAAAGAAAAAAGAATTAGATGAAGAGCATCTAATAAAGCCATTAACAAAAACTCCTCAGATTAGTCTTTCTATGGAATATTTTTCACATGGTGTTACATCTAGATTAAAAAAAAATTCTAATGTGTTTAGTCAGAAGACATGTAGAATCCTCTATATTTCAAAGAAAATACTCCTGCCACTAATCCCAACTTCTTCATATTTAGTTGTTGATGATGATGAACATGTTCTATTATGAAGTTTGGTCAAAACCAAGCAAGGGATTAAAAACTTTTTTTAAAAAAAGGAAACAGTAAAGATGACATTTACACCCTATAAGATTTCATGATTCTTTAATAATATCTTATTTATCTATTGGGCTCAAGACAGACTTGACTCATAGACTAATCAGTTGTGTTACCTTGGACAAATCATCTGGTTTCTTGGGGTTCTCAATTTTCCCATCTCTCAAACAAGAAGTAGAACTAGATGATGTCTATGGTCCTTTTCCATTCTCATGTTGCCATGTTGAAATGCCAGTTTAGACCATAACAAACATACTAACATTACCTTTTGGCCTTTAGCCCCCAAAAGGGGACTACTGGAGAGCTACTGACATTTTAGCACTATTTTGTGAGTATTCATTTTGGGGCAGTGCCTATCATGGTGATTCTCTTTTATTCCTTTTATTTATCGATTAGGAATTAAAATAATCCCTAAATTTAGCACATTGTTATTTGACCTTTATGTCACTCTCTTTTCTAAGCGTAATATTTTTCTAGGCTCTAGTTCTCTTCAGAATGCATTTTCGTTAGCAGATCAAATTTTGCAGTGAGCATTAAAGCCTCAGCTGGGAGAGATCACTTTCAGAAACAGTTGTTGAAATATAAATACTAAGTTGTAAGGGAACAAAGGTTTTGGCTGATAAGCAGAGTAGGTTATTAATCCCAAATGTTAATTCTGGAGAAAAGTTGAGTTGCTTGGCAGCAGCAGCAGTACTTTTAGGCAGACTCCTGGCATTTTATTCAAACAAAATCTTACAAGTCACAGGAAAACAAATATCTGTATAATCACAGTAATTCTAACTACCTTTTTTGTGAAGCAACAGAGACAGCTGCTTCGATCAATGAGTGTTGTGCATGCTGACCTTTGAGTCAATGAAAGCTAGGGAATGACATGTGCATGCACCAAAACGTGTGAAGGAGGGAGAAGGCAAGTGGCCATTAATGTGTTTGCCAGTCACTGGACTGAAAACCAGCTCCATGGCAGCACCCAGGCTTGTCCAGTGTGGGCCCTGAGATTTCCAAATCTGGCAAGGGTTCACTAGGAAAAATCTAAGATTGGAGAGAGAGCACTTCATGATATGAAATCACAATTGTTGTTGTTTTTTTTAAAGAATTTTTCAATTTACATTTAAAATTTTTTCTAATATTCTAATGAGGTAACAGAACATTAAAAACTCACCCAACTGAATTCAGACCTTGCAGTTTTCCTTCATGAAAGTTGCTACTGCTTTCTCTGGCTGACCATATAATAATGTCCTGGAGCAGGAAAGCTTATAGGGAGAGGCAGGGGACACAGGGACTGACTGGAGGAGGAAGGAAGGGAGGGAAGACAGAAGGGAATGATGGGGCATCTGAAAGGACAGGAAGAGCGAGAGAGGAAACTTGGGGGGGAAAAATGAAAGACCCTGGATTAACATTGGGATTTGATCAAGGACAATGGGGAAGAATTTCAGGACAGTGGTAGAGATTGGTGGGGGAGAAGGATTAGGTTTGAGCCTGGGGAGAAGAACTGTGAGAAATAAAAAGGAATATTTTAACACAGGATGAAGGGGTCTTATACAAATAAAAGGATGCAGTTACAGTTAGGAGTGGGGTTATAAGATAAAAGAACAGGAGGGTGGGGATAAAGATAGAAATCCTGGGGCACAAAGGTTTTTGGGAAGAAGAAAAAGAATGGTCAAGGCAAGGTCCAGTGGGAACATGGAAGAGGTGAGAGAGAGAGAGAGGAGATGCTACAAAGAAAGGGGAGGTACTTGGAGGGCAAGGGAGTGGTCACTGGAAGGGCAGCTGGAGGGAGGAGAACGGGGGGCAGTGCAGGCAGTGGTTTCTTCATGCAGCAGCAGGGGCTGCAACGAGAAGATGCTCAGCATTCCCCAGGGGCTGGGGTCCCTACGAGGCTTCTACAAACACTGGTTATCTCAAATAAGGCAGCTAGCATAAGGAGTCAAAGCAAAGGAGCAGAGGCAACGAGCGAGCCAGGTAGGAGCTGTGCTGGAGTGAAAGGAAAACAAAACAAGACCCCAACCCACTTCAGGAATTTCAGCTGTTACTCACAACTCATCCTGCCCAAGCGAATCAACCTGACTCCAGCACAGCATCATGAGAATGCATGGAGACACAAAGCTTGCAGGGAGAGTTTCTAAAGTAAAAGAACCAAGAAGGGGAAAAAAATAGGGAACCAAGGGGAAGAAGGGAAAAAGAAGAAATGGATGTTGAATTTAGAAGACGAGGGCTGGGAAAATCCAGGCATCTGGACGGATGAGCTTTGGTTTTGACCAGAGCAGGAATAACCACAAAACCAAAAACACCTTATATTTACAGAGTTCCCAGTCCAAAAGGATTCCAATTATTTTAGTAGATAAAAACCTCATTAAATCTTGTCCCTTTCCTCTAAAGTGGGAAGAGGGACTTGCTGCCTGTCCAAGTATAAACCAAGAAGAATAAAGCCAAAGCAAACAAGAAAGGAAAAAGGGAAAGTGCTGAGTGAGGCGACTAGCTCCAATGGTGGCTGAGGTGAGGCGCACCCAGGAGCCTCTCACTCTCCTGGCATGGAGCCAGGGATCAGGAGGTGACCCTCGACACATCCTAGTGGGGTCAGGTAACAGCAGTATAAGTCTTTAAGCTGCACTACTTTAGGGACTGCCCCCAGTCATGCTCTCTGGAAAGCCTTTCCACTAAAACATCACCTTTCTCATCAACTAAAAGGAACTGGGAGAAGGGTGAGGGAAGGGAGAAACTGTGCTCAGGATGTACTGTGCTTTTTTTTTCTGTCCCTCTTGTTATTTGTCTTTTGTTCTCAAAGCGGACCATGACATCAGGGAGGTGCTGCCATGACATGTGAGTGAGCTGGATGTAAGGGAAGGGGGGGGCTGGGCAAGGTCACCTGCCTCGCTTTCCCTCTGGAGCCATCTGGGTCCAGTGGCCAGACATAGGTCAGGATGCCTGGAGATGATCACATGTGGATCCAGATATGGACCAAGACAAGTGGAGGTGGCCCTGGCTGCAGCAGGAGACCATGGCCTTTTTAAGCTAAGGTCTACAAGGGGTCTCAGTCTGACCGAGGCCACCCTTCAGGGATTAAGGCTGGCTAGCCATTGAGGCAAAGAATCTCCTCTTTCTCCTAGGCCAAAAAAGGGAAACAATCTACATAAATAAGAAATGAATGAATGAATGAATGAGGGGAAAGCGAGGCAGGTGACCCGCCCAGCCCTCTCTCCCTTAAGTCACCTGCATTCAAAGCATCACCTCCCTGACATCATGGTCCTCTTCGAAGAGGGAAGCACAAACAACAACCTCTCTGAGTATTCCTCTTCCCCTGAGCCCAAACATCCCTCAAACAACCCAAAACAACCTGATGGGAAATTTTAGTTACAGCTGGCTTTGAATAAATATGACTGTGTTATCCCTGCTATTGAGACAAATGTGACTGCTACAAATCTCACTCGTTTCCCGAAAAGAAAACTTTGATAACATTCAATAAATTGTGATCAGCAATTTCAATGAAGAGGAGGCCAAAATTCCACAAGTGTTAGACCAAAACGTCTTAGGTTTTGTTTGAAACGCAGACACTTTCTGGAGCAGAGACTAGGCTTAATAGCATCCAGGAGATGTCTCAAGCAAGTCCTCTCAAAATGTCTTTGCTGAAGTAAGCTACCCTGACTCAGGCGCAGCAATCCTTCCGCTACCTGTATTTAAGCAAAGTTAGTGGTAAAAGAAATATAGGGAGGACCACAGCCCATCGTGGGGCCTTGGTGATTCCCCTATCACACCACCCTCCCCACCCCAGGGGTCAAGTGCGAGCTGACCTCTCGGCCCCAACCTCTCTCCCCTCCTACCCTGTCTGCATTGATCATCTGCCTGCTGCCACCTCCATCTGGGGAAAGGAGAAAGACCACTTTCAGTGGCCTTCAAAACATTTTATTGTGGAATACCACAGAGAACTGAGTCAAAGGCTTTTAAGGGATCCATGAATTTGGATGGGGAAAAATACTTCTTTACTTCAATCTTAATTGGTTTAGCTGTTAAATGGACAACTTTCACTATCAGTGGGGTTTTTTTTTTTGTTATCTTATGTATTTTATTTTACACATGTGAAAACATTCTGAGAAGGACTCGATCAGACTGTCAAAGAAACACAACACACAAAAACAGTTAAAAAGCTCTGGACTAAGTGATCTCTAAAGTCCCTGCTGGTCCTAAAAGTCTATGCATCTAAGAGCATAACAGTATCCTCAAATCCAGATTTCTGCCTAAAGACTGTGGATACATTTTCAAAGTTGGGCACTCTAATACTAGCATTTCAGGTCATTAGCATATTTCATTTAGCTCTGAACACATTTCCCTTTATTTGAGACAAGTCTAAGACTACCAAGAAAAGCTTATTACTATGAATAGATGACAAAAATTCTTCTTAGCCAGAAACCAAACCATAGAGACCTCCCTTGGATAGAGTTGACAGTCAAAACAAGAGCCAACAAGGGATTATGATGACTGTGGGAAGCCAGAATTTAGTCAAAACATATGCAATTAATGAAGACATTATCTTACTGCTCCAGAATTAATCTGGAATATAAAAATCAAATTGTTCAAAACTGTTATTGTTTTTTTAAACAAATTGATTATTGAAAAATTTTAAATATATTTGCTTAAACTAAGGGAACTTTTTAAGTAAGCCTTCAAAATAGGTGATTATAAACAAATTTTACTTTTTAGTGACCTAATGCATCATAATTATTAATAATCCATAAAGTCATTCTATTACTAACAATAGGCCTTTCATAATTATGAAAAACAATGAAAACTTATTTTCAGTGGTGTTCTTATGCCTGTTGACAACTTGATGAAATGAATTTCTGCTTAAATAAAATGACTACTTCCCCCTCCCCCCAAAAAAAAGACCCATTAGAAAGTATAAACCTAGGAAGAAAAAATAATCAGGTTTTAAGTACCAAGTCACCCACTCCTTCTCACATTTTCTGAAATCAAAGCAAAATCACTTTCATAGGTACATGATAAAAGAGATCTACAAGAAATTAGGCCAGTGGATAATCATTACTTACAAGAATACATCCACTTACCAACCATGGCGCTAACTTCCCCAGCCATCAGTGTCTCCACTGTATCATTGTACAGGTTCACATCAATGATACCTTTTCGAATAGTCTCTCCTACTTTTGCTCCTAACAATACCGAGCCTGTCGTTTCAAATATTGATGCCAAAATGCAAGCCTGCTTCAAGCTCACCACACCAGAGCCCACCGCTGTACCAAAGGAATTGGCCACATCATTTGCACCAACAGAAAATGCCAAGATAAAGGCTATGATAAAGCCCAAAATGACCATCCACAAGTAATCATCCATAGCCATTTTTGCAAGTAGACTGCAGGAATTTTTCCTTTGTAGAAATATTTAAATAAGCCAAGCTTGAGGTTTTGTAAAAACCCTGTAAGGTAGAGTTCTTGTAAACAGAGATTTTTCTCTGGAAAGTGCTGGGTAGTGTTCGAGCCTGAGCAAACTGCTAACTGCTGGTTCTCAAACTATTGTCTGTACAGTTTGTTTGGTTGTGTTCAGTCAGCAGTAAAACACATTCCATATTTTTCTCTGAGACTGGAAACGCTGTGATATCCCCTCCTGTAACAGAAAGAGAAGCAAAGAAATCAATTACCCTCAGCAACCTGTAACAATCTGTTCTTTCAGAAATAAATGTTTTAAGCCTACTAATGGGATCTAACTTGGCATGTGACACTTTGAACCATAGTGCAATTCAAATAAGATTATAATTAGGTCAATGCAAAAAGAAACACTAGTTTCTAATGGGATCATCCGATGCCTAGATCATACATTGTTACCATATTTTGGAATGGAAAGCTTTAATACATTGAGATTTTAATTTTACAATTATAAAAATATAAATATAAGTTATCATTGTTCTGAGAAATGAATAGCTATCTCCAAAAGACAAAAAGATAAAGTAGGACTTCAACAAAAGCAAAATTTTCTAAAATGAAAATTCGCAAATATTGTCAAACTACAGTGGGCGAGGAGAAAGAGTGGGGTAAACATGAACCTCTGCCCACAAGCTAAGAATGAGTTTTATCTTATACTAAAATTTTATTTTAAAATGTAACAACTATTCTTAGCTCATGGGCCTTACAAAAACAGACAGCAGGCCTGCCAACACCTGTTCAAGAGCATCATAATCACAATGTACTTATAGATAAACACACACACACACACACACACACACACACATATAATATATTTGCGATGCAGTGTGAAGATGAGGAAAGGAACATGTCTTAAAATTCAACAAATGGCAATATAATCATAAACACTTCGAGCGGAAATTTACTTATCTATTTATCTGCTCATTTATTTATTTATTACTAGATGAACAAGGACCAGATTTATCATTTGAGTAGTATGTTTTAATGGGTTATAAAGAAGAGAATTTTGATATATGGTCAAAGAATATGAACAGATATTTTCTAGAAGAAGAAATCAAGCTATCTATTGTCATATGAAAAATACTCTAAATCACAGTGAATAGAGAAATGAAATTAATACAATTCTGAGGTACCACCTTATATCTGTCAGACTGGTCAATATAATAAAAAAGAAAAACAACAAATGTTGGAGGGGAATATAGAAAAACCGGGACATTCACAGACTGATAGTAGAACTGTAAGCTGATTTGACTATTCTGAAGAGCAATTTGGAATGATGCACAAAGGCCTATAAAACTGTGTATACTCTTAACCCTGTAATATTACTACTATGTCTGTATCCCAAAGAGATGAAAGAAAAAAGAAAAAGTCCTATGGGTATGTAAATCTTTATACAGTCCTTTCTATAGCAGCAAAGAACTGGAAATTAAGGGGATAGTCATCAATTAGGGAAAGACTGAATAAGTTGTACACGATTGTAATGCAATACTATTGTGCTATAAGAAATGGTAAGCAGATAGATTTACATGAAATGATGCAAAGTGAAGTGAGCAGAACCAGGAAAACATTGTACATAGTAATAGCCATACTATACGATGATCAATTTTGAGTGATTCATTCTCAGCAATACAAAGATGTGACAATCCTGAAGGATTTATAATGAGAAATACTATTCATCTCCAAAGAAAGAACTGATGAAGTCTGAAAGCAGATCAAAGCATATTGTCTTTCTTTTTATTGGGTTGTCTGGGGGTTTTTTTGCAACATGTTTAACATGGAAATGTGCTTAACACCATATGTACATGTATAATCTATATACATATGTACATGTATAACATATATATTATATATATATATATATATATATATATATATATATATATATATACATGTACATGTATAATCTACATCAAAGTGTGATTTCTCAGAGAGGGAGAAAGGGAAGAAGGGAAGGAACATGGAAGTCAAAAAAATTTTAAATGATTATCAAAATTGTTTTTAAAAGTAATTGAGAAAAAACATTCTAAAAGACAATAAGAGTGTTATAGAGCACTGTATTTACAGGAAGAAGACTTGTTGAGTGCTAGCTATTCAACCATGGTCAAATCATTAAGGCTTTCTGAATGAAAGTTTCCTCATTTGCACAATAGAGATAATAATATATATCTTAATTTTCTCACACAGCTTCTGTGAAGATCAAATGAAATAATATTTATGAGAATACTTTATAAATTCTAAAATTCTATAAAATGCAAGTTTTTATGATCTGTGTATTTTCTGCATTATACTTAACAAAGTAACATATATAGAGTATTACATAATGATGATGATGATGATGTTTTTGCAAAGAGCTTTACAAATTCACTGTATACATTCTATTTGTTGAGTACCTATTCCATGCAAGGCACTCTGTAGGGACTAGAGGGATTATAAAGAAGTAGGTGCATATCATGTTATGTTGATAAATATATTGTCAATGCAATTCTGCAGGTCCTAAAATTTTTCTAATAGCTTATAGTTTTAAAATAGGCAGAGACCTCAGAGACCAACCCATATCCCTTCTAGAACATGAGAACAAGCATGGCCAGGCAGGCTACTACAACACCTGTTGAAAAGAAAACCAATACTTATTTCCTGAAGTAGTCCACTCCACTTTGTTACAAAGTTAATTGTTACAAAGTGTTTTCTTATTACCAAACCAAAAGACTATTTACTAGTAACCACTTCTAGTTCTGAGTCCAAGTAAAAAAGGCTAATTCATCTCCCATAAGATGGGCTTCAAATATTAAAATATATTCAAAGACAGTTGTTATGTACCTAGAAAGTGTTTTTAGGAGGCAGCTGGATGGCCCAGTGGACAAGTGCTGGGCCTGAGTGTTCAAGAACGCCCAAATACAGTCACTAATACCTCCTAGTTGTGTGATCCTGGGCAAGTCACTTAAGCTCTGCTTGCAGGAATCCCTGGAGAAGTAAATGGCAAAGCACTCCAGCATCTTTGCCAAAAAAACCTCACGGATAGCATGGGCTTAGGAAGAGTCTTCTCTGGGCTCTCTAGGCTCCTGTCACTTCGGTGTGATCCTCACACGGCCCATCCTGTTTGCCCTCCTCCAGCAATCCGCAGCGTTAGCCAGGTCACCCCTAAAATGCATCATTTAGAACTAAACGTGCTCCAAAAGCAGCTGAAGGGCAGAATGAAGTGGGATGATCACTTTCCTAGTTTGAGGTCCCCTGTCTTAGTGAAACCAAAGGGAACATTCCCTTTCTGGCTGCCCTACGTAGCAAGCCACCAAGACTTCATCCACTAAAACCCCCTACAGGGTTTTTTGTTTTGTTTTGTTTTTTAAGGCAAATTGCTCTCTAGTTATGCCTTCTCCATATTGCACTTATTAAATATATTTTTTGAAGCTCGACTTTGTATTTATTCCTATGAGATTTCATTCTGTGGAGTCTGCTCAGCGTTTTAGAAAACTGGCCCACAGTAACAGCAGGGCTAATGGCTTGCTAGCTACCACCCCCAACATTCACAAATGTGTGCCCAAGCACCAACACTCAGAGAAGATTCCAAAAAGTGACATTCGTATAAAGTTCATTCAAGTCTGGTAAGACACTTCATACACCTTATCTCATTTGGTTTCCAATCTCTGCTGCTCTGCAGCTATTCTTCCAGGAAGCCGAAACTTTTTCATACTAACCCACCCAGAACAAATACTATCACACATCCTCATTCGCATCCTCTAGGACTGGATGGGAAAGACACCTGAATTTCTATTGCTCTCATTTTTGGGTAGAAGTAAAAATGTTTCCTTGTAGTATATAATGCAGTCTATTTCCTCATATAGTTATGGATAGGTGAGCTAGAAAATATTTCTCCCAGACAACAAGACTTCTTCTTTGCTTTCCTTGCCTGATCTTATCTAAAAAACACAGAAGATTCCTTCTTGGCAACAGCAGCTAACTAATACAGAAAGTATTGTTTAATGGACTTTTATGATTCAGAATACTGATCTGAGTATACTAAGTTTGAGTTAATTATACTTTTTCACTATTTCAATAAAAATGCCAATTTCAAGTACTTGGAAATAGAAACTGTCCTGAAACCTGCCTTAAATACCTTCAAACAGCACATATACATATGTGGTCTGTACATAGTTTTGTGAACCTGGAGATGACAGGTCTACAGAAGAAGCCATAATCTTGGAGGGAGACAGAGAAAGTGCAGAACAGGCCAGAGAGAGAAGCAAAAGAGCCTAGAGTGAAATAGGGTTAAGGAAGTTACAGGGTGATAGGAGAAGGCTACTTCTGATACTCTGTTACTGGGGATGAAGATACTGCTAGTACCTGTCTCAAAGTGTATAAAACTGGAAAACGTTATAGAAATATCAGTTATTATTATCATTCCTAGAGAACAGAATCCAAAGGGAGGCTGAAGCTCTGAACAAAAGAAGGACAGCCACAAAAGATTCCCGAAGGATGAAATGGAAAGGGATCTTCATTTGTTCAGAGTCCTATAAGATGGAAATGAAGTGTTAGAAGCAGCTTTCCAAGGACAGGGCAATCCCTGACCTGTGTTACATGTGGCATACTTTCTAATATTCCCTCTACCTCTCTATCAGAAAAGCTTTTGGATGTTTCCAAAGTGCTGCTTCTCAGATCGGGGGGATGTCTCACAGCCCCAGCCCTTCTAATTCTCTTCAGCTGTTTCCTCTCCACTAAATCACATGTTCCTTGTATTCCCGAAGCAGTCGCTCATATTTACCCTGTAAGACTAACTGTAAGGTTTATTTTTGGTTAAGTACTAATATAGAAATTAGGGGCAGGCCCACTTCTTTGCAGAGTCCCGTTGCAGTCCATGGATATGGAGCACTGGTGTAGCTTTGAGAATCTTGGGTTACTTCTACAACATAATAAGACACTGAAGCAGGTTTTTAGGGAAAGGGGAAAATGCATATACTCTTGCCATTCTTAACACTGCCTGTTAGAGAAGAGCACAAAAAACCTACTATCCTTTATGATACTTGTGGGTTTTTTTTTCCAACTTATTAATTAGTTTTACTAATTTTTTCTATCTTTTCTTTTTAAAAAATTTTTTCTTTTATGCCTTTTTGGGAGGAGTTATGGGGAAACATATGGGGGAAATCTGCGTGATATAAAAGCAAAATGTAACAATCAAAATCTATTTTTAAAAAGGAAGCAAAAACTATTTGAGTAATAAGACATTCTACAGTGAGGAGAGGGGGGAAGAAGGAAGAGAGAAGGAAGAGAGGGGGGAGGAAAGGGGAAAAGAGAAAGAATCAGAGACAGAGAGAACACATAACTATCATAAGTGGATAGTTTTTTTCTGCTCTGCTCTAAAAGGCAGTGTTATAAATGGCAAGCCTACATGCATTTTCCCTTTCTCTAATGACCTTCTCCAAAGCCTTATTGTGCTGTGGAAGTAACCCAAGGTTCTCAAAGCTACACCAATGAAGTGCCAGCATTGGCAAAATCTGCCAGTCAGGAAAGAATATGAGCTCCCCCCACAACAGATTAGATCACTGACATTTCAAAGATCAACCTAGCTTAAAGGAAGAGGCTCATGACCAGAGACTTGGCCACCACAGGTGATATATATATATATATATATATATGTATATATATATATTTTTTTGGCAGCTCATGAAGATATCTACTAAGCATAGAAGAGTAGTGACCTGTATCACTGGAGGAAGTATCCATTGTGAGATCATTATCTTTGTACTAGAATAATAGTTAACATTTATATAATACTTTTATGATTTGCAAAGAACTTCACATGCAATGTCTCATTTGATCCTTATGACAATCTTAGGACACAGGTACTAGAGTTATTACAGAAGTGGGAAGTGAAGTTCAGATAGGCTAAGTGATCTTCTTATGGTCACACATGGTAAGTATTGGGACAGAATTTTATTTCAAGACTCTAAGTCCAACACACTTTTCTGTATAAAAAGCTGAATTAATAATAATGTAAAAGCTTGGCCCCTAAGAAAGTCTTGGGAAGAAATTATATGTGTAATTATAAAATACAAAAAAAGTTATATAACTATTCAAAAACGAAACTTCACTTAAACTACATTGCAACATGACCAAATTCAACTCTTCAAACAATATTCCAGCAGAGGGACTTTTTATATCCCTCTGTGTGCAGGGGCTGATATTGGATGCTGAAGGAGAGACAAAATTTACTTAAGATATGATCCTTTCCTTTATCAACTTCAAATTATCTAGAAGAAATCTAGAAGGATGAGAGAGCATAAACATAGTTATGTTTAATAAAAAAATGTTAAATGGTTAGTGAATTAGAAAGATGCAAAGCAAAAGGTGAAGTGAGTTCTGTTGAGAAAGATATTATCATCAATGAGAAAAAAATTATGGAAGGTTTCATGAAGGTGGCCCTGAATTGGTCTTAGAATGAAGGAAAGGAAGAAAGGAAAGAAACAAGTATTTATTGCCAACTTTATGCCAGGAACTGTGCTAAACACTTTATGAATAGTATTTCATTTGAACCTCATAACAACCCTGGCAGGTAGGTGCTACTGTTATCTCCATTTTATAGCTGAAGAGACTGAGGCAGAGTGACTTGTTCAAAGGGAGATAGCTAATAAATGTCTGAGGTCACATTTGAACTCAGGTTCTCCTGACTTCAGCCCTGGTGTTCTGTCTCCTGCACCACCTAACTAGCACCAGCAGATCTTAAAGGATGGGTAAGACTTCAGGAATTCCAGATTTATCCCTTTGTTTATCTTTCTGTTAACTATAACCAAATCTGAGAGAAGGACAAAGTCTCCTATGATTATTGTGTTACTATTTCTTCCTGTAATTCAGTTAACTTTTCTCTCTATGAATTTAGAAGCTAGGACAATTGGAACCATGCCTACCAGATGCGAACCAGCTGCCAATGAACTGCCACCCATAGGGCACGCAAGCCAGCCTAGCTGAAGAAGCAAGGCCCCCAGGAGAAACAAAAGGCAGCAGGGGCCAGGCAAATCACCCGCCATTCGACCAACATCTCCCCTCAGGCCCTGATGGAGCCAGCCTAGCACTCTGAACCTAAGAGACTTGGAATAGAAGTCTCCCCCATCCTAAAACTACAAAATCTGCTTCCTGTCTGTCTCCTGCAGCCATCATAAAGGGAAGAAATTATTGTGATGAGGGGGCCCATCTTCCTCACTACCACTAGCAACAGCTACTGACCAATTTCAAGGCAGAGAAGCCCAACGGGCCTGGGAATGGCAGCACTCCTACTGCACTAAACTTCCTTTAAGTCTAGTTCTCAAAGCCTTCATCTGGGGTAGTGACTCCTACAGAGAAGGGGCCAGCTTTCTGTACCAACTGCCACCCAAAGGGCAGGAAAGTTAGTGAAACTGAAGCAATACCCCCCCAGGGAAAGAGAGCGGGCGATAGATACCGGGACACCCTGGGACTGACTACCATCTCACCTCAGACCCTCCAGGCCCCTGAACTTAAGAGCCCTCCCGACCAGCGCCCTTAGTTGTCCTCCTCGGGAGTCACCCTGGCCTGCTGCTGCAGCCCCAGGGAAGAATGTACTTGTCCCCAAAGTCACTGGCAAATGGCAATGGGTCAGCATCAGAAACTGATAGGATTTCATCAATGCAAGTGACATTCAGTTAGAGGTGTTATCATGTGCTGAGCCTATACACTGAGAGATATGATACCTTCCCATCTTGCAGCTGAAACTTCCCATATGGATTCTCTATCCCTGTAGGCTATGAACTCCTTGAGAGCAGGGAATGTCTTAATTTTACATTTATATTTCCATTTCATTCATATACAGTTATTAATGATATGGGAATTGTCATCTTTGGCTTCTTTTAGCATAATGTAATTTCCTTGTATATCGTAATATATTGTGAATTTTGCTGTTTGTCGTCTGTGTGGCTGCAATTGCTATTTTTTGATTCCTCTAAGGCATAGTAAATTTTACTGCAGTCTAAGACATGTGATGAAATTCCATTGCAAAGGCAAGAGGACATCACAAGCATAATTACGAAGGCATGGCAAAAGCCTAGTACAGACAACATTTGGGTGGCACAGTAGTCCAAGTTTTTCTGAAACATAAAGAATATGAAAGAGATAAACCAGATAATGCTGGGAAATGAGGGTGGCACCAGAGCATGAAAGACTTGGATGCCGGGCAAAGAAGTCTGAATTGTACTTGGGAAGCAGTAAGAATGCTGGGAAGGAACATGAATTAGGTCTCTGCATAAAAATTAAGCTATCATTCACATAAAGAATGGGCTGAAGGGAAAAGAGAGTGGAAGTGGCAATCTAAGTCAGCCGGTTATTTGGATACCCAGGTGGGAATCAATGAGGGCCTATGCGAGGTCCTGAGAATGGAGAAAATGGAGAAGAAACAGATGGGAAGGTCTTACAGACGTGGAGTCAGCAAAGTTTGATAAGTAACTGCTACCAGAAGGCATAAAGAAGACTCAAAAAGGTGGCAGGATTCTTGAAAGCAGAGAACAAAAAGCAGCCTTCTTCTGAGTGTATCCCTCGCACCAAGGAGTCTGTAACCAATGACTACTGATTAGGGAGATTAGGTGAATGGTGGGACTACAGGTGAAAACTGAAATCACCAGGAGACCGGGAAAGGGAATAGCTCTCTTTGACCCAGCTGAGTTGAAGGTAGCATGATGGAAACTAGAAGAGGCAGCTGGGGATACTAAGAAGGAAGGATGATGGCCTTCTTTTTTGGGCCTTAAGAGTACCAGGAGATAAATAGGAAGAGTTTTAAGGAAGCTCAGAGAGCTCATGCTGGACGGAATCAAACTTTTCAGGGACAGGAGGGGCTAAGTAACCCAGGATTTGAAAAAAGGAAAATGTTTGGAGGAGCCACTGTGGGAAATGAGATAAGCAGTCATTTATGTTACTGAAGAGCAGGGTGGGCCCAGAGACCCCAGCTTCAGACTTCGGGGGGCTACCTGGAAGAGCTGAGAGGTAAAGGCAAGGATGCTCTGTCCCAGCAGAGAGGTAGCAAGAGGGACAGTGCTATTTCCTCCACAGACCAGCAGGTTGAAATCACTTCAGAGAAGATGTTTGCACTTTTGGCAGGAAGGAAATTCATTTTTACAAAGATCCCATTCGGAAGTGTCATAAAATCCTGGTTATGGGGCTCTGATATGTGTTGGAGGTCCTTGGAACCTTTGGCCTACCAAGCTGGAGAGGCAACTGGATAATGGATTAGGATGTTGTGCTAAATGGAGTGCTAAATTCTTCATATATTAAAACAAAAATCTCATGGAGGTTTGGGCAAAGAAAGTTTGAAGACAATGAATGCTTAAAGTACGATAAAATAGTCACCTTCATACTTACTAATTCTAATCCAAAAAGTAGATCCAGTCTATTGTTAGGACTGTATCTCTCATAGTCATTACTTTATCTGGTATGTAAAGGAATACCATATTCCTTTTTATTTGTTCCAGATTATCAACTATATTATTCAGTTTATTGGTCTAGTATTCCAAAATCTGGCAAACAAGAATAGCATCTAAAAATAATATATTTAATTTACAATAATATAATTAATTTAATATGTTTAATTTTCCTTTTCTATAGTCCCAATTTGCTAGTCTACTGACATACAGACTCTACCCTTTGTTCATTTTATTTGTTCTTTTTTAAAAATATTTTATTTTCCTCCCAATCACATGTAAAGACAGTTTTTAACATTTAGGTTTTTTTTTTAAGTTAGCATTTATATAATGCATTGAAGTTTCACAAATGTCAAATCATTTGATACTCCAACAACCCTGGAAGGTAGATGTTTTACTAACCTTATTTTAAAAATGGAGATATTGCTCATACACAGACTTCATAATGTCCCTGTATATGAAGCCTTGCTTCTTAATGAAAAGTATTCTCAGCTTATCTGCCTTACATATGGCAAAAGTAGCTCTTGCTTCTCTCTAACAGAAGAATATTACTCTATACAATGATGACTGTTGTTCTATATTTGTTGTTCTTAAGGCTTTTGTGGTTATTCTGAAAAAGGTCAGTCATACCGGAACCAAAAATCAGACTGTCACCTTATTGGCTAAAAAGGATCCAGTATACATATTTTTTTATGGGGATGATGATATGATAGATTTTCATGTTCCAAATCAAATTTAGTTATCTTAGAGAAGTGAAATTTGAATGGAGAATAACAAGGAAATATCAAAAGTACATATTCCAAAGCCATATAATATAAGGGGAAACATTTTAAGAGTTAGAAAATGAATATTCTGCTGAACTAATACTGGATAAGAGTTATTCATAGATAATAGTAGAATAAGTATCTTTTGCCCAACAAAGCAAAGGAAAAATGAAAAAATACTAGCAGTTCCTTCCCTCTTTCATGCAAATAAATACATGCAAATATATAAAATCTAGTATAAAAACAAGAAAACAAAAGATACCCTTCCAAGTCTTTTATACTCAGCATATTACAAATACATATATTACTTGGACTACTACAAGTTTTTAGGATCTACAAAAAATAACACACAACAAAATCCCAGAGCAGTGGAATTTTAAAGATGAAAGGAAGTTCAGAAGCCATCTAAATCTAACTTTTATTTTAAAGACAAGGAAACTGAAGCCCAGAGAGATTAAAGCCATTACTAATTGCTTCACAAATTGCATAAACTGCAGATCATCACATAATGAGCACAATTTAGATTATTTTTCCCTAAAGCCATTATCTAGTTGGAAAAAACTAATGGTGTTAGCAAACAAGCAAAAAAACACCCCAAAACACAAGCAGAAATAAGTTAACATTGATCATACTTAAGAGTACTGTTTCCGGTGTGAGGAGGAGGAGGAAGAGATGAAAAGGCAATAGTCCAAAAGACCCCGGGCACCCTGTTAGTATTTAAGGGCTTGAGCAGGAGAGGAAAGGGAGTGCTTGAAAAAACTAGTTTTCCCAACTCTAGTCCTGAACTTTGCTGAATTGGGGAGTAAGAAACCCCTCAATGTTTCTGATGGTGATCGTCAGCAAATTGCAATATCAATGATCAGAGAGAATAGGAAGAGGGCCAGTATGGTCCAGGAGAATGAATACTGGGTTTGGATTCAGAAGTTTTAAATTTTGGATTTTCTCCTGACCTTTGGAGTCATTTCACCACTGAGTCTGGTTGAAGTTCGACTACATAAACTTCAAAATTCCTTCCAGCTCTAAATTCTATGATGCTATGATTAAATAAAGTAAAATGAGCAGAGTTAGAATAATTTAACCAAAAGAAAAAAGGAAAGAGAGGTGGCAAATGAAAAGCTAAGTTCTGATAGGTTTTAGGTCAAAAGAACAGTGAGTGCATCCATAGAATGGTCTGCCTTAGGAGGTAGTGACCTGGATGAACATTTCTCATGAAGATTATAAAAGTGTTGTCTGTAAACTGTATGAAGCAGATCCAGATGGCCTTTAAAGTTCTCCTTTGTACCTTGAGGGGTTTTTATGAGTCAGAAGGAGGCTCTTCATCAATCCTAAGATTTTTTTCTTTTGGGGGGAGAGGGGGAGATGTACATTTCGGCTAAAGCTCTCCCTATTTTCTTTCCCTATGTGCCCATGTAGCTAGGAGTGAACTCCTAAAGGACAGCCAAGGAACCAAGTACAGATAATCATCTTGCATAATTCGCCTGTGGGCAGGAGCTTTGGACAGATCTCTGAAAATTTCTTTGCATTTTTTTATTTCTGTTTTGCATTCTGGGCAAACATATTTCACTTTCTAATATAATAATGTTTTTCTGTTTTTACTGTCCAGACTGACATTTCCTTAAATTATTGGTTACATCTTTTTTCGTAAATGGGTGAAGATTTTCCTTGAGCCAGTCACTTTACACATATAAACACATTTCTATTGCCCAACACTGTGACAGAACTCTGATAGTAGGTATACTGTCTCCTCAGATTACTTGTTCTAATCCCATGCTCTAGAAGTTGGGCTGTTCGGCGGAGTTCCAAGAGCTATATTGGGGAAATATTTTGGTCTCAACCACTATTTTAAAAAAGAACTAAACTGTTCTGTACATAAATAGATATCTTTATCCTCACCTGCCTCTTTATTTGCTAACTATAATAAAATCCCTCTCCCCAAATCTGAACACTTATTTATAAAAATCTGATATTTTATATAAAGCTAATATAAATGGAAAGCTTGCTGAATGGAAGTTTTTATCTTAACCGCTTTTCATGTTTTGCTATCAAATACTGTATTTTTTTGTCCTCATTCCATGAATTCTCAAGCAGCTGTTTTTAGGCAATCACCCAAACAAGACAGAGAAGAAATAGTTATTAAATTGACTTGGCCAGCCTCTTCTTGCTATATGTTCAATAAAAACTGGACCAGAAGTCAAGAAACTAGGCTTACTTTTATCACTGATCTGCCAAATCAACCATATAGAATTAATTGTTTATCTGTGGATTCACTAACATTTTCATTTGATTGTAAAAATTTTCAACTTAACAGTTTCCTTCACTCCCATTATCAATATCTCTACTTTTCTATATTCATCCTTACAATTATTCCCCTTTTACTAGAATGAGAGACTACAAACTTTAGAGAGATTATAAACTAGTCTTATTTCACAAATTTCCATGAAAGTCTAACCAAATTCAAATCAAATATTATTGGATTTTTAAAATCCATTTAAAATTTTTCTTGGTTCTAAGAAAATTTAATGATTATGATAAATGATCTTGGATAAATTATTTTACTCTCTGGAGCTAAGAATCTAAAAACTTCATATCTATTTCCTAGAGATTTTAGAAGGAGGAAATAGTTTACTTCATTTGCTTTGATTTTTTTTTTGGGGGGGTGCATTTTATAAATATGTGATTTTGTTTTGTTTTTTTTAAAGCTGTAAGGCAAAAAAAAAAATAACTGCGTCTGTCTGAATACTACAGTATTATTCTGTCATGGCAAGAAGTGGTGCTTTCTCATATAATAGAAGCAATTATTAGTTCCCTTTGTGAGTGGAGATTTGGAGAACAAGTAGAATAAATCACGGAATATCAGCTTTGGAAGGAACCATTTCTAGTTAGACTCATACAAGTACAAGAACCCATTGTAGAATATTTGGGATAAAGGATCACCCAGACTTTCTATAGAGACCACCAATTAGAGGTAATGTACAACTTCCCAAAACAGCTCCAACTGTTAAGATGTTCATCCCTATAATAAATCCAAATATGCCTCTGCAATTCCTGCCCATAGTTTTGCCATCTGGGGCCAAACAAAGCAAATTGAATCTTCTACAAAACAGTTCTTCAAATGTGAAAATCAAACTATAAAAGTTATAAGAGAATGATGAATTATACCTTTCATAACTGTCATAACTGGCTACAGAGCAAAGATTATAATAAAAGATAGAGGATTCTGATTACTGGAGAAGGCGAAGTTTTTGTTACACAAAAATCAACACAGCTAAAACAATTTAGTCAAAACCACTGTCTGCTTTACCTACCCCCCTCAGAATACAATATTGTTTAAATGACTTACTTGTAAAAGTGTCTGTCTTTAGAGTCTGTAAAAAATCCAAATTTTGGACCTGCTTAATTAAGATCTTCTTTTGGTGCAGGGAATCACTCTTGAATCATTCCTCTTCAGGTAAAAACTTTATATCTTTTTAACCATCATAGGCAAGTCTCCCAGAGCCTGGAGATGCCATGACCTAGTAATCAGAGGAACACAGAAGAGAAGTCAATAGAAGTAAAGATGGCAAGAATTAAGGATGAGAATAAGAGTGACAGAACTGGAAGTGCAATCCTCTAAATCTCCATTCTCTGGACACAATCTACACTTCTTTACTGCCCAGAACTGTATCAGATTCCAGCTAAGGGCAATACCCCCTGCCTAGGTACACAAGAACACGCCACTCTGATACAGCAAGCTGGTTCAGATGGTGACAGCACATCCCAGCAATTTTCCCTCTGCTGCTCCAGCTGCCATTTCAATTTCAAATCAAAGCCTACAGCATGAGTCCTTGTTTTTAAAATTATTATAAAAGATGATATCATCTCCTAAGCTCTTTCCCCACTGTACTAACAACACTCACAACATACTCTCTAACTTTTCTAATCCAGGGTGAAATTTGATAAACAAAGAAGAGCCACTTAATCCAAAATTCTAATCTCAAGGCCATCTTTTTTTCTCATGATTTTTCCCCCCTTTCTTACATTTTAATTCTATAAAATCTGAGGATGTTCCTTTCTGTTCTATACCTTTAAGAAAAAATTGAATAGGCAAATTTCTTTTTCCATTTAGACGGGAAGGGAATTTAAAAAAAAATTTCAACTGGCAAAGAATTTTAATTCACTCAGTTTTAATCACTCTAATTATTCCCTCTAGATGTGGCATTCAATATGTCTATGTTCATGCTGGGACCATGGAACTTTTTTGATTAAACTAAGTTGAAATTACTTGGCTGAAGGAATAGGCTGAGGGAGCTACCCTAGTCCCACTAGGAGCACTGCCAGGTCAGGGTCTTTTTTGTCAAAGTCTTGAGATGCATTTTTCCAGTATTTCTGAACTTCCACTGAGGGTAAGATCTACCATATCCAGAGGTTGTTCACCTAACCCAAAATAAAACCCCTCTAGAGCTCCTACCCCAGATTTTACAGGGTAAAAAGGAAAGATGAGAGGTTGAGGAAAAGAAGGTAAAACAGACGAGATAAGAGCTTGGGAGACTGAAGGGTAGCAAAATGAAAAGAACAGAGGGAAAACCAGCATCCTCCTAGAGATGACCAAACTCCTGATGTAGTCCGTCAGGAGAACCTCAGCTTACAACCAGGAATTCTTCCTTGCTTGGAGGATATATGCGAGGAAGCCACCCAGACCCAGCAAAGGAGCTCGGAATGCGCCAACCCAGCCACCATGAGATGTTCCTCTCGTTCCTGAAAGTCACCACTGTAGTGAATGATCAAGCTTAAGACCTCGGTGGTTGGCTTTGAATCAGTACAAAAAGCTGCCTTCATAGGTCCCCTGATAGCCTGAACCAAGGTCAAGCTTCCACACAGAGACACTTTAAATACTCATCCAACAGGACCCATGCTTCTCGGTAACAAAGCAGATTTAACAGGCAGGACTTTTTGCACAGGTTTCTCTTAAGTCAACTGCCACTGGCACAAACAACATTCACCCAAAATAACTTTCCTGATTGGTGGGTGAGAGGTCATCTTGACAGCAAGAATTTATGGGGCAAGTAAACTCTCACGCTCTAAGGTCGTATCATTTCTAGTAAACAATGGTGTTGTACACTTTGATACTACAGAGATTGGAACCTTAGAAATACCAGCTAGATGGCCTGTTTCATCCTTCATCACTGATAACTCTGTAAATATTCTCTTCGTGTTTGAATCTCAGGAGATTAGAACACAAAAAGTACTTGGAATCAGTTCTGGATTTGGGAACACAATCCTTTGCCCGATTTAAAATGATTAGATATAATATCAAAATCAGGGCTTTAATCAGTCCAAAAAAAAAAAAAATATATATATATATATATATATATATATATATTTTTAATTCTAAACTTCAATGCCAAATACAACTGGCATTTCCATATTAACAAAAAATGAGGGCTGCTTCATGAATTTACATGTTATCCTTACTCAGGGGCCATGCTATTTTCTGTATCATTCCACTTTTGGTACATGTACTGCAGAAGCGAGCACTTCAAAAACTTCAGTTTTTAAAAAACAGGCTGGATTCCCCCCCTTCTTTCACCAATTATGGGCACGTTTCCCAGCCTTTCCTCCTTTCACCATCCAAAAAAATATGGAGTCTGGCATGCAGACTAATTTAGGACATATCAGAGGAGGTTTGGCATATGGGTCAGCAATTAAAACGGACCTTTGCAGGGTGCCTCATCCATGCGAGAGCGCAGCTTCATCCCTAACTGCTGGCGCTCTGACTGATACAGTATCTCCCTTCTTGGGGCAGCGAGGTGGTCTCCTGGAGAGAGCTGGGGCCTGCAGTCAGAAACACCCAAGTTCAAAGCCAGCCTCAGGCACTTCCGAGGCGACTGACTCTGGGAAAGTCACGGAACCCTGTATCCCTCAGTTTCTCCCTCTATAAAATCAGTAGGAGAAGGAAATAACAAACCACTCTGGATTTCTGCCAAGAAAATCTCAAACGGGGTCCCCAAGAGTCAGACGTGATTGCTGTGAGGTGCTGGTTCATTCGTTTTTCAATCTTAAGTCCTGCTTCCAACAAGGAAGCCGGGCGCCCCTGCTCAACTAGATCCCCAAGTGACAGACCAAAAAGTGTCACCACCAAGGCCTTTCTGGAGAAAAATGTAAGGCTCCTGCCGGTTCTATCAGCCCCGATGCTGTGTCATCTAACCCGGGTAACCCAAAAAGCCTGTGCTCAGACTTTAAAGCACCACAGAAATGTCTGCTGTGATTGTTGCTGAAATCAAGAGAGGCGGGTTCAAGTCACTGCTTTCACACTACAGACTTTGCCTCTCTGGACCGCGTTTTGCATCAGATGAGAAGATATGAATGGATTTTAGTCTGGATTTCATACTTCTCATTCCATGACCTACTCTGTTCTACCAAACCTTACTACTTCCATCTTTCACTGGCTCTGTCTTGGGCACTATTACCTGTCCAGGCTCCCACAACCTTGTTGTCACCTGGGACTCCTTGCTGTCCCATACTCTCCTCCAGGTCCCCTCCATCATTTGCCCGCCTCTCTGCCCCAAATCCAACTTCCACTCAGAGGCCAGCATCACCCTTGTAAAAGCTTCCTCCCCTGCTCAAACGCTGGTGCTTCCTAACACTACTGAAAAGTCTACGTTTATGTATTTATACTGTTCAAAATCAGCAGCATAACAAAACATGTATATTTATAAATATATATACATATATATAGGATATGTGTATATATATATATATATATATATATATATATATATACATACACACAATGGGAATAGGTGCTCATGATCCATTTATTTGTTGCTAATAAGAAAAGTGATTTTTAAAAAAGTCTGGAGGCCACTTTTCTAAAGAAACTATTATCTTCTTTTAATCTACAGTTTGAAAGTCATTTGTTATAACATACATTGAGGAGTGTGTGTTTATATACGTATACATATATACATAGAATCTATATATACATGCATCTATTTAAGTATAAAGAAAATTAAATTACACAATAACAACATAGTGTTTATATTTTAGTTTAATATATGCAAAGCACTTTACAAATGTTATCTCAATTTTATCTTTACAACAATCCTGGAGGAAGGTGCTATTATTATCTCCATTTTACAGATGATGAAAATGAGGCAGAGGGAGGTCAAATATCTTGCTAAGGGTCACACAGCTAATAAGTGTATAAGGTCAAATTTGAACTCAGTATTTCTTAACTTTAAGTCCAGCATTCTATCCATCATGCCACCTAAATGCCTCAAAACTGTCTGAAAATGGACAGTTTTTTCATGCCTCCTATGAACAAAGAACTATCAGTAATATCTCTCTCTCTCTCTCTCTCTCACATATATGTGTGTGTATATATATATATACACACACACATATTTAATATAATTATATAATAACATGATAGTAGTGTTTCCACATGTGCTACCTTTATCCTACTAATGTACCTAGCATGCATTTTTAAAAATACAATTACTGCCAACATTTATTAAGTCCTTGTTTCCAGTCATTTTAATCAAATTCAATTCCCGGCAACTCCATTTTGGGGTTTTCTTGGCAAAAATACTGCAATGGCTTGCCATTTCCTTCTCCAGATCATTTGACTGTTGAAGAAACTGAGGCAAATTTGCTCAGAATCACACCAGATCTGAAGTCAGGAAGATGAAGCTTCTTTGACTCCAAGCATGCCTCTCTATCCATTGAGCCACTTAGCTGCCCAAATAAGTCCCTACTGTGTGCAGAATACTGTGCTAAGCACTGAAGCTACACACAGTTTAGATAGAACATAGTCACCATTATGAGGCTTACAATCTGATAAGATACCAACACAGAAAATTATAAATACATGAAAAATACACTTAAATATGTTAATAAAATGTCATAAAAACAAAATGTTACCAGTTAAAGTATGTGGAAAGCAGGGCAGGCTTCATGGAGGAAGTAGGATTTAAGCTAGGTTTAAAAGGCTAAGTAAAAATCTGACAGGCAAAAGGGAAAGAAAGGAGATTTCAGATGTAAGGTACAGGGTAAGAAAAGATGTGGAAAAGTGAAGGCGCATCATGTGCACAGAAGCCTGTAATCCATGACAGAGGAGGTGGAGGATAATAAAAGGATCAGGAAGGCAAAGTGATAGAAAATTGTGGGGTTCCCTGAATGCCAGGTTTAGGAACCTGAACTTGACTAGAGGCAAGAGGAAGATATGAGAGATTTTGGAACGGGAAGTGACCTTAGAACTCCAGGTAAGAAAGACTGCTTTGGGAATGTCATGGAGCTTGGCCTGGAGCTGAGGGAGCAAGTAACAAGACAAACGTTCCTGTGGCCTCCGAGGGAGATCAGCTAGTTAGCTGTTGTCCCTTTTTTCTCAGAGGACCCAAATGACATTACCATGTGAGAGCTGAGTTACATCACGGTGTGTCCAACTGTGGCTGATCAGCCCAATACAAGACGGGAGGCTGGAGTAGAACTTGCATCTTCTGGACTCTGGGCCTAGCACTGCAAACTGCTTACTCTTGAGGGAGGACCCGGCCCTTTGTTCCTTCGTTCGAATTTACTTAACCCCCCTCGTGGCCCTGGTATATGTGGTGAGCCTGAGCTGCCAGACTTCTGCCTTCTCTGGGACAGGACTGGAGAGCAGGCCTACCAGGAGGGACCCCAGACCCAAGAACAATGGACTGCTTGCACTAGATGGGTCCCAAGCCCTTCCTTCTTGGGGAGGTAATTCTGTAGTCAGTGGAACTGTCAGAGTCCGATTCAGTAGCAGCACACTAGCCTTTGTAGAAGGACCTTACTTTTACATCCATCCCAATTCCAGATAAGGTACTACAGGAAGGTCACAGAAGTGACCACAAGGGTCACTGAGTCTAACCCCTTCATGTGATAGTCAAGCAGAGAAGCTAAAAGATTTGCCTCTAGTTCCTGTCTAATAGTGTTTAAGGCAGAATTTGAACCCAAGAATTATTTCTGACCTGAAGTCTGGTCTACTATGTCATGCTACCTATTAGAAATAAGAATCTCATCTGACACTCACCGAAGGCAGGCTTATTTGAATAAAGAGTTCAGAAATTGTTATGAGAATTAGCTGGTAGGGTTTCCTAAGTGACAAAAGACATCATCAGATCAAAATAAGATCCCTTGAAGATGTGATCTTGCCTTCAGACAATACCACACTAAAAATCATCCTGGATGAAGGCATCAAGGGTCTGGGGAGGCAAGAGCTTGGGACCCTAGGGCTAGGGTGGTTGTTAACTAGCTATGTGACCCTTTTATTACACATTTCTGGACCTGCTCTCAAGAAGCTGACATTCAATAGGGCCGGTCTTTAATTCGGAGTCCATGAACTTACTATTTGTAACATTTTGCTAACTATATTTCAGCAGAACTTGTTTCCTTAGTAATCTTGAGTATTTAATTTTATGCATTAAAGGCTTTTTTTTTTTTGAGGAGGGAGCCATAGCCTCCACCAGACTGGCAAACTGGCTAAGGATGCCTGCTATAGAGAGGAAAAAGCATCAAGGTGTAAGAAACTACACAAAAATAGGCAAAGTAAATACATGGTGTTGTTGAAGAGAGGAGGGATGCTTGTAGCAGGGAGGATAAGGGACGGTGCTCAACCTGAGGCCTGAGGGAAACCAGTAATTCCAAGACCCAAGTACGCATGCAAAAGCAGGACAGAGAAAGAAGATGCACATGGTAGTTTGGCTGGCTGAAGAGTATTCAGGAGAATTATGTACAAGATGGAAAGGTAGGCTGGAGCCAGGTTGTGAAGGTTTTTAAATGCTAAACACATTTATATTTGCTCCCACAGGCAAAAGGGAACCATTGTCATTTACTGTGCAGAGGAATGATGTGGGCAGCTGCATAGAGGGCAGATGGAAAAGAAGAGCCAAATGACAAATAAATAAAAATAGGAGGCTGCTGTAATATCCAAGGGAGAAGTGATGAGAGCCTGACCCAGAATGCTGGCTATGTTAGAAGAGAAAAGGGATCAGGTGTAAGAAATTCTGTAGAGAAAGAATCAACTAGACTTGGCAAATGACTGGTTATAGGAGTAGGGAGGGAGAAGGAGCTAAGTTACAGACAACTCCAAAATTGTGAATCTGGCTAAGGGATAGGATGATAGGATTCTTGAGAGAAACAGAGAAGGCTGGAAGTGATGGAGGGGTTGGGAGGGAAAATACTGAGTTCTATTTTTGACATGTTGAGTTTTTAAATGTTTATGGGACACCTGGCCTGAAATGGATGCTGGTCCTGTGAAGATGAAACTCAGGAGCAAGACTAGGTCTGGGTATATAGTTAAGGGAACCATCTCTACGGAGATCACAATCTAAGTCATGGGAACTGGTACATCATGCAGAATGCTAGAAGTCCACGGAACATAATTTGGGAAGTGTTCAAGCTTTTTTGGTCAATGATTTCATGAAATGTGTATCTGAATTTTTAAAGATTTCCAGCAAAGGAGATTAAGTAATCCCTCTCAACCTCTCACTGCAATATTGGGTATCCATTGTCTTTAAGAGTTAAATTAACCCTTAAATTAAATTAACCTATGCTGCAATTTAATCCCCTATTCTTTTTATGCTCTCCACAATAGAATAAAGACCAGTCACTTATCTTTTTGGGTGCTGAAAACTACAGAATAATAGGATGTCTGAACTAGAGATGATTTAAAAGATCACCTAGATTTTATTTCACATGAGGAAACTGATGTCCAGGGAAGTTTTTTAAAAATTTGCCCAAGAATTGCTTCATCAACTTCAACTGTTACCAAAATACTTTTTCATCCAGGTGGGAAAATTTCAGTTTCTTGAATCCTTTAAATAGGTATTATTGTTCAATCTTTAAATCCTTTCTGGGGTTAGGGTAGGGAGATCAAAGAGTTCTCCATGAATCTTTGCCAAATTCTCCAAATCTCTCTAAGGTTGCATAGAGTACTTTGGCTAGGTCTGGGAATGGGACGCTTGAGTCATAGACCCTGCATGTATTATTACTATTTATTAATACCCAGCACCCATGCTTGTTTGACCTACTCTGCTGACTCATATCAATTCTACCTCTTTATGTTATGTAATAATGCTTGGTCGTCCTTTGTAATGCCCTTCTTCTGAGAAATTCAAAGCATTTTGCTAACCTATTTAGCTGAATAGATGATACAGCATTTTGTGAGGTTTATGGATGGGGAAACCAAGCCACTGCAAAGTGAAATGATTCATTCCAAAAAGACTTTGCAAACCAATAATGGAGATGAAACACAAATAAGAACTTATTATTTTTTTAAATGAAGCTTCTATCTAGTTGGAGATCATGAAGGAAGAAGCTCATTACGTTCACTTAGGATCATAGTGGCCATCAAAGTCAAACTGTGGGTGTATGTGAAAGAGAGACAGGGAGGGGGAGAGAGGGAGAGGGAGAGGGAAAGGGGATAAGGAAAGAATGAGGGAGAGAGGGAAGGAGAGAGATAGAGACAGAGGGAGAGACTCGAGTTCCCTGAGGTACAACAGAACATAAACAAGAAAAATGAACTGGTGGCATGATAAAGGTCTCCAAACTGGAACAGTATCTGTCACTAAACTTTTGGGTGGAGGAGATAGGTGGCAATCCCAGGAGAGCTACCTTTTAGTTTCATTCTGTTTGGTAAAAGCCCAGATAAACCAAAAATTTTAATAGACCCTTCTTTACCTCAACCTTTTCTTTTTTGCTTCCCTCTCCTTTTCTTTCTCTCTCTGTCTCTTTCACTCTTTTCTCTCTCTCTCTCTCTGTGTGTGTATGTATGTATGTATATGTCTCTGTGTCTGTCTCTTTGTCTCTCTCTGTCTCTCCTGTTTGTCTCTTTCTGTGTGTCTCTCTTTCTCTCTATCTCTGTCTCTCTCTCTGTCCCTATCTTCTCTGTCTCTCTGTGTATGTCTCTCTCTTTGTGTCCCTCTCTGTATCTGTCTCTAGGTGTATGTCTCTCTCTTTGTATGTCTGTCTCTCTTTCTCCGTCTGTCTCTCTTTCTCTCTCTCTGTCCCTCTGTCTCTGTCACTGTCTCTCTATATCTGTGTCTGTCTCTGTGTCTCTCCCTCTGTCTGTCCCTCTCTCTCTGCAATTGTCTTTCCATTTCTCTGTCTCTCTCACTGTCCCTGTCTGTCTTCTCTGTCTCTCTCTATGTATGTCTCTCTGTCTATCTCTCTGTCTCTCCCTGTCTCTCTGTGACTGTCTCTCCCTCTGTCTCTCTTTCTGTCTCTTGTCTTTCTCTGAGTGTGTGTCCCTCTCTGTCTCTCTCTCTCTCCCGCCTTGTTTTCAGGGCCTCTCTTCTAAACTCACTTTGGTATATGGAATGAGGGAAGAAAAGGAGCAGGTCTCTTCTAATATTGGTATATAAGACTTCTGAAAGTTGAGACTGTGCTTTCTTTGTGTATTGTACGTACTCGGTGGGTGCTTAATAAATGCTAAATAATAACAGCAGTCCCAAGTATGAATCTTATTCCAGAGGAAACAAAGTGTTCTCACAGAGCCCCATTCTTTTACTATGAACTTATGTGGAAAAGAGCAAATGCTGATGGCATCCGTTGGTTTAGGAGTTCTTTTAATTTAGATAAAAATAGTTTATTTAAATACACTAAAGAATTTCCTTTTCAAAGAAAACAGCATAACTATATAGCCATAGATCTAGTACTTTCTGCTCTTAATAAAATACAGTGGCTGTAGATTGTGCTCAGCAAGTGATAATGAAGGTAAATAAGGTCAGAGGGGGATAAAGAAGACATGAGAGAAAAGATCCCCTCTTCCTTCTAGAAATTCTCATTTGGACTTAAGTGCAAACATTTGGGTGTGCAGGAACCTAGTTATGGGGTAACAAACCTGTTAGAAGCAGGACTACTTTATGGGGAGGTTCTCCTAAGAAAGCAGCAGTCTCTTTGGTGAAGATAAAGGTGGGTGATCACAGTTAGAGACTAAATCAGGAACTATTTTCAGTGTTATTGATTCTAGGCAGCAGGTGTGAGCAATGCAGTTACAATGTGATATATAGCCTGGAGGCACTGACCCCTGGACTCTTGCTATAGCAACAGAGGCTAAGTTTCTGTGAGACAGGCCTCCAGACTTAGAGTCCAAAAGTGTGGAGCTTATTATGTAGGATACTACATGGCCCGGCCAGCATTTCCTTCGCCCTTCAGGAGACATGCCCACCTCGGGAAGGTCTGGCAATCACCAACATGGCAACGGGATCACCGTGACACAGGGAGTAAAGCTCCACAACCCCCCCAGCTATGGGAGCACTAACTGCCACTTCCTCCTACTGTAAAGCAGTCTCTTTTTGCTTTTAACCTGATCTCTGCATTTCAAAGCATTTGTGCATAGATAGCATCCCTTAAAATTACTTAATTTTACAAATACTTTAGTGTTGTCTCTCCTAAATATAAATCCTCTGGTAGATAGTGGCAAAGTTCTTTGGAAATTTCACTGGAATGGAAAAATGTATTTTTTTAAATCTGTGGGTAGAAGTACCCCCCAATTTGGCAATTGTAATGAATTATCCTAAATAGCAATAGAATAGGAATCATATCCTAAATTCAATTCTATCATAATGGAGTAGTAGGAAGGGTTCTAGATTTGGATTTAGAAGACCTGCCTCTGGATCCCAGCTGTGGTGATGTCCTTTAAGATAACTGATTTAGAACTGGAAAAGATCTCAGACCACAACATTTTACAGATGAAAAGCTGAGATACAGAGGGGAGAAGAAACAATTTTCCATTGTATGGTTAGATTTTAAACAAGTCACTTCCCTGGGTTACAATCTCCACATTTGTAAAAATAAGGGGGAAGGGTTAAATGAACTATTAAAGTCCCTTCTGGCTCAATTGATTTCTAATAAGTTGATTTCCTTTAAGTATTCTATTAAGATTTTAATGACAAAATAAAGAACTGTGTTGAGTCTATAAACAAAAAGTATAAAGAACTAGTACATTCTCCATATTTAATATATTCTATGATAAATGAATGCACGGTCACAAATATATAGAGACTAGTAAAGATTTCAAAATGAGAGACCCCACTACAATAATCACAATTAATCTATGCTGTCTATTATCCTCAGGCCATTAAAAACTTCCTACAAACAGTAAATCAGTTCTACATTCTTTCCCATTCTCAAAATATCCTTTCACAAATTACCACTGAAAATGTTTCTTTCTATAGCACTTCATTTCTCTTATATTAAACAAGTAAAGCCTAATGGCAGAGCAACCTTTTAAGAGAAGCCTCTCAAATGGGTCAAATTGCATTCCCTTTCTCCTAGCTCATCCTGTACCTCACCCTGTGCTTCATTATAGAGGCCTCTCAGATATAGGTGTGTGGGGAGCATTGGGACTGCCCGGGTGAGACTGAAATCCCTAAGCCAGGAGCACCACTGAAGGGGTACCAGGCAAAAAAAAAATCCCTACATGGCTTGGAGCTTTGGTTTTGGCACGAGGTCAGGCACCTCTGAGTTAAAACACATTTCAGAACATGAAAGAGGATCCAAATCATTTAAAACACTGACATTCTTTATTAAAATCTTTATTTTAATCTTCAAGCCAAATTTAAGCTGACATGTGGTAACAAACACTGGCTAGATGAACATTAGCTAAGATTTGAGATTTCCCAGAACTTTCATTATTTAAGAGATCTAACTTTATTCAACTTCCACAAGATGTTTGACATTCCTTCTTTCTGTACCAACTCCTCTTTAAATCATTCCTGGGAACACACAACAAAAACTGTACAAACTACAAAATATTACATCTGACGCTCCATTATTTTAGCAAAAACTTGGAACTAAGAGAAAACAGATTATAACAGCAATTCAGTTTAATACTGCTGTTAAAAGATTCAGGTTGCCATAGAAAATAAAGTTTAACTACACGATTTTTTTGTAATTGCATGAATTTTTTATTAATAAAATACTCAGTAAATAAATAAAAAGATAACTAACCATAAGCTAGAATTGGGTATCTTTTTGGGGGGAGGGAGAAACACGTTTAAGCATCTATTGGAAACACTGAAAACTCCCTTACAGGAAGGACCTGCTAAAAACAATTTTTTAAACGGTATCCGTTGCTTTCTCCTAAGTGCCCACCCACAAAGTTTCCAGGTTCCCCACGAGACAAAAGGTAACTTAACTTTAACGAATATCAAACAGATGGAAGTGGGGAAAAGAAAACAAAAGCAAGTTTTAAAAATTCACCCCGTACTTACAAGTCGTTTCAATAGAAACCTGAGCCACAACAATTCTTCAGAATGCTGCTCTGCGGGTCATAAATACAATCTGAAGTCTAAAATAGAGCTCCTATGACATTAGGCAGAGCACTCACATTTCAGTCTTGGAGCTTCTACTTGGGTAAACAGTTTTACAACTTGTAGAACAAACCCCGGCTAAAATTAACTGCAGTCCCGGACAGCAGGCAGGAACACGCTGATTTGCATCATGTGTGCAGGGATTTATTCACTAGGACAACATCGGTGTCCTCTTAATGGGAAATTTGGCGGAGGGGCGTGCACTGCCGAACAATGCACAGCATCATGATTATGCTAATTACAGAATCCCAGCCAGCAGCTCTAACTTTGTCTTTTAAGTTGTTTTTGCAAGTACTGACAAAGAGAAAGAGCAGGCTCCTCCGCACAACAGGCATTCACTTGATTTCTAAACACATTCAAATCAGGCAAACTTTTGGCAACAAGGTGGCAGCACTGCCCGCTTCTCACCAACAAAAATGAAAAAGGGAGGAAAAAATAGGTGACCGATCCTGCAATTAGATGACTGGGGTAAAGTTTGGACTCTTGGAAGGTGTAAATATGAATCCGATATATCTGTGCTGGCCATAGACAATGACCGCTAAAGAATCGCAACTTCGTTATTTCGCACTGACTTAGGTTTTTCAATTTCTCCTTTTGTTTCCATATGGACGTATGACATTCATGTAACCAAATTCAAAAAGCTAGCTGATTTCAAAAAAGAAAACACAAAACCAAAACACAAACTGGGGCTCTGGAGAACTAAGTCAAGAATGAGTAGAAAGTTGCCTACTTCCTCTTGTTCCCAACTCAGGTTTTGTAGAGCCACCCAAAAGATATTGGATTTACTCGTATTTGCAAGAAGCAGCATCCCTTATAAAAAATATTCTGAAATGAATTGAACAATCCAGCTTAAGCTGGTGTGAAGGACCCCTGCCTGAAAACTAGTTGATGTGAATGAAACTTACCTGCTTGGTTATGTCCTAGTGTGACTAGAATGCCGAATTGCACATCAGGGATGAGCCGAGTTTGAATTCTGCCTTGGACACTTACTAGTGCTAATAAGATGGTGCAACCGTCACTTAACTGCTCTGTGCCTAAGTTCTCTCACCTACAAAATGGGGATAATAACAACCCTACTTCACAGGGCTGTTATGAAGATCAAATGAATTAATATACATAAAGTGATCTGCAAACCTTAAAGTATTATGCTAGTTATTATTATCATCTCCTTGGTAGGTTTGTTTTTAAAGGCCAAGCTCTTATGAATTTTGCTCTTATGTTCTACTTTATAGAATATTTCCAAGTATTCTAAAAGCATTAATTAAAAATCCAAACACTTCTCTGAAGTATTAATATCCCAGTTTTTACAGATGAGTAAACTGACACAGCGAGACTAAATTATCATCCCAAGGTTTCATTGGAAATCAGAGGTTTGGTTTATATAATAAATCACAGTAGCCTTAATATTGTCTTCCTATTAATAATTTGCCTAAGGTTCTTTAGAGCTATTATTTTGTGTAGTCAAAAAATATCACTTGTATGAAGATATTGACTATGGAAAGTCAATGGAATTCCTAATTTTACAGAAATTCCAGGGAAATTCCTAAACCCCAGATGAACCAAACACTTCCTTTACCAGTTTCCTACAGTGATTTTCAGAATGTGTAGGAAGAACAGATAGATGCTTCAATTAGTTCAGAGGTGGGTCACCTATGGATAAGAGTAAATTTTAAAAGATTCTTTTGTCCCCAAAGTAATTGAAAATCCCTGGCTATCAAGGTTAGAGTTAATTGCCAGCGCAAATTCTATTTTCCCTCAATTCTGAAACTCATATTCATACCTCTTCTATATATCTTTCCACCTAACACCCCATTCAAGAATGGAAAGAAGTCATAAGATTAGTTAGAACACTTTCTTTTCAAAGGTTCTACAGTATTTTTTTTTAAATAACTTTTTATTGACAGAACCCATGCCAGGGTAATTTTTTTACATTATCCCTTGCACTCACTTCTGTTCCGATTTTTCCCCTCCCTCCCTCCACCCCCTCCCCCAGATGGCAAGCAGTCCTATACATGTTAAATAGGTTACAGTAGATCTTAGATACAATATATGTGTGCAGAACCGAACAGTTCTCTTGTTGCTCAGGGAGAATTGGATTTAGAAGGTATAAATAACCCGGGAAGAAAAACAAAAATGCAAGCAGTTTACATTCATTTCCTAGTATTCTTTCTTTGGGTGTAGCTGCTTCTGGGTTCTACACTATTGTAGCAATAAATTTTACTCCTTAGAAATTCACTCTTAAATTCTAATTGACATAGATTACAGTCATTTTTGACACACTCTTTGCTAACTTTTATTTTCCAACTCAGACTTTGGCTCTGTAGCTGACCTTTGAAACCCAAATTCAATTACTTCCTCAATCCAGAAAAGGATGAAATAGTCTCACTATGATTATTCTGTCATGGGTATCTCTATGTTTAACATGAGTTGGGAACAAGAGGAAGTAGGCAACTTTCTACTCATTCTTGAGTTAGTTCTCCAGAGTCCAAGTATGTTTTTGTCTTTTGGGGGTTTTTTGGCTCAGCTAGCTTTTCGAATTTGATTACAGGAATGTCATATGTCCATATGAAAGATAACTCAGTTGGCTGTCATTTTGTGCTCAGCATGAACAATTTACTTAAGTACTAAAACAAATGTAGACTTAATCTCATTTATTTCTTATTAAAAAGTTCCTAATCCTCTCATTAATTCTGCAAAGTTGTGGGGTTTTATTGTTTGTCTTTTGTTTTTTTGCTATTGTTCAAATGTTTTGTTGTGTGTGAATAAGTGTAAGGAAGTAGTTAAGATGGTCTTTTATTTTGCCCTAAGTGACCAGGGTAAAGTTTTAGAAGCCATTACTCATATATTCATCTACAGACAATGAGAACGGTAGATAGTACACTCCTTATCTAATCTTGACAAAATTTTGACCAACAAGAAATCGAAAAATAAAACAACACAAAAGCAGAGCAAGGTAGAAAAGAGAGAGACGCAAATATATAGAAAACTGGATCAAATTTAAGAATACAAGCCATTCCCCAATTAATAAATTGTCAAAGGATATAAACAGGCAGTTTTCAGATGAAGAAATCAAAGTTACCTATAATTATAGTAAGAAATATTCTAAATCACTATTGATTAGAGAAATGCAAATTAAAATAACTATGAGGTACCACCTCACTTCTGTTCCATTGGCTAATGCATAGTTGGTGGAGTTTACTGATCCAACTATTCTGGAGAGCAATTTGGAACTAAACACAGGGCTATAAAATTGTGTAGTCTTGCTACATCTATATCCCAAAGAGATCCCCCAAAAGGGGGAAAGGATTATGCGTACAACAATATTTATAGCAGCTCTTTCTGTGGTGGCAAGGAACTGAAAATTGAGGGAATGCTTATCAATTGGGAAAGACTGAACAAGTTGTGATATATAAATGTAATGTGCAGGAAGATTTCAGAAAAACTTGAAAACATGTACCTAAACTGATACAAAATGAAGTGTGAACAGAACCAGAACAATGTACAAAGTAACAGCAATGCTATATAATGATCAACTATGATTGATTTAGCTCTTCTCAGGAACAGAATGATCCAAGACAATTCCAAAGGGCTCATGATGAAAAATGTTACCAATACTCAGAGAAAGAACTGTGAAAATCTGAGTGTTAACTTTTTATTGTGTGTGTGTGTATGTGAGGTTCTTTTCTTTTGGCCTGTTTTTTTTCCCCCACAACATGTTTAAAATGGAAATACATTTTATATAATTGCACATACTTAACCTATATCAAACCACTTACCATTTTACTGAGGGAGTAGTGAGGGGAGAAGGAGAAAATTTGGAACGCAATTTTTTTTAAATGAATGCTAAAAATTGTTTTCGTGTGTAATTGGGAAAAATAAAGTACTACTAAGTAAAAAAAGGGAAGAGAAGGAACAAATAAATAAAAGGAAGGAAAGAGGAAGAAAAGAAAAAAGAAAAAAAATTAGAGGAAAAAGAGAGTAGTCAAATCAATGTAAGTCCATTGACTAAATTGATTTTGGCACACACATGCTATTTTGCTGACGATGTGAACATCATCATCTGTTATTTCAGCCCACTGAAATACTAGTTTGGTTTCCAGAATTTTATAACAATCCTTTCTGTCCTGGGAACCATTTTTCTGCATTTATTTTAAAACTTCAAAGTTTATTTTTGAAATGAAGGTTTATTTTATCAAAAAATTCTAAGGATTTTATGTAAGCATGAAAGAATGAATTGAGTTTCAGACATCTGCTTTGAAATCATAGAGGTATCAATTAATCTATTAGCTAGAGGAAACACAGTTCTCAACTTTGGACCCCTGAACCTGAATTTTTTGAAAAATACACTTCCATTTTCACTAAATTTTAAATGAAATTTAGCATTTTGTTCAATTATGAATTTAAAGAAAAGAAACATTATTCTGAGTCCAACACAAAAGTTAAGAACCTCTGAGCTAGAGAGCTAGTCTGTTTTACAACGAAAAATTATGAAACTAGCTTATCTTTATTAGATCTGACTAATTTTATTTGACAATGTTTTAAGCTTAAGCAGCGAACCATTTTTTTTTTTCATTGATCTGGGTCCTATTCTTCCATAAATTAAATTTAGTTGTTTTATTGCAAATGGATGTACATAAGTGTATTATGGGATCCATTAATTAATATTTGGTATTTTAGACGATTTTAACATGTTCAAAATGTTTGTACAGTCTCCCTACAATCCGAGAAGAGAGGGGCTGGGAAATAATATATTATACTACAAGTATCAGTTTTACAAATAATGAAATCAGACTCAGAAAGTTTAATTCACGTGGCACATATATAGTAAGGATGGGATGTGAACCTAGGCTAAATCCAAGCCCAGTATTTATTCCACTATACTAAGTTGCTTCTCAAAAAAGAGGAAGGTAAAACTTTTAGGATTAACAACTGTTCACAGCTCAACTGCTACTATCTAACCTTCAGAAGCTCTTCTATGAAATATGGCAGTAGTGGTTCTGGAACAAAATCTTTTCTGTAGGTTGTTAGGCAGATCAATGTCATCTTTTAGGTGCTTATCAAAGAATTGGTGAAATTAAAAATGAGACTGGTCTTAGAGGCTAGAAAGTGTCCTACCCTTGGTCTAGTTGAAGATAACAAATTATAAAGCTAGAATGATCCTGGTTTTCAACTGTTCCAGGTAAACCTGAAATTCTATAAGGTAACTCTTGAGGATTCCTTGCCCTAAAGTCTCAACATGTCAAACATGTTTAATGTTTTAATCTCTCCTGCAAAGAATCATAGATTCAGAGTTGCAAAGAACCTCCATTTTCAATTTCCACCCTAATAATAAACCAGATCAAAAGGTTCAAAGGTATCAAACAATACAGAGGGGTTCCACAACTTCAAGAAGTTTAAATAACATAAATCTAGGTCATGCTTTTCTGTCTAAACACACTGAAAATATATAAATGTAATACTAAATTCTCAAGGAGAACAGATCTTTATTTTTTGTAGTTATGATATATTTTATCTGATATCAATCAATTAGTAAATCCTAATGAAACATCTACTCTATATAGGTCAGGAACTGTGTTAGGTAGGTACTGGAGACAGAAATACAACAAATAAAACAATTTCTTCTCATTGAAAGTTTATGTAGCAAAAGCCATGTGCACCAAAGATTATATAATAGCAGTGTTTCATTTATATATCATTGGTATTTCCTTTCTTAGTCCATAATTCAAAACAGAGTCATGCTGCTGGCTGAATATATAATCAATAATTGTCTAAGGAATGTTAAGTTTTTGAAAACAAAAGCACTTTTTGGTATACACACACACACACACACACACACACAGAAAGACACATAAAAGAACTCAATTTTATCATTTAAAACAAACTGGTACAATTCTTAATGTAACAAATACTATCTTCTACAATTTACACACATCTACAAATTGCATAAAATCTTCTAACTAGTATGGTTTGTTTCTTAAAACTTCCATGGTTTACCTTTTACTAAATTAAAAAAAAAAAGTCACTAAAAGTATTGTTTTGTCCAAAAGGGAAAGACAAGCATTCTTTAAGTGAATGCTTATTTGGATTTGATAAAGATTTGAGGTACTGTTGACATTATACATCATTAAATTATGTCTTGCCTTGAAATTCTACCTTAATATTTCATGAAGGCAAAAAAGTGACTCTTGATTCTCAAAGGCTATGATTCTCAAAGGCTATCCGAGGGAAGAACAAGCTCTGGATGGTCCTACCAATTTGTAAAGGCTTCACATCTGTTCCAGGCAATATGGCCGTGCAGGACTTCATGTCAAGACCCGCTGTGGCCAAGAGGGAAGCATTATGGTGGACATACCGACTCCTACCATTAATTACTTAAGTGTGGTTCTTGACGTGGCATAATTGGTATCAGTGGAAAGAGTACCCACACTGAAGAAATCACAGAGCTTTTAAAATATCTAAATAAGGTTTAATAAAAATTGCTAACATTTATATAGGCCTTATTGTGCGCCAGACATTGTGATAAGGGCTTTACATATATTAACTCATTGGATCCTCACAACAACCCTAGAAGGGAGGTATTATTTTTATCCTCATTTTACAGATAAGGAAACCGAGGCGCAGAGAGGCCCACAGCTGGGGACATTCCCCGTGTGTCACTGGGTTGTAAGGGCTCTGACCATTTCCCCGTGTGTCACCAGTCCCTCCTCCCCAGGTTCACTGCTTCTTCCTCTTTTGCTTTTTGGTACTCAGGTGGGAGTAGTTCTGAGAGGCTGAGTCATCTAAGCCCCTTTGCTCCCAGAACTGGCACCCAAGCACAACGGCGTCTACCACTGGTGATAAGGGTTTCACCTCTATTACAGATGGGCTATAGAAGTTAATATTCAATATTAATAGTTCAGTAGGTTTGGGTATTTGTTTTTGTTTTATTTTTTGAGGAATGTGGAAAATTTGTAATATATCTTCATCCTTAATGGCATCTCTTGAAAAGGCTTTGGTACATCATCCAATGATCAGTTTTGGAAAAAGCAATTCGAAAATGATTTCTCTCCCTTCCCCTGACCTTTTCCCTCATCAAAAAAGAAGAAAAAAAATATCAAGAACTGATTCTGGGGAGAAGGGGTTTGTGTTTTAACACAAAGGCTGTAATATGTAACTATCCCCTCCAGGGGGCAGCCCTTGTTTGTCCTAGAATAAAAATTCAGAAATTTGCCTAAAACATTACAACTTTGTCCATCAAAAGAGAATATTTCAATACATGCCTGATATTCACAGCTAAATCAATTTTTAAAAAGTAAAAAAAAAGATAAGGAGCTGATTTTCTGGAAACTACCGGTGACTATGGCTATTAGGGCATTTGGGGAAGGCAAGAGAAGTCCCTTTAAAGATGAATGGCAAAAAAAAAAAAAAAAAAAAAAAAAAAAATGAATGTGCTCATGGAAAGAGAAATAAATACACAATAGGGTAATACAGGTAGCAAAGTTTAGACAGAAAAATAGAAGAGAAAAGGAATAATGTAGTTCTAATTTTGGTCCTCCATCTCTGAATAAGTAAAAACTACCACTGCACTGTGTCTTCATCCTCTGACTGGTCCTTTGCCTTCTTTTGCCTTTCCTTCATCCATTTCAGCCTCCCATGATTTTAAGATGGGTTGTTGGGTTTTTTTAAACTTCTTATTTCTGTCTCCCTTTACTAAAGGACAGATGAGTTTTCTGACCATTTTCCCTTATATTTATCCCAAAAAAAAGTATATGTCTCAATAAAGTAAAAATTTTAAAAAGGAAAATAAAAACAAAATTGAGATATTATAATGTGGAGACTGAGGGAGTACTGAGAGGAGAGGAGGAATAAAAGTAATTTCTAATATCCTACCCTACCCAATGTAAGGCTTTTTTTCTTTCTCTTTTTAATTATGTGGGAGAGGGAGGTAAATGAAAGTTAAGAAAAATTAGTTTAAAAATTCTAATCAGCTTCTGATTTAAGCAACAACAAAAAGATTTTGTCATTATTCAAGATTTCTAAATTAATGGTCAAACTCAGAAATATTCCATTAATTTTAGTCAGCCTTTAAGAAATAAGTCTATTAAATTAAAATTTCACATTTTCTAATGCAATATGCTAAAGAACACTCTCCCCGTGTTATGAGTTCTAAGTCTTATCAGGATACCTCCCAAATATCAACTAATAAATACATAGTAAATGTGGACACCAGACGATGGTAGGCACCAAAAGTTGGGGAATGGTCATGTGAAGAATTCACAACAGTCATTCTCTCTGACAAAAGGCAGATTTATTTAAGGGAATAACCACAAAGCACCTAGTTTTGGGGTATGGGACAGTGATCTCATCTTCTGAAATTCTTCCTGCCAGGACGGAGGTAAAGCTCATTTAAAGGGGTGGGCCAGTGAGGTCTTCACTCGGACCCCTGAAGCTGGCCTGGCTGTCCGGTGCTGGTCATTTGAAGGTGATCAAAGCCTAAACCAGGCCTAGGAGGCAGAAGTGAGTGGCGCTGCAAACAGCAAAGGGGTCACTTGGTGGCCAAGGGCACACACACCAAAGTGTTGGCAAGGCCGTGGGCTTTGGTGGAGAACAGGCTGAGATCAGGCCTTGTCCCAGGCTGGCCAAAAGTTCTCCTACCCCCCACTGACGGGGGCCCACAGGGAGGGCCGGCAGCTAGAGAGAAGCCAGAGCAGGTTAAGTGCCTCAGCTCCTGCCGCTCAGGTTATCTGTGACATGAAGGCCATTCTGTAAAGAGCTGGGCAGGCCAAAACTAAGCGGATCTCTTTAGGAGAGTCCCTGCTGCTCTTGGGCTGGTCTGGCTCTTCCTCCAGAGGAATTTTCTCTGCATCAGGAGGAAAAACAGGCTTAACTGGGAGATAAGGCACCAGCAGGGCAGCCGAAGCTTGGGGATTGGACATGATAACATGGCTTTCGCTCAGATACTGTAAACTGCGGTTTCTGGGTCCCCCACTTGGTATGGCACTTTATTCGGAAGTCCATTGCCTGGAGAACTGGGCGAGTGAGCAGGCCCCTGTTACAACAGCCTCTTCTGTGGCTGCATCAGTAAGCCAATTTTCTATGGCTTGGTCTGTGCATATCAAATAAGTTATAAGAAACCGTGCTTGTGTAGTCACACAGAACAAACACATGGCATTCCCCATTAACTTAAAAAGAACTGACTTTTTAGGGCAGCTAGATAGAACTGCGGATAGAGCACCAGCCCTGAAGTCAGGAAGACCTGAGTTCAAATTTGACCTCGGACACTTAACACTTCCTGGCTGTGTGATCCTAGGCAAGTCATAACCCCAACTGCCTCAGAAAAAAAAAAAAAAAGAATTACTTTTTGCATGGATGTACAAAAAAAACTTAAGTTATATTAAAAAAAAGACTGAACTAAAATATTCTAAAAAATAACTTGAGTGAAAATAGCAGTGATGTTTCACAAACAGTTTCATCAGTAGTTAAATGTTCTTGCATTTTTTTTTCCTGAAGCAATTAACTACACTAAAATTTTCTACTCTAAGTTACACTGTGTGAGAACAGCAGTGATGTCTCACAAACAGCTACATCAGTAGCTAAATATTCTCATTCTTTTTTTTTTTTCTTCTGAGGCATCTGGGGTTTAGTATCTTGCCTAGGGTCACACATCTAGGAGCTATTAAATGTTTGAACCCGATTTGAACTCGGGTCCTCCTGACTTCAGGCTCTATTCACTGTGCATCCAGTTGTCTCTGTTCTTATATCTTGAAAAGTTTAGAGACCTTATACAGACACATTTCTAATAGGATATATCTCTAGTAACAGGCAGATGACTATGCCAAACATTCACCCACCCAATGAAGGAAAACAGTCCTTTACTTAATGACTACATATTTTCAAACAGAAACAGTAAGATTGCATTTTTACTCAGGGCTTTTAAGCTGATCACTTGCTCTGAATGTAAAGATTTGCTATAAGAGAAAAAAGCAGGGGCAGGACAAAGCATTCTTAGCTGTTTGACTTCAGGTATGGAAACCACAGGCAAATTCCACCCTTTTGCTAGACTCAGAAAAAAGTGGGAATAATTCCTCTAGAAAGGAATGTGATTTGGGGAATCAAGTTAGAAAGAGCTGCCCTCAAGTACAGCTCAAGAAGCCATCCTTCAAACTCCTTTTTAGCCAGATAAACAAACCTCTCCCTTCTGAACCAATGGCAGGTTTTCATCCACACCTGGATTCAAACTTTTCTCTCAAATGGCCAAAGCCTGAATCAGAAGCTTCAGGTCTAAAAGAAGGCCTAACAACATTCTTATGGCATGCTTTCTTTTCACATGCAGATGAACTTGAAGACCGGGAATTTCATTTCCCCAGCACTGCAGAGGGTACAGACAAAAAGAAAACCCACTTTAGGTTTTTTAAGAAAGCTATATCAGATTGGCTAAATAATACCATGATACACTAAATAAATGGCAAACAATTGAAATAACCATTTTCAGAAAATTTCCAGTTAACCAGAAATCTAACAACGTTCTCTTAGAAGTTCCTTTCATTACTAACCAGCAGAACTTTGATACATCTCATCTAAAGGATCTTTAGCACTTATAGAAATGATTTTGCTCTTAAAACTACCACAAACTTGAAAAAAGAAAAATCAAATATTCTGTTATTAACACTGTGTAAACATAGGCTATCCCTTCCAACAGAAAAGGGCTCAGCACAAGTGAGATTCTTTCCACCTCCCCAATAATCAATGAAGTGGGGGGAAGGGTTCAGGTCAGGCTGAGGAGCAGCCTCACCCAGAGAGGGATGGACTATGCCCTTATTTATACTTATGCCAATTAGTCTAAAATAAAACTATGATACAGTTTTCAATTGTAAATTTCAGATTACAAGCAAAAATCCTTTAGAATTTTTTTGAAATGATAGTCAAATTGTCAGCTATATTTTCTTTTTTATATGGGAATTTCATACTTCAGACCAAGGTTATTTCCTAGGGCTGATGACCTTCCTAGCAAGAATGGTTCTGTGAGTTTTTTCTTCCACTTCCCCTAATCAGTTCGGGGAAGAGAAGAGAGAAGAGAAGGTAATTGATCTAAAAATAAAATCTAGATAAAGTTTTTGACTGTTCCATACACAGTGGTTATATCAGTTTTAGGTTTTAAAATGAATTTCATATAACTAAAGTTTCTAAAATTCAGAACATAGGGGATAGCGAAATAATTTTGAGCAAAAACTTCATAAAACAAAACTCATTTCTAGCAGGGCTAACAGAATTTTTAAAACATAGCTCAAAAAATTTTTACAAATTGTACAATATGCAGTTTAGAAAGCAATATAACACCTTAAGCATATTTCATCTAATTAGAAAATACAAACATCTGGCCTTTTTGAGTAAGTTACCAGAGAGAACTTTGTATTGTTATTCCCCCACTGCAGTATCCAGTTTTTTAGCTTAGAATTAAATCTAACTTAGATTTAAATTTCCAGGAGTAATACTTCAATATTACAGATTAATGCACCATATTTCTTTTTTTCCCTTTTTTTCTATCTTAATTTTTTTTAATTAATAACTTTTTATTGACAGAACCCATGCCAGGGTAATTTTTTACATTATCCCTTGCACTCACTTCTATTCTGATTTTTCCCCTCCCTCCCAATGCACGATATTTCTAAGATCTTATACCCAAATAAAAAAGTTCACAATTTTAGCAAGTACTTATAGTAATTATCTCATAAAAAGCTTTCATATAATTTTATAATCAAAATTCCAATTTAAATACACACAGCCCCAAAATTTAAAGGTGACAGAAAATTGCCCTTCCAAGTTACAACACTTTTCTTCTATTTTACCATTCAACTCTTTTGCAGTTAAAGTTGAAGGGAATAAGGTTTCCTTGGGGTGTAGGATAGCTGGGCTGATAAGCCATTATCCTTTACTCACTTGGGTTCCGGGTTCCAAGAGGAGGATTTTAGGATTTGGCGAGTTGGGGACACAGGAGGTCCCCAACTAGGGAGAAATTGAGGGAAGCCTACCTTATATTGGAAAAGCTGTATATAACCACAAGCAGCAGGGACTTAAGCTAGGTGTCGATCTAATCAGGACAGCGTAGGATAATAAAAGTCTCCTCAACCAAGAGAAGCTTAAGAAAAATTTCAGTTAGTTTGAATTGCAAAAAGCAGGTAAACTCACTGATTGGCAGAAAAGGGAGCTCAGAAGCAGGAACAAGACAGAAGCATTGTTTTTAACCTTAGATAGCCAAATACTGCAATTGTTCCCTTTGCAATACTGAGCATGCAAGTACCCCTAAAAACCCCAAAACACAATCCTACACTCCAGAGGCCTCTCTGATTCCTATCCTATCCACCTAGGCAATGCCCACAGATCCAGTGTTGCAGAAAAGTGGGATCCTCACCAGAAATGGCAAAACAACTTCAGGGTGTCTCCCAAATATGTCTGATCACTAACTCCCAGTTTTGCTAAATGATCAATGAGCTTTGGAGGAAAAAACAAAACAAAACACTGGGTCCTCCCCAAAAGTTCCATGGAAGAATGGGAATTCTTAAAATTGGGGGGGGGGGGGGGGGGGTTAGGCACAGGAGAAGGCCAGTAGCCTTTTTTTTTTTTTTTTTTTTTTTTTTTTTGGAAGCACTGGGTGTGCTTATCACTCCCAGCCTTAGTTGAGGAGCAGGAATGAGTAGCAGGAGAAAATACTGGGGTGCACACTGCTTGTTTTTTTGTCACAAAGAAGGTCAAGGATTTCTGTGTAGGTGATACAACTACACACTACCACTTTTGGTGGCAGTTGGGGATCGGTCATGTGAAGAATGGCCATTCTCTTTGGCCAAAGGTAGATTTATTTAGGGGAAGAGGTACCAGAAATGATAAATATAAGAGTTGGGAGAACATATAAAGAAAAGTTCCTCAATGGAAATCTGGATTCCCCAGTAGGAAGCATGTCCTTAGCTGACAGGCTAAAATCCTGAAAGTGACTTAGCACCCCAAAAGAGTTAGCTAGCTATACGGAGAAGTGGGGTTGGGAAACAGGGGAGTTAGGGGAGATACCATGTGGAATGGGGTAAGGGGAAGGACATTATAGGGCAGAGTGCTGTAGTAGGCTGACCCAAAGGAGGCAGCCATGGGATGGCCCATAAGTAGATTTTATAGGGAAAATTTAACCTCAGGGACATGACTGGGATTTCTGACAGGGCATGGCAAGATGACTTCTACAGGAGATGGGTCTCAGAGGTTTGGCATAACTAGGATTTCAGACTGGACTCCTTCCCAGTGGGTGGGACCGTGGAACTTAACTGATCTCTATCAACTGCCTGCCTCGGGGATCAATTCTTTAGTTTCTGACCAACACACTATTCAGGACCTTATGAGTAAGCTAGGGGTTAAGTGATATTTTACAGTGTTATTTATGCCTGTTGCATATATCCTGTTAATGCAAATTTTTCATTAGTACTATGGGATGGTTAACTGGGATGTCAGTAGAATTAACCTTATTCATTTTACATTGTTGCTTGTGATTTTGTCCTATCCTTATGGAATCCAGGTATATCTTGGTTGATTTTCAAAAGGAATTTCAAAATCTTCGGCCCAGGAAAGGAGGTAACTCTGGGTCAAAATCTATCCTGCACTGGTACCAAGAGATAATTCCCAAAATTCTACTAGCACTAACATCATAGAATTGGAAACATCTTGGATTCTTCAAAAGGATTTTGGGAAAGGAGAAGAGAGAAAGCCACAGCAAGAAGTAGAGTCAAGTTCATTCTAGAGGTCCTCCTCTATCTTCATATTATTTGGACTGTGCATAGTAACCATTTGTACCCTTTGGCTCCTCCTGCCCACAAAGATTCTGTCAGCTATTATTTGCACTTATGGGGGTCCTTGTGCTACTAAAATTCAGCAAAGACTGATGAGATGAATTCTGTCCCTTCCTTCCTATCATAGAGTTGGAAAGTATTTTATTCCTTTAAACAAATTGTTCTTCCAAAATCACTTTTATCTTTCTCTCTACTATATGAAAATAGCAAGAAAAACCTATTTGGCTTCTGCAGCCAGAAACATTTGGATTGCCTTTTATTATTTCCAAGGAACTACTGTACCTCTTCTTTGCCTTGTTACTATATTGCTTATTTCCTTTTATATAAAAGAAATTAGTGTTTGATGTCAGTGTTGTGATAGAGCTTGGGAAACTGAGAAACTTCTAGATAGAAGCAGAATACACATCCAGCACTTAGTATGAGAGACTGGTAGTGGTAGCCACAGAGAGAGGACTGCCATTAAACTGCTGGATGTTAGAATGTTCCTCAGGGTGATAAACAGGAGAAATAATGAGATCCAGGAAGATGGGAATCAGGCAGAAAGAGGAGGAGGTGGGGAGATGGAAGGGAGGAGAGGAACAGAAAGGGGAAGGGAGAGAAAGGGAGAGGGAGAGAATGTGAGAGAACAGCCTTTTATGGCATCCTTATTAAGCAAACATCTGAATTCTCTTCCTCTCAAACCCTGCTTTACACAGTTTCTATATGAGCAACAAGTGAGAATCTGTGAAAGAACCTACTGGTACCTCCCTTCTTCACTAGCTCCTTTCAGGTCCTTAGCCCGCGCCTCCTCATCTTCACAAAGTCTGGTTCATCAGGAATCAGGCAGGGACTGGGGCGGGGAGGGGGGGGGGGGGGGGGGGGGGGGGGGGGGGGGGAGGAATGCAGCTTCTAGGGGTGATAGAGCCACCTGGCCTGGGAGCTACCAGTTAAAAATGATGCATTTCTTCCCCTAACTTCTAGGGAAGTTGTGGTGAAACAGAACCCGGTGTCAGATAATAATCTGCTTGTCAGATAACAAAATTTCTGACTCAATAATGAGGTGCATACCAGGCCACTCCTCAAATCCACCTGCAAGCCATAAAATGAGCATATGGTGATATGAAGCACCTGGTCTCTCTTTTTCCTACAAATTTATCTTCCGGTTCCTGGTTCTTCTCTAAATTCTTTTGGAATTTAATCCACTTTCATTGGCATTACAATTGTAATAAAGTTTCCCCCTTGACTTGGAGATGGACTGGAGCCTACAAATTCACCAGTCTTGTGACCCAACTTTTTTGGGGTCTCCTCTGAACCCCAACAGCAGAAGTTCTGTAGGAACTTAGCCTGCTAAGCTTATGGCATCTTTCTCCTTCTTATGGCATCCTTCTCTTTGTTAAATGGTGAGTTCTGCTAGGGAACCTACCTGCATCTTTCCCTTGTTAATCATTAAGCTTCCTTTTGGAACTTAGCCTGCTGCCAACAGCAAAATAAAATCTTTGCCTTGATTCAAAGATGGTTTAAGCTTACAAATTTGAGAAACACGTTTGAAACCCTGATATATTTCGGGGTTCAAGCCCCACACCTCATCAGTATTATATTACATTGTCATATTAAAGATGATCTTAATTATGAACAATGTAATTACAACTGCTCAATCAGGGATCAGTTTATAGAAACTATATTTGAAACTTTGGCTTCTGGGATTTCTTGTTTCACAGAATAAGCAACATTTACCTCATTTATTACCTATTCTTTCAGCTGGAAGGAAAAAAAGTTAGCAAGTCTATTGGACCTTTCTACCACATCCAACAAAAAATATTTACTTGATCATTTCGCAGACAACTGGTAGCTCAATGGATAATGTTCTTCCCCACAAATCAGGAAGTCTTGGGTTCAAATCCAGTCCCAAATACTAACTGTGTTACCCTGGACAAGTCAGTGTTTATCTCAGCTTCCTTCCTCAAATGCAAAATGGGGATCAGAACAGCACTTATCTAAAGGGCTACACTTAGCACAGTGCATAGTCCATACAAATTCCCTTCCTTCCCACTCCTTCTCTTGAGTATGTCTCATGAGTTACCCACAAGATGCTGTGACAAAACCTCATTAGATTAGTGGCTAAAGACTGGATTATGGAGCAAAACTGTCAAGGCCATTTTGCACTACAGTTTTGCTCCAATGTACAATCCTAGGCCATCCTTGCTAATCTCCTCCTCAGTTTATGAAGTAATTCTTTCTGAGGTAACCCTTCAATGATGGCTTCTCCTCCTTTCATTCCCCACTCCCCTGGGCCACTCAGGCTCCTCTATCGTTAGCCCAGGGTAAGCCCAGGGTAAATCAGAAAGGAGGGCAGAGCAGAGAGCTCCTCCCAGAATCGCCACTTAAGATGGGAACGTGCAGTTCAACTCTAGACTTCTCCCAATCACCCCAACAGATCCCAGCAACTAGAGAGTCTTGTTTTCCCTCTATGGAATGTGAGCTCCTAGGGAGCCAATCTTTTGCCTCTCTAAGTATTCCCAATTCTTAGTAATGTGCTAGAGAGAAGTTGAAGCTTAATAAATATTTACTGACTGATTGATCTAATTCCAGAACAAGAACTCAAAAATTCACAGGACAAGCCCACTACACTATTGGGATAACTCTAATACTCTTATTACAACTCACAAAATGTCCTCCAAATTCAGTAAGACAGATAGTATAAATGTCCTCCTTTTACAGATGAGGAAACTGAGGCTCAGAAGGATTAAAAGAAAACTTCCCTAAGATTAAAAGACAACTTTCCTAAGATTAAAAGACTTTCCCTATCTTGTATTTGAGTTGTTTTCAGTTAAGGAGGCAAATAGGGTTACGTGACTTGCCCAGAGAGCTGTAGCTAGTAAATGTCTGGATTTGAGACTGGATTTAAACTTTAGTCCTCCTGACTCCAGGGCCTATATCCTATCCACTTCACCTTCTAGCTGCCCCAAGGTTGCATGATAATCAAATGCTGAAGCTGGGACTAAAACCCAGATGCTTTGGACTTTAAATCCAGGGATCTTTCTATTACACTATGTTAACTTCTTTATATTGGGTCAAAAATCTGTTTCCTTAAAGTTTCCACCCTTTGGTCCTATTTCCACATCAGGAAGAACAATATAGAACAAGTCTATTCATTACACATGGCAGCATTTCAAACCTCTGAAAACAGCTTCTCTGTCTCTCCTTCATTTTCCCTCCCTAGAGAATAAATATATCCAATTCCTTCAACTATTCCTTAAAAGTTTGTTAAACAAATGAGTATTTTCTAGAACTGCCCCTGTTAAAAAACATGGTGGCCAATAAGGAACACAAAACAGTATAGAATAGAGTGGAACTATTACTTGTAAAGATGTGAATACAATGTTTCTGCAGATTAAGATAAAAGTTTTTTAAGTTTCACATTTTATTTGTGATCAATGAATAGCATGCAGACCTTTTTTCACAAGAAAAAATAATAGATTTTCCCCACTCTATTCTCATATAGAATATTTTAAAAACCTAACTGCAGAATTACACTTATCCCTAATAATTTCAATGGATATATTTGATCCAATATTCAGACCTACTGTGATTTTAACCCTTTAAATCTGTATATTTTAAAAATCTATTGCCTATGAAAATCCTTGTTCTTGTCTTCCCCAAATTTTCAGCTGGGAACTTTGTTTAATGCTCTAGTAAAAAATATTGAGGCAATTTTCTGAGAATTCACTTCATCTCATATTAAACATCTTCCTTCACCATCTCCTTCATTTGTCACCCTCTTTCCTACTTTGGCTAAACCTTTTACATCAGAAGTTCATAGCCTGTTTTACCTTTTGGAGCTTTCTGGCAGGCGGGAGAAACCTTTGTACCCTTCTCTGAGTAATGTTTTTTAAATGCTTAACATAAAATTTATAGTATTACAAAGGAAACCAAACATGGGTGGAAATAAAAATTATCTTTGTCCCTTAGAAAATTTATAAACCCTTTGAAATATATTCATGGAGATCCTCCAAGACAAGAATCCCTAGTCTACACACATCCTTGATCCCATCCTTCCCTTTTTCTGTAAGAAGATTGCCCCAATTACCAAACCTCTTGATAATTGATCCTTCTATTCTTGCTAAGCACCAAGAAAATGTCTCTTCTTCCTCTCCTCTCACTCTCTTCTCAATCCTCCCTCACCTAGTTTCTAACGTCATCATTCAACTGAAAGAGTTCTCTCCAAATTTACCAATTATCTTTCAATTGTCAAATCTAATAACAACTAAATTGCCTCTTCACCACACACCAATTTGTAGAACCTCCTTGTGGGAATACCTCAAAGTTCTAGCCTAGACACCTCTTCCTTCTGTCTCACTTAGTGATTTCATCTTCTCGTATGGATCCAATGAGGCTCATCCTACAGATATTTCCAGATCCTCCTCCGAGTTCTAATCTCTTTCCTTAATTTAATTCTCCACATGTGAAAAGCAAAACTCATTGTCTTTCTCCCTAAAACCTCCTCTTCTCCCCCAATTTCCCTACTTCTGTAGATGACACCATCCTCTCAAATACAGGCTCACAATTCTGCTTGTTATCGATCCCTCATTTTTGTGGCGGTCCCATGCCGGAACTTGTCTTCCTTCAAAACATCCCTTCTCTACCTTCCACAGCCGCTCATTGGTCTCCCTGCTCCAACTCATCCTTCTCTCAGTGGCTAGAGTGATTTTCTAGAGTGTGGCTTGGACCATCTTCTCTTTTCCCTCTTCCCCCAGTTCAATAAATTCACATGGCTCCTTATTGCCTCTGGGATCAAATACATATAGAATCCTGTTTGGCATTTAAAGTTCTTCACACCCTGGTTCCTTTCTGCCCATCTGTGCCTTCTGCAAGCCAATTGCACTGATCTACTGGCTGTCCCCTTTAAACTATACAGAAGGTCCCAAAAGTCTGTGGGCACTTTCGAGCTGTCCGAGCAGCTTCTGAGCTCAGGCCCACCCTCAGCCCAGAATGCTGAGATCCTCCCTCCCAGTTTCCTTAAAGATACAGCTTCAACGCCCAGCTGAGGTCTTCCATGGTTTCCCAACCTGGTAGGTGCCTTTCTTCACCTGAGGAATTACCTTCCATTTATTCTGTATTTATCTTGTTTGTGCCTAGCTGTTCTACTCATTAGAATGTGAGGCCTTTCAGAACAGGGATTGTTTCTGCTTTTCTTTGTATTCCCAGCAAGGAGCACAGTATCTAGAACATAGTAGCATAAAATGTTTGCTACCTGACAAAGAAGTATAGCACTTTGTTCAGGTCATTAAGCCCCACTCTGTACTAAACACAATTTTTTTGAAACATGTAATTCTCTTCTCTATCCTTCCCCACTCCACAATGCTTAATAGCTGGTCAGGGAAATAAACTGTTAGTCAAAAACCTATTTAAACATTATCTCATTAATCTGTCTATAAGATTGGAAAGGCCAACTTTAAAGATGGACACAAAAAGAGTAAAAACTTTACAATTAAAATAAATAATGAATTAATTCACAAGACTGATATAACCATCCTTCCTTTTCCTACAATTTACTAAAGGTTATTTTGTAAATCTAAAAAAATCCTAAATTTATTAATCAGTTATCTATCTAATCAGAAAAATAATAAATTATGCTTACTATATATTTTATATGCAACCTAATAATTTACTTAAAACACAATTATTATCTTCATTTGAAAGCACCAGCACATCAAAATGGTGGGTGTTAAGGATGGCCAAGAAGATTAATAATTGGAACATTGATAATCTTTAACTGGATAAATCACAATCTCTCACTCTTCTAATATTAAAAATTGTAAAGCAAATACCAATAAGCATTTGTAAAAAGAATTCCTTATACTAATGAAAACACAGATTAAAAAAAAAAAAACCAAAACTACCCAAATCTCTAAAGATAAGCTTTGGATTGAAAACAAGTGTCTAACCTATTCTTATCTACAAATGTAGCCTTTTAGGCTTCAAAAACTCCAGAGGCAGATTAAAATGTAATTGAGAAATATATAACAAAATAAAAATGTAAAACATAAGTAATGTTAATTTATAGTTTTCTAAGTTAATATGCAGCCTGAAGATGCAGTTTCTACTTGATAGTTTGATAGGTATACTATCAAACTATCAAATACACTACTATATCTTTTGTAAACAGACTATAGATGGACTTACTTTTTTATGCTAGTCCCTAAACACTTTCAACCCTATTAAGCTTTTAATTTCAAAACCAAATAGTTAAAGGTAATTTCTTATTTTTCCTAAAATGAAAATCACAACATGACATTAAAAGAAATTTCTTATCTACACACTAAATTTAATGTCTGAGTGAAAATAATGTTATATCCTATCAGAAGAGAATTACCAAACAATTTTTTTTAATTGGACTTCATTAGAGTGATGGTATGATGTTTACTGAATCTATCATACATTGCAATAATTCAGTATACAAAGACAGGGTATTGTACTTTGGTCTCATAATCCAAATTAAACAGAAAGATAGGAAAATATTAAAAATAATTGGCGGATAACACAAGTTACAACTAGTAAACAGTAAGAAAAAAATTGGCTTTGTATATTTAAGCATGTTAATTTGGTCGCCATTTATTTTTAGTGGAACCTATAGTGTTCCATGATGAGTTCTGAAAAGAAAAGCTTAAGATGATTTATTTGGGAAAACTTCCAGACTTAGTGATGAATTATTTTTTCCATGATAATGCCCAAAAGAAATAAAAATATGTTCCTCAGTCTTATGTGGCCCATATCAAAATTTACAATAATGATGGCAGAATATTTTAGAATTGGGCAAACGATGTCATAAAATCAGTTTTTAGTCCGCTTATGATCATTAAACTAGATGTTAATACTCTAAAGATAAGCTGTATTTACAATGAACAAGTGGACATGCTATTTAGAAGAACCAAATCACATCAATATGGAGAGTCTTGCCATTAAAAAACCTAGAATATAAAAGACGCTGCAATTAAATGAAAGTTTGTTCTTGAAGAAGCAAACTGAGTTTTTCATATGTCCAAAAACAACAAGAAATATTTCATGGAACACTTGATCATGTATTGCAGTATCCATGATAAACTTTTTCTGCAAGGCCACCACAAAGATAATTACAATTTATGCACCAAAATCTGGGAATTAGAAGCTGAAAAGTTTTATGGAAGAGTCAATAAAACACTTCAAAAATCAATAAAGATCTTAATATCTGGTGAATTCAATGTAAAGGTGGGCAAAGATGAAAAACACATTGAAAAATACTATTCAGGTAAAAGAGATGAGAAAGAAATGGTTTAAAGAAGAAGCCCAATACCTTTCAACTATTATACGTGGCTCAAGAAGAGAATTAGAAAAAATAATAATAATAAATAAGGAATGAGAAAAAGAAGAGAATTAAGAGTCTAGATATGATATGTACCAAAGAAAATCATGAAAAACTAAATATTATATGATGAGAAATTACTGGTTATTTCTATAGTCTCTGAATCAGCTGTCTATATAATCAGACTATCAACTTTTAAATACAAATATAAAAATCAATACTAAATAAGGGTACAAATGTGACTGAATAGTACCTAACTGAAATAACTTCAACTTAACCTATTAAACAAGTTATTGGATAAAAAATGGAAAATTAATAAAAGAACATTGACATAGCCCATTGTTATCTGTTAAGGAATTTAACCAATACAAATCACCAAATTAAACTTAAAAGGTCTATAATCACCTTCAGTCATCAAATGTTTTTCTTCACCAAGCATAAAGGATTTGGAAGCTAAGAGTAACACTAGTTTAAAATAAAAAGTCATTAATTTTTACAAAAGATGGAGGAAGCCTCTATGTAACTATCTCCTTATAAAACAAAGTGGTATAGGAAAAAATGAGTTTATAAAAAGCTGAAATGATTATACAACTCAATCAGATCATCTCAGGGATATTATTTCTGTGACAAACTTTCTTCTCTATCAGTTAAAGAAAAGCTGTTATTTAGACATTGAGCTACATAAGAAATGACAATTAGTAAAACAAAGAGGAGGTCTACTTGGCTTAGAACAAGTTTATACTGAGGAGGTAAGGGACTAGGAGATAGGTTCTCCAAGTTTATGAAAGAAAAAAGGAAGCTAAAGCCTTTGGGGGAAAAAAACACCTCAAATATTAATATGAGTAAAGTAAAGAAATAAAGTGAAAATCAGTAACTACTTATTTATATGCCTATTTCCTTTCTCTACAAAATAATAACAATAGCAAATGAAAGCTCTATTGCTGAAAGTATCCACAAGAAAAGAAAAATAGGCTTTTGCAAATAATAGGCTATATTAATCGCATCTTTAAAGTTAAACATTTGACAGAATGTTGCAAAGAAAATATGATCTTACCAGGCCTTATTATTTATTGACAATTTTTTAAAAGTATTGATTTGATGAAACAAAATATAGACAAGTGCATTTTTTCTGAAAATGAATTTCCTATGTATGTATGTATCTCCTCAAAATACAGAATAACAACAATATCTTTGTTCAATAGATCCTCTGCTTATTAATATCATGTGAGGTCTAAAATGCTTGCCACATTAGTTTCCTATTATAATTAAAGAAGTCTAGCATAAAGTCCAAGTGGAAAAGAAAGTGCTTATAGATCAGAAGATCTTCACCTATGATCCATCAATCTGTTTTTTAAAAAATATTTCTATAACTGTATTTCAATATAATTGACTCCTTTATAATCCCATGTATTTCACACTATGAGTGTTGGGGTCCTCAGCTAGTGCAGACCTGCTGACACCAACTGGAGTCTGAGCACTTACTCACAGTATCGTCACCTCCACGACCTTCTGACGGCTCTGGATCCAACAGAGTAGTCAGACACCACTATGCAGGTAGAGAAGCTTTATTACTTGGTTACATCATCTTGTCCCTGCTTCCTCTCTTTCCCTCTGCTGTCCTGTACTTATACCCTTCTCATCTGCCCTTGCCAACATGCCCCACCAACAAGTATGTGTATAGCTTGTGTATCCAGGACCCCAACTCCTGAGACGGTGAGGACGATCTCGATTTGGTGCAGATGCTTGTGATGGCGTCTCTACAGGGTGTGCCCCGGATCTGTAGTCAGCCAGGCAGAACATACACCCGAGGCCTCAACATCCATTCCCAAGAATGAGCTGACCAAGATCCAACCAGCCAAAGACCACAAGGGTCAGATTTGCACAAGACTTGTCTTTGCACAGATTTGTTGCCTATGCAAATGGGGCATTGTGTGCAAGGTACATGATGAAGGGTCTCAAGATTAATGCAGACTCTTGTTCTGTTCCCTAGCACTCTTGTTGCTAAGTTCCCTAGCATTATTTTGAGAAGGGGTCCATAAACTTTACCAGACTGTATTAGTTTTCTCACCTGTAAAAATGGGAGGTTTAGACTAAATGACTAAGGTCCCTCCCAAAGTCTATGCTCTTCAAAAGTATCAACAAATCCAAAGAGTAAATAAAGTTGAGCCAAAATTTGAAAATGGAGATCATTGTGAGCAGAACAGTCAATGGAAACATAAAAATTAAATAAGTTAATAACAAAGTCAACTCAAAACAAAGAGAAAAAACCTGTTAGTCAAGTAATATTGCTAGGTTCAAGGTATTTTTCTGAAGAACTTAATTTTTCACCTTCAAACCTTTATATAAAAGTAGGAAAGAACATCTCTGTCCCTACAAAGTAGAGAAGTCACTTTAAAAATAGACATTGATGGAGTAAAAAGATTTCCTCAAAACAAATAACATGGTAGCAGGAACTATCAAAAAAGAGTCGGATCTCTTACCTAAAATTCCAGGGAGGAGAAACTAATGTTGGTTATGTAATCCAAGGCCATTTCCACCGCTTCCTGCTGCAAACTATACTATCAAAGGCTTCATTTTCCAATTCTATAAATTTTCTTTTTCCATAGCCTTACCCATAGCAATTCTTACATTTAGAATATCCTTCCTTCCCCCTTTCTTTGCTTAGTAAAATCCTGTGCATCATTTGAAGCTTAGATAAAATGTCATCTTCTCCAGGAAGCTTTTTTTAATCTGTCCAGTTACAGTGAGTTTGTTGGAGCTGAACCTCACTTATTGAAACCTATTTGTACCTTCTTTATGGATTATGTTGGACTCTTATTGTCTTTTTTCCCCATCTATCTCCCTTCCTTAGGTAGGGACATATTTTTAAGAAGACCTCTGTTTTGCATAACTTCACATGTATAATCAATATCACATTGCTTGTTTTCTCAAAAGGTGGAAGGGGGGAGAGAATTGGGAACTCAAAAATTTTGTGAATGGAAAGTTACTAGGGGAATAGAGAAGGACTGGAGTTCCTCTTCAGAGGACACTGAAGTAAAAAAAAAAAAAAAGTCTCTCCTCTTCCAAAGAATAATATTAAATGATTACTTGTCCAAAAAGAATTCACAGAACTCAAAAAAGACTTTAAAAATCTGATGAGAAATTGTGGGGAAAAATTTTTTCTAATCCAAGAAAAATAAGATTATGTAAAGAAAATCAACCAATTAGAAAAGGAGATGCAGATTCTTAAGAAAAAAATGATTCCTTGAAAACTAGAATTGGGCAAGAGAAGGCCAGCAATGTTTTAAGACTTAGAAATAATATAGCAAAAAAAAAAAAAAAAAAAAGCAAAATGTAAAAAAATTATGAAAAAAAGTTCAAACTGTGAGACATCTCAAAAGCAAATAAACTAATCTGGAGGAAAGATCAAGAAAGACTACCTGTGAAATATAATTTTAAAAAAGAATCTTGATACAATAATACAAAAAATAATTAAAGAAAATTATCCTGAAATGTTAGAATATGAAGGGAAAGTAGAAATAGAAAAAAACCAAACAAAACATTACTACCTGAAAAGAAATCCTATAAGTAAAACACACAGGAATATCATAGACAAATTCTGAAACACCCCCCACCCTGGTCAAGAAGAAAATATTACAAGCAACAAGAAAAAAAAATGCAAGTACTATGGAGCCACAATCAGAATCACACAGGACCTAGCAGCAGCTACATAAAAAACTGCAAGTCTTGGAACACTATATATTGAAGAGCAAAAGAACTAGAGTTGCCACTAAAAATAAAGCCAGTAAAGTTAAGCAAAATTCTGATTTAAAAAAAAAAAAAAAAAAAAAAAAAGACATTCAGTGAATTGCCAGACTTTCAGGATTTTATTGCAAAAAGATCTAAACTTAATAGAAAATCTGACAATATAAAATCCAAGAGAAATATAAGTAAATATCAAAGATTAATTACAAGGGACTCAATAAGTACAAAGAGTTTATTTTATCTGCGTGTCTAAGATTGTTATTAGTAATCTGGTAGTTTAAAAGAAAGATTGAGGTGGAGCTGAGCATGATGATTCTAAAAAGCAAAATCATGTAAGAAATTCAAAGGAATTAGATGGGGAAAGAGAGCTGGAACTTCTGGAATCCTGCTATCTATCTATAAGGATATATAAATGTTCTACATTCAGAAACAAAAGGATAAGGAGATAAGGAGGGAGAGAGGATAAGGTAGAGATTTTTAGAAGGCACCCTACTCACATCATATCAGATTAAAGAGAACATATACATTTAGAAGGGAATAAAACTCTTTTAAATTTATAAAGAAATATGAGGAAGAGAAGCAGTAGATGGATAAAGAAGGGTGATTAGTTAAATGGAATGGGATAAAATGTGTAGATTAACAGGAATGGGATAAGAGTTGGAGGAAAGGAAAAGGGAGGGATCCTTGGAGGAGATTAAGTAATAGGAGGACAACATTGTGGGTAGAAATAAAAAGTAATTAGGGATAGGGAACAAGAGAGACACACAAATAATGAATCATGAATAATATGAATAATAATAAATGAATAATAATTATTATTCATAATAATTCAGTAATATATTGTATTATACATATATATAATATCCAATAACATATTATACATAATAATTATTCAGTTAAAAAAATCAGGGGTAGTAATCATGATTTCACATAAAGAGGAAAAATAGGGAAACTATACTGTCACATATTAATATTGTTTTAGACTCTTTAAATTAACTAGACAGTATAAGATTGGAACATCACTGAGGTGAAGGAACTGATGATAGACTCAAAAACATATGGAAAACTTGGACATATGAAGGAAGATGTTATCTACCTTCAGAGAGAGTAACAGGTAAGCAAAATATAGTCTTAATAGATGTATATGAATGTATATGTATATGTTCATAGATATCTATATGTACGTGTGTGTATGTATGTATGTCTCCATGTTTAATTGCAGCCTTCTTGGGGGAAAGGGAAAAAAAGAATAAAGTAAAAAGTACACAGTAGGGAACAAAAGAAAACCTACAAGGAAGCAAAGTCCAGATGGGACAGTTCTGAACGCAATGTGTATAGTATTTTAAAATATAGGCTTTCTTGAAATGGAAAATGTGTCAGATTTTTGAATCTTCTCTTACGTTCTGCTGTACCCATGGCAATTTTTATTTTGTATTTAAGTTTTCAACTAATTTTTTAAGAGAATTTAATGAATATTTATAGTCCCAGAAACTAAAACTTTAAACCTAAATTCTCAATAAATTCCATTCTCATAGAAACATGTGAAAAAATATTTAATAATGTGAAATTAAGTATCAGAGATTTAGTTTTTACCATTTTTTCTGTTAAATAAAATTGGGATAGAGGAAATGTCCCAAATGTTAATGTTTTTTAAAATCTAATTAAATAAGCATCTATTAAAGACTTAAATGCAAGATCATGTAGGTCCTGGGCATACAAAGACCTTATCTCCCAAAAATAATCCATATCCTCAAGTAGCTTTCATTTTACTGGGGGAGAAATGAAAGGGGAAAGGGGAAAGTGTTACATGTAGACAAAAATAAATAAATAAATACAAAAAAATACCCTTAATAATTTCAAGAAGAAAAGAACAAAAAATATTGGGGGAACTCAAGAAAAGCCTTATGTAGCTAGGCCTTTAACCAGGCAAAGTTTGAGGGGAGGCCATTCCAAAGTATAGCACATGGAGGCAGAAGATGAATTATCATATACAAGGTTTATACCTTGGAGTCAAATTTGACTTGGAGAAAAAATTAAGGGCAGTAATTAATATATATATATATATATATATATATATATATATATATATATATATATATATATATATCAAGCATAAGGTACATGAATAAAATATTAAGAGAATGGTTTTATTCCTAATATTTTAAATAAATATGTGAAGGGTGGATATGGGCGTGGGTAGAATACAACTTGTACCTGAATATAATACCAGGTAATTGGAAGAGGATGAGAACAGTAACAACTAGGGCAAACTTCATAGGGCAAGTAACACCTGAGGTTTAAAAAAAAAAAAAAAAAAAAAACCTAGAATTTTGAGAGGTGTTGATGAGAAGGCAATCTGTCCAGGAATAGGGGATTAATGTATGGAAGCAGGAGTAGGAGATGAAGTGACTAGAAAGTAAGCTTCTTGAGAGCAGAGCCTGCTCCATTTTTGTCTTTATATTCCCAGCACGAAGTACTGTACCTTCTCTATATGAGATACTTAGTTATTGAATTGTTCTATTAACAGCTAGTAGTTCACTTTGACTAGAACATAGAGCCCTTAAATAAGCTGGAAAGGTAGAAGCCAGTCTAGATGATTAGTGTTCATTTCCTATCTCAGAGTTTATATAGGTCTCTGTAATTTCTATTTAATATCCACATAATGGATCTTATACATTACAGTGACAGTCTTCTCTTCATAATTTGTTTTCTGGGGAAAGTATTTCTGGTAACCTTTTTGTATTTGGCAGGAAAGTAGGAGCACTGCTATCACCAAAAGCAAAACACTGCATCAAAACTTTAGTGTTTAGTTTGGACAAATGAGCATGTGCCCACTAATGAAAGCTCAGAAGATTATAAGGAATTGTTTATTTATAAAGAACCACCTTGTTTATCAAGGCATATCTCCATTTCCTGTAGGCTAGTTTTAAATGAAATGAGGTGGACCATCAAATTTTGAAAAGGCAAAAAGAAAAAACATTTCTGCCCCTCTACTTCACCCTACCGCCAAATACACAGCATAACAATACATCTAAAGGCTTCATCTGATCACTTTCAGATAAACAGATAAAACTGTTTTACTAGAAAAAATCCTCAATGCAGAGATATTATTTATTTGTCCTGTGTTAAAAATTATATTCAAAGAATGTAACTCTACCCCCTGAACATTTGAAAAATTACTTCCAGAGAAAGTTAACACTCAAATCCTGAAAGACTTGTTACGTTACCCAATCAGTACAGCTAGTTGAGTAATTAAATTCATTTAGTGTGTTGCTTGAGAATTCATTTTTTGTATGTTCACCTTTCTAGATAGTCTCTGATACCAGATGTATATTTTCTAGTCATCTTCTTGAACATCAATGATGATGCTGATAGAAACTGTGCATCTTAATCCACATGGTGAGGCAGAGAGATCTCATTTCCCAAACAATTTTTTTTTTTAAACCATAAAGGGATCTGGAGCAGAACGTTCATACCATCATGTCCATGGTTTCAACCTGATAGAAATCTGAAAAGCAATGCCCTCCAAACTTTTTCCCATTAATGGATAACACAAAAACTGAACATAAAAAACAAAAAACACAATTCTAACACATACATTGTTGAACCTTTATTTCTGTCTCTTTAAGCATGCATCTCATGACAAATACTGCAATTATTTCTAAGCAAGACCACCGAGACAAGAATTTTGACAAAAGCCTTAACCACAAAATGATTATTTTCTTTGGACGGGGGACATAACCAATTGCACACTAAAGAAGGGAGTGCTTAACCTTTTCTACATGTCATAGTCCAGTTTCGCTGTGTGGTAAATCAGCCTGTGGATCCCTTGTCAGAATAATGTTTTTTAAAGGCATAAAATAAACTACATAGGATTATAAAGGAAACCAATTATACTGAAATAATTATAGAAATATTTTTAATTTCCTCCTCCAAAAAAGGAGACCCCAAGTTATGAATTCCTGAACTAGAGCCTCACTATTTTTCACTTTTTACTGAACTACTTATAGTCTATAATCTAAAATTGTAAGACAAACCACACAACTAATGATAATTAAATTGGTATTTTAGGACAACTAAACTCCCATCAAGGAAATTCTAAATAGGATTTCATAAAAACAAATTCTCCAATTCACCGAGTCATGTAAGAGAAAGCCCCTGTTTTTAAGAATGCCTTCAAAGAATGATTTGACATTACAGTAGCAGTAGTATGGTTTAATAAAAAGATCAATGGAGATCTGCTACTAGGGTTTCCTCAACTGTAAAACAAAAGGACTGATCTAAATAATCCCTAAAGTTTTTCCCAGCTCCAAAAAACTAAGATTCTATAAAAAAAAAAAAAAAAAAAAATGACAATTTTAATGTTACTAATGTTCTTTCTCTTTAGGTGACTAATACTAGTAAAATGGCAAAGATAATCAAGGTATAGTTCTGAAGATAAATTTCTTAAAACAATTCTTTAGTACCACCATCCCCCATTCTTTCTATTTGTCCTGATCAGAGCAGGGGAAAGAATGATCATGGTTATGAGATTACTCTGGTAGAAAATAAAACCATAATGGAACTTTCTTTTTCATTAATTTAATTAATTTCAATACAACAAATATCTATCAAATGCTTACTATGTACATGTTATGTATTTGATTATTACAATAAAAACCAACATACAGTCCTTGGTTTCAAGAAACTTAATTTAACTGGGAAAATAAAACAAACACTCAAGAGCTCAAAGCAATAAGATACAGGGTAGAATGTGAAGGTTGGACAAAATGTTATAACATGAAAGAAAGAATATTTTCAGATTTAGGAAAAGCAACAACTTAGTGAAGGAAGACTTCACAAAGGCATTGACAAAAAAAAAAAAAAAAAAATGCTGAAATGACTAATGATTGTGGAATGCCTCAAATACCAGGCTGTTAGTATTTTAACCTACAAACAACCAGTACTACCTAAGCTGAAATGTGGATAAGGGTGGTCAGACCTTTAATTAGGAACATTTTGCAAGCAAGATAATAGAGACCTGGAGACTATTCAGAAAACTTTTAGTTAATGTAGGAAATGGAAATGTGATAAGAGTTTAATGAGAATAGTAGCTGTGTGAGCTATGAGAAAGATATAAGAAATGCTATAGCAGAAGAGCCCATAAGATTGGCAGTAGATTCAAGAGCGGGGAGTGAAACTTAGGAAGAAGCACAAGTCAACAAAGCCTGAGTGTCCGGGAGAATGGGAAGAGGTGCAGATTGGCAGAAAGATGAGCTTGATTTGGGGCATGTTGAGTCTAAGGAGCTGGTAGCTAATTTCAATCCACAGGTAGCTGGAAATCAGAGGAGAGATCAAGGCTGGGCACAAACAGCAGAGAGCAATTTACAGAGAAATAGTAGTTGGACACAGAAGGAAAGAGAAGCCAAAGTGAAGATGCAGATCCTGACAAGGGGGGCTGAGGACAAAGCCCTAGGAGAAGTCACACTTGTGAGAAGGGAAAAGGACATGTCAAGAAGGAAGCCAGTCAGACAGTGAGAATTCGGTTAGAGAAAGGTCATAGGACAAGTCCGTAAAAGTCCATAAGCCTAAAGGCTGAGAAACGAAGGGGAATGAAAACTAGGTTGCAAGACACTGTAATGGGAAAGTAGACTAAAAGGTTCAGTGAGGAAATAGTATGGGCAAGCAGAGGCAAGACAATTTTTTTCTGGATAGGGACAGAAGAGGATGCTGAAAAATTATAGTGATGGAACTTCCCAGAGCTAGAACCTTCACAATCAAGTCGGAATTTTACTTGATTTTAGAAAACTGTCAGGAAATTTTAGTATCACTCAGTTACTTGAGAGTTTTTCACGTGTTTTAAAAACAATCTTATCTGAAAGGATATTTAAAATCTTTGGTAATTGATTGATTCATTTCCTCCACACATCAAGCATATTACAAGCTATTTAATTCTATTTAAACAGGTTAGCATAAAGGATTATCCAACTTCAATAAATTTCAAAGTGTGGTACAATAGAGTCTACATTTTTCAAAGCTAAGTCCAATAGCTGCTATTTATAAATGTTTACATTGTCCCAAGAAAAAGGATGTTTGAAAAACATTTGCTATTTACCAATCTACAAAAAGAATGTTAAGACATACAGTCTCAATATATAGGCATTAGAGAAATCCTTATCTCAAAAGGATATGTATTTACAAAACTAATGGCAACTTAATTTGTTTGACTCAAAACTAAGAAATGCAAAAATAAAAATGAAGACATGTAGTAGATACTCAAAAGCTTTGCTGGTGGTGGGAGGGGTGGGAGTGGAACTATAGGAAATTAGTCTAGTGAAACAAACACTATTTTTGTCTGCAGTTTTCCCCTGGTATACTGGTTAATCAACTCAATTGGGAGGTTAAACCTTGCCACTATTAACATTTTCAAATCTCTTATAATTTCCCAAGGAACTAAAAATGATAATCAAACACCCTAAACTAAAAATTGAAATAATAAAAATAACAATTGACATTAACATAAGATTCTAAGATTTGAAAAGCACTTTACACATATTAATTCATCTGATCTCATGCTAACTCTATGAGATGAGTCCTATAAGTATTGTGATATAAAATTCAAGAGACATAATTTTAGGGTAATTAGTCATTTTATTAATCATGCTATCAATAATTCATAAAAAGATCAAGGGCATTCTCTACTGCCAAAGATCCTTCATGGAAACCCCTCACTGCTTACCCCTTGGAAGAGTAGGTGCTCCTGAGAGTGGCAATTCTAACTGGTTAACAATTAATGGAAGAATGAATATTATAATGAAAGGTGGGTTTATTCAAATGAGCAGCTGGGGGACTTGACTCCACTCTGATCACTCAATCTTGGACAAAGAGATCTAAACCCATATCCCTAGTCTAGGATAATCTAGACAAAAGAGGATTACCCAGATCTGTCTGAGCAAAATATAATGGGATGGAATGCATCAATTCACCTAAATTAAAATTTCTTAACCTTTCGATCAGATATGAATTTTCTAGTTGGGTCAGTTTATCCAAGATTTTAAATCATTATGAATCCTGTACTCCAAAAGTTGGCTGAATAACCTACAGGGGCTGATTTCCAAATAACAAAAAGAAAGGGGAGAAAAAATCCCACCTTAGTCCTAATTCAACAACTGGTGATTAATATAAATGAGAAATAATAATTTGTCTCAGTATTATTATCCCTATTTTACAAATGACTCTCAGGAAGGTAAAGTGATTTCCCCTCAGTTACCGAATTAGTATGTGTCAAAGGCAGGGTTCAAACCCAGATGGCTCCTGGTTCCAACGTTTAACATTCTTTCCACTGTTCATAGTTGCCTTTAGAACATATAAAAAAAAAAATCTTTTAGAATTATCTTGTTTTAAATACTTGGTGATGATACACATTTTATTTTGGAGACTGTCAATAGTAAACATGCAACCTCTGTAGCCATAAATTATTTAAATAATCTCAATTTCTCTATGTAAATTAAAAAAGGTTTGGGGTTTTTTTTAATGGCATTAAAAGATATGAATGTTAATTACTTTGGCAACTCTATCTTTCTATTTATATTAAAAAGTCTTAAAGCTACCTATCATTTTACAACCTATGTCATATACAAACATAAAACTGATAAGACTGATTATATGTTAGGCAGCCATAGATTATATGTTGCTAAACTTAACAATAAAGGGGGAAATATCTAGTGCCAGCAGGATCAATTTCCTTCATCTAAAGTATTAGTTTATTTAATTTAGCTTATCAAGGGATCTAGCAGAAACAGCATTCTAAAGAAATATTGAGTAATGATTTAGAAAAGAAATAAGCAAAACTGATATGCTTGCCAACATTTACAATATGTTGGGGGGTAGGAAATATATAGCACTATCTAATAAAAGGAAATGGATTATAGAATTTTAGAGCCAGAAAGATTCTTTGAGGTCATCTAGTCTATTCCTCTCACTTTTACTGACTAGGAAACATAAGTCCAGAGGAGAAATGTCAATTTTACTCCTTTTAAAAGAATGAATATTTTAATTTTTGCTTTTCTTGAGATATAATCCATGGGACAATATTACCAAATAATTCTGTAATCATAAATCAACCCAGTGTATGAGACATGACTATAAAGAAATGTCGGATTTTTTTTTTTAAACAAATCTCATAGAAACTACATAAATGATTATCTCCTTCAAAGAGGTCACTATGGGAAGCTATTTACTCCAGTGATAGATTTTAAATTACCCCTAAGAACTATAACTACACAACCATATAGAGGACTTAACTAAATGATGAGCCCTAAGTGACACACAAGGGAGGCACTGAGTCAATTTACATAGGTGAATATATTGTTCACTCACTCTGGCCTTGCATCTGTTGTAGATGAGAGATGAATAGGCCATTGTGTAGACATTTCAGGTTGGAATAACTTTCTAACTTTGGTATACTCTTGAAAATCCTCAATGCTGGAAAATATTCATCCAAAGAATAGATTTGACTTTTGATAACAACCAAAAATCTTTTAGTCCTAAATATGATCAGACCAAGTAATTATACTGTTGGTTTAATAGAAAAGTAGAATTTCAAACACATTTTGAACAGTAGTGTGGTATAGTAGAAACATTACTGGATTTGCAATTAAAACACAGGGGAGCTGATCTGTGGTGTGGTTTGTGTGAATTTAGGAAAGTCAATTAACTTCTGTAGATCTCTATTTGCCTTCAATTTCTAAATCCTTTCCAGCTCAAAGGAAGGAACAACTAGTCCTATATTGGGAGTTTAGTCAAGGACAACTCATACATATATACATACATACACACACACACACACACACACACATTCATACACACACATACACACACATATATATAAATGTTCTCACATGCTTATTTAGGAAAAAGGAGTTTGTTCATTTCACATTCTGTGCATGTAGAATTGGAATGGGGAATATAAAAATTTAGGTTTTGACTTTATATGGATCACAAATTGTTTAGATACTGCTTCCAAGTACTACTCATAGGAAGTGATTATTATTTCAAACCCATTCTTAGTCCAGTGATGATCAGGATGATAAATAACAAATGAACAACATAAATTTATCAGAAAATTTTAAGAGTCACAAATTTATCATAATTTACAATATATGGAGTTTTCTAAAGGTTTGCTCTCTGAATTGTCTTTAAACCAAAACCTTTTTAGAAACATAGGAGAAAATCCCTAATAATATGTGAATCTAAAAAAAACTAGATACCACAAATCATTAACCAATTTAAAGCAGTATAAATTCATAACCATTGTCTTTCCATTACATCTAGACAAAGTATCAAAAAAAATTAATATATATAAGCTTCATATGAACCTTTACTGTTAGTTGTTAATGGAATTTTCAGGATGATGCATAATTACAAAAAATTATTAGATCAAAAATAACATACCAAGTCTATAAAAATAAAGGAAACAGTATATTTTTTAAAATAGTCTCTAGCTTATTAAATATTGAACATATATCAAAAAAACAGAAACATGACAGAACTGTTATTTCACTTTTGGAATATTTCTTCTCTACCAAATCTCTAAGAATAGATTCTGCTCATTCCTTTGTTTCTTTTCACATTTCTAACACGGTACCCAGTACATCATAGGCACTTAGTAAATGCTTACTGAATTTAATTGCAATAGCTTAAAATTATTTAAGTTTTACATCATCTTTATTATTCTTTCAAAACAGTTAAATAAATTCAAATGATACTAGCTTTTCCATTGAAATATAAAGATTAAAATAAAGGAATAACAATTTAACTTAATATTTTCACTATCCTCAAAATGGCAACAGATTTCTTGTCTACCATACCAATCCTGTTTCAGCGTTTTTTAAAAAAAAAAGGTCTCCCCTTGTAATTCTTATTTTTCCTAATCCTAAAGGAAAAAAAAGAATGGGAAGTCTCTAGTTCTTTCCTAATAAAGTCTATGTGAGATACCATACAGATGTTAACCTCTGTTGCACGATTTGGAAGATATTCCAAAGTACAACAATCACAATAAAAAAAAAATTAAAATGATGTTCTTTTTAAAGTTAAATCATATACGTCAAATCTTCAACTCAATCACAGATTGAATTCTCTCTGATGTATTCAAGAAAGAATTGGGTCTTGACTAAAAAGATTGGACTAAGAAGCTTCCATTTAAAACTGATATAGGTAAGAAGATTCAAATCACTATGCAATACCTATTTATCTATACTGTTCAATCAGATATAAACTTTCAGTTGCTATTACTCCAATGGTGGCATTGCTTCCTCTACATTTCTATTTTGGAATCTCTATTCACAGTGAAAAGCATCTTGATTACAAACAGAATCTATGTGATGATGTAGTAAGAAGAAAATTTGGAACTAGACATCAAAGTAGACAGAAAGCATAACATTTTTGTAAGCTGCTGTATCACCCATATTATACAGGCATCTGAATTTTCTGAAATGTTTTTCATTGCATATCAGTAATTCTATTGGCACTGGAAATTCCTCAAGATGATTCCCCTTTTCCCACTGTTATTCCTTTTTCCTTTCTTCCATGAACATCTTAACATTTTCACCACACATTCTGTGATCTTGTTCAAGGATATGTGACACATTTCAATCTACTTCTGAACAATGGTGGTGGATCCTTAGGTGTTCTACTGGATTTTGAAGAAAGGGACTTCTGGAAGAAGAGTAATCCTGGTAATCCAAGACTACTGAGAACATACTGAATCTAGTATACATACAATCCTTCATATTCCAATATGAATTCCAATAGCTGCCCTCCAGAATACCTAAAAAAAAAAAAAAGAAAAAAACATTTTCTTAAAAATCAACCAAATTTTAGGAAATATCTAAATAGTAGGCAGTATAAATTCTTAAAATAGCTCTATTACAATAGCTAAGATTGAAATAATAGGAATTAAAATTTTTAGTTTTGTAATTTATTAAATTACACTATGTTTTAAACTAAGCAGAAGATCAGGAAAGAGCATGAAGAGTTTATATACAGAGTTTGATAATGAAAGAATTCACCTAAAATACTTAAAAATATTAGTTGTATTTTCCTGCAAAATTACTTTAATTTTTTTTTTCTGATAAGGCAAATAGCCTTCAGGAAACACCAGTTTTCTGCATTTCTGTGGACAATTTGTAAACATACTGAAAAATCTAACAATAAATAAAATAAGTTATGTATTGGTATAAAATGGACCTGTTTTTAATAAAAAGGAAAAAGCTGAATTAAATGATCTCTAAGATCTGATGATCTATAATTCTGTCCTATCACCACAGGCTATGTGACCCTTGATCAAAATAATAAATTCCTTTATATCTGTTTACTGATTTACAACAAGAGGACTGCACTAAATAATCAAATATGTCCCTTTGAACTCTAAAATTCTGTGATCTGTGAAGTGAGAAAGGAACATCTTTTGTAGATCCAGTTACCATAGATCAATTTATCATTTTCTCCTCCTCAATAGCCTACATCCAAGGGAACTGTGTAGAATTATGACTAAGTCTAAAATACTAATTAGACAACAATATAATTATTTGAAAGAACTTCCATTTCCCCAAGTTCACAAAGACATGTATATAGATGGAATATAATTTTTGTCAGCATCCATAATTGTCTCTCCTGCTACCTGCATGATCTTGGACAAGGCCTCTCATCTCTCTAGGCCCCAAATTTCCTCATCTGTAAAATAAGAGGATTGCACTGAATGGCTCTGGAAGTCCCTTTCTATTCTAAATCCATGATCTTAATTGTTTCTGTGACAGAGAATGATAAAATATATACAAATTATTATTAAGATGGCATCCATCAACTAACTATTCTACTATAAGGCCCTAGCCCAGAAAACAAACAATAGCTTTTAACTAAATGTAGCTCATCTATGATACCATATACTATACCTGTAGGTAACGTGTCCTTCCCTGATTGCTAACCAGGGACCAGGTTTGCTGGCGATGCTTCATTCCAGGATAAACACTTCCTTCTCCAATTTCTGGACAGCTGTTGTGGTGGTGTATTAAACTGCCATATCTGTGGTGTCATTCAAATTCAATAGCTCTATGGATGGCCTGATGCCCAAAATAGCATCTAGTCACTTCCCAACAAAAAGGACTTGTAATTCCGGGTTTCCAAAGAGCACCAGGTGCCCTTCACAGATTTTGCTGTATTTTGTTTGAAAACCCTTATCTTGTCCAAATGATTCAAAACTATTTTATTACTGTTTTGGCACAAAAACTAAGGCATATTTTTACATATTGCTCCCCCCATACACACCAGTGAAACATCCTATAGAAGCTACTTTGCCCCAAACATCAACTACTCTGTCTTTCTCAGGACAAGCAGAGAAATGGACTTCATTCCATGCAAAGGCAAAGAAAGCAGGTAACAAAACACAGGAAACCCTGAGGGGATGAAAGTACTTTGGAAAATTACTACCACTAAAGGCTTTTTGAAAGGAAGGAAAGGCATTATGATACCAGCTATCATTCCAAATTACTTCGCTCAAGTAATGGATTATTGATGCCAATATTCATATTACCTTGGGTTTGGATAGAGAGAAACTTTCTAAGACATGCATCTGAGGGGTCTGAATTACAGTTGTTCAACTATCTATGGACTGACTAGATAAATTCCTAGAAAAATGTCTGTAGAACACACTTCTATATATAGAAGCCTACTTTCCCACACAACCTGAAGAAATGGGAGCTGTACTCCCATGAGGGAAAATCATATGGCTTAAAGCAAAAATAAAAATCTCTGCCCCATGCTGTCTGCTGGGAGTTGTAATCCCCATCCGGTTCCATTTGGACTGTTTTACAGAAAGCATTATAAAAAAACATTCCCCATCTTGACTTTGGACATCCTGAAGTATATTATTCCCCTACTATCCCTTCATTAAGTCTACTCCACTTGGTATATCCAGATTTGTACTTGGTACAGCATCAAGGCAAGGTCACTATTATTCTATTCAACAGACTAGTTATAATTCTTTGGTCTCCCCATTTTGCCAAGAGAGTCACATTTTGGTCCCATTGTGACCATATTTTAACCTGGTTCTGTGATTTTATGAGCAAGATTCTCTTCAGACTGCAATCACATCTTCTAATTCTTAATTATTCCCTTTTGGCACCCAATTTTCATGCAGTAAATATTCATAGGCCTGTAATACTGTTTAATACTATCCCAGGAAATGAAGAGGAAAAACAAAAACAGTACTGAATAAGATGCTGCTGTTGCCCTCTAGTTTACAATTTCCCTTCAAGATGAAAAAAAGTTTTTAAGAATATGCAAAAAAGTTAACTATATACTAATCTGTATTGTTATCTAGATGACCAAACAGTAGAATTGACAGTGAAAGCTATTAGAGAAGGAAGAATGACAAGAAGTGGAGGCTCTGTGGAAGAGGTAAAATTTTGGCTTGTCCCTGAAGGATTAAGAAAGAATTCACACAGGTAGAGAGTAGGGAAAGAGCATCAGTTCCAGGTGTGGTAAAGAGCAAGAACAAAGGCTTGTAATTAGGAAGGAATAAAATGGTTCCTAAGCCAAGCTTGTAACTCCTGAGAGAACAGGACTGCATATAAGAGTCAAAGTGACTTGATCTCAGTTACAATGTATGGAAATAGCTTAGAGAAGTTACAGAATGAGGAGACAAAATTCAGCAAGAATGAATTTTTATGTAATATATAACAAGTTAAACATTTCCTGGCTTAAAAGTTTTTTTTACAGGAATCTTTACCTATTTGTGAGCAAGTAAAATATGTAAGGCTATAGACTTAGAAACCTATACAATTAAAATTACTGAGTTTTCTTCTGTAAAATGGTAGGGTGGAGGTAGGAGAATAATGTTTTTTTGGATTTTGCCCCATATATAGGAATTACTACATTTTCTCATCTACAACCAACAGTCAACAGTTTCAAGAAGATAACTTGAATTAAGAAAAGGCTTTGAAATAAATGTGTGTGTTATCAGGTAAGTCTCACAGGTTAGAATTAACTTTCAAAAATGTGCATTTCTTTCTTTCTTTCTTTTTTTCAATTTGAACAATTGTTTCTTGTCTCCTCCATTCTATGCCATGCCATCCCATTTTCTCCCCATTTTTCAGGGAATAGACTTTAGATACAGGTAGCTTCTTGCAAATATCACATAGCTATTATACAAACTACTGCAGCAAAACATCCTTTGAATCTTTCCCCCTTCCACAGCTATTTACAAGTGAAATATAGGTAAGAAAGATCACTTTTCATCAAATACAAAACCTTCTATCAATCAATAGGAATATATAAGACTTAATGGATAAATTGAACTGAAGAAGATGGGGGTTCAAATTTTGCCTCAATCACTTACTAATTGTGTAACTCCCAAGAAAGTCACTTAACTTCTCAGTCTCAGTTTATGCGTCTATTAAAATAGTTATAATAACATTTACTCCACAGTATGTTATCCATAAGATAACAAATGAGTACTCTTAAACCCTCAAAGTACAGCATATAAATACTATTAGGTGTTATGCGCTAAGTACTAGGATAGGTCCCACAATTCCAAATGCAAAAGTATAACAGTCTCTGTACTTTAGAAGCTTACTAGGAGTTGGGGGAAGAAGACTATTCATTGAAAATCCAGGATATGTTCTAAAAAAAAAAAAATAGTGATTTGGAGTAAGCAGGAACTATCAACTGAAGGAATCAGGTAGTCTCTTAAAGGAGCTGTCAGTCGAGTTAAGTTTTGAAGGAAGATAGGGGTTCAGAGGTGAGGATGAGAAAGGACAGGCATTCCAGGAATAGGGAACAGCCTGTGCAAAGGAACAGAAAAAGAAGAATGTTGTGTACCAGGAATAGCAAGTAGGACAATTTGGCTCAACCCAGATTTCATGAGGGGAAACAATATGTTGATGAGGTAGAAATATCTAAACTTGGCAACTATTTTGGATAGGGCTGATGAAGGAAAATGAAGAGTCCTGTGATGACTTTGGAGGTTATGAAGCTGGATGACTATAAGTACAGTGGGCCATCAGCATAAATAGGAGGAATGGGTTTGGGTAAAAGATAATGAGTTCTATTTTAGAAGTCTATGGGACATCCAAGTGAAGATATCCAGAAGGCAATTGGGTAGGTGAGACTGAAGTTCAGCAGAGAGATGATGGCTCCTGGGTATGTAGATATGGAAGTCATCTGCCCAGAAATGATAGTTGATTTCATGGGACCTAGTGAGTTCACTAAAGGAAAAAATAAAGGGAGAAGAGAAGACTTGGGATAGAACCCTGGAGTAAATGCATAAAAATGGATCAAGAGGCTCAGACTTTCCATTTCCTCCCATTCTCTACTAGAGCTTACTTTCACCACTCATCTTCCATCCTCATAAGGCACAAACTCCAAACCACACCACTCTCAGAAGCCATAAGTATCAAAGCGATAGCAATCTGAATCAGCTATCCCTAAATGAGTCATTACATTTCAGGTACCTGAATTTTTTTAAAGGAATATTAAACCAAATTAAAACGAATGTGGACTTAAATGTATAATAATGAAACTAATACAAGAAAATCCTTAAAGTTAAAACATCTACAAAGTAACTTTATCAACATTACAGACTATGCCTAACCACTCAAAGATATACAGGATATAAATGTTATCGGCTTACTTTGAAGTTTTACATTTCCTGGACTTTGTGTAAAGATAATTATGCTTTATGCCAGCTAATTACATTCATTAAGAAATGAATTTTATGCCCAGAAAATAGAGCAAGATTTAGGCAGAGGCTATGCCATCTGGCCTAGCTTTTTCCATTATACAATCACACATTGCTCATGGGGTGACCAACTTAATGCAATTAGGCCAAAGAATTGCTAGGATAGGTCGAAATGTGGTGGAACTGTTCACTATTTATGAGATTCTAAGAGGGCCCAGGTGAAGTATGTTAATTTGTCTAACGAATGTTGGAAAAATTATCATTCTTAAGTATCTAGCATATGTATGAAAGATAAGAATCAAGAGTTATCATTAAGGCTTTCCTGATTCCCCCACAGTGGCTGTGACTATATCCACACATACTAGTTATAACCAAGTCCAATTTATTATGAAACCACTAGAACTCTATCTCCTATGCTATTATACAGCGATTTAATTGTTTTAATTTACAGATCTACCAAAAATGTAAATTTGCTACTGCATGCAATTGCAAAAATCAATTCCTCCAGCTACTAATCTATCACGAATTTATCTATTTCTCCTTCCAGGAATAAACGCAATATAATTATCATTCTATTAATGCAGCAATTTACTCCCATGTATACGAAACGCAATTTATTGGCCCCTTTTGGTTAGTGGTTATTGGCAAAGCTGCTCCAACCATTTAAATCTTAAGCATTTCAAACTTTACTGAGGAAAACCTATGACAACTTACTACCTGCCCTTAAACTGAGAGCCACTAAAAACAAACAAAAAACACTTTATCAAAGTATAAAACTTTCCCGACATTTCCTTCCAGCCGCCAATCATTCCATCCAGCTACCACAGCCTGATTCTACAGAACATTTCCTCCTCTCCATCCCAAAGAATCCTAGAGAAGAAACGGGATAGGAACCGGGGGGCAAGAAAACGAAAGCCATTTGTTTGGAAAGCAAGAATACACCCTGCCCATTGCAAGATAATCACGACTTTTGTTCCTCCGCTCCCCTTCTCGCCCCCCCCCCGAAAAAAGTTAGCATTTGTACACTTTCATCGTGACACTCCGACGGCCGCACGCCTCCTCCCTCCCACGCGTGGAACCCCTCACACCTTCCACCTCTTTCCCCGACCCTAACCTTTCCGCTCGCGCCGGGGCTCCAGAGCTCACCCTCGAGGGCAGGGCTGGGGCCGCGCCACTTGTCAACCTTTCCTGCCTAGCGCCGGGGAGCCCACTGCGCACGTGGTCCGAGCTAGCAGGGCAGCCGGACCGAGACCGCGCCTGGCCTTGGAGCCTCCGCCCACACCCTGGGCGCCTCTCGCTCCCCCCCCGCCCCCGGGGAGGAGAGCGGAGAAAAGGGGGCGGCGCTGGCAGGCTCCGCCCCCCGCCTCGCCTTCCAAGGAGAGGAAAGAGGGGAGGGCTCGCAGGCTCCGCCCCCTGCCTCGCCTCCCCGGGAAGGGGAGCGCCCGCAAGCCCCGCCCCCCAGCCCCCCGCCCCCCAACCCCCCGCCCCGCGCCTTTCTTCTGGGCGGGGGCGGGACTTGAAATCTCCTCTCGTTTCCCCTTCCCTTCCCCCGCCCCCACTCCTGCCAAAGAGCGCAAGAGGGGGGGGGGGAAAAGGGGCTGGCAGGACCCTCGAATGAGGAAAAGGAGCGCGGCAAAAAGGGAGGACGAAACAGCCGGGTAGAGGGCGGGGTCGCAGCTCCACCTACTCGCATATGGGGACACCCCCTAAGGCGGGCCCAAGGTTTCCGCTCGGTCTCGAGAAAAGGGTCCCTACTTCCCCTCCCCTCCCCTCCTCTCTGCAAGAGCCCGCGGCTCGCGGGGAGGGGACAAAGGGGTGGGGGTGGTCTCTGGCAGACATGCGCACTTTCTGCGAGACCGTTAACCGAGACCCCTCTGCTCGAGATAGGGAGGGGGAGAAAAGGGGAGGGGGTCTCGAAGGGGCGGGACAGTGACGCGTCCGAAGGGGGAGGGGAACCCGGGTCCACTCACGCGCCCGGAGGCGGCCCCGGGGCCGCAGCTTCTGTCCCGGTCAAAAATTGGGAAGAGAAGGAAAAAAGCAAAAACAAAGGAAAAAATAAACAACCTAACGTAGAGGTTATAGACAGATATAGGTGATATCAATCTATATCGGGCTTCTCCTCCTCTCCGGAAACGGACAGGCCAACAGGAAATGACGACTGCAGGGGTCGGCCAGGGCCGCCGGGGCTAAGCAGTTCCTGTGCGCCCGGTCCCGAGGTAGGGGAAAGGAGGCTGAGAGCGGGACGAGGTGCTGTCCCCGAGCGTGAGTTAGAGTCCTTTCCCCCTCGCCTTCCTCCCCTCCCCCACCCTCCGTCCTTCTCTTCCCTCCCTCCTCCCCCCGCCCCGTGTGAAGTCGCGTCACTGGCCCAAGTCCCGCCCCCACGCCGTATCACCCCGCCTCCTCATCCCGCCGCCTTCCTTATACCCCTCCTTATCGGCTTCTCTCCCCACGCCCTCCCCTAGCCTCGGTCCTTTCTCCTCTCTCCCTCTCCCCTTGCCCTTCGTTCTTCCCCCGTGCCCCGCTCGCTGCCCTGCTCTCCCTGCCAGTCCCTGTGTCCCAGGGCCTCTGCTCGCTGACGCTTTTCCTCCTCTTCCCCCTCCATTCCCTTCTTCCTTCCTTCCTCCTCTTCTAACCAGCCTATTGTAAGGGGGAAAGGGGACGGGGGTGAGAAGCCCGTGTTCAGAATGCGCCTTTGGGCCCAGGCTCTTCCCCTCCTAAAATACGTTGGCGCTCTGGATAGATCTACGTGGTCCCCAAGATCCAGCTGACCTGGAGTCAGGAAGAACTGAGTTCAAACTCAGCCGGGACAAAGCCTTCCCTGCTCCCGTCCCCGACCCACTTCCCCCTTCGTTAGCCCCTTGGGCGAGTAACTTCCGGCCGCTCTGTCCCACCTTTGTGAATGAAGGGGTTTGGGTGTTCAAAGGATTCCGAGTCGGCGGTGCAGTTCGTGGCGCCCGTGGTATGGCAAGAAGCTGAGTTCGTTGAGACATTTCCTACGTCCATAAGAATCAAGAGTAACTACCTGCGCGTTAGTTTTTTCCTAGTGCCTTCTCAGAAACACAGAATTCTCCATACTGAGAAAGGTTAACTCTGCCGGGAAATGCCATGTGTTTCTGGGACCTATGAAAAGGGTACCAGGGTCTTGGCGGGGTGGCAGAATCATTTGATTCTGGCTGAAACTCTGAATTCCTCACAGTGTTTTGGTTCCATCTCATTAGGCCGTTTTATCCTGATGTGATCAGATTTTTACCTGGAGTTTGTGAGACTCCCCCTAGCATCTCTCTGGCCCACCCCCATTTTGAAACAACTGCGGTTCTTATTCAAGTAATCCTTCACAAAAACAGTTTGTGACAAAGGTCATTTGGCACTGCAGAAAGTCCCAAACGGCATTCTAATCATGACTAGTCAGGAATCTCACTGAAACATTAACTGGCTAGGTGAGCGCCGCAGGAATGAGTGCCCTTGGACATTTAGAGCCATCCCCATGTAGGTCACTTAGTATTATTCTATGCCCTGTTCTCCCAGACCCATCCTCCTGGCTGTTAGTCATCTCATTAATAATGCATATTATTGATCACAATAGGGAACTATGCAAGAATGTGTTTGAGGACCAGGTTAATGGAATAGAAAGAATCAGAAGAGTTAAGTCTGGCTCTGCTACTTTCTAGTTCCTTGGACCAGAACTGGACATGCCTTTTCCTGTCTTCATCTTTTAGCACAGACTGTCAACACCCATCCCTGGAATGCACTCACTTATGTCTCTCAGAATCCTCTTCTTCCTCCAAAGCTCAGCTTAGGTGCCATCTCCTACATGAAGTCTTTCTTCATTCCCCTAGTTTTAGTGTTTTCTTCCTCAAACTATTTTATATTTACTATCTTAATGTGACTAGTATCAGAATATAAACTGTCCCTTGCATAGAGCAGGTTAAACTGAATGGGTAAGAATTTAAACAGAGCCATAACAATGTATCAGCCAAATCCTAAACAACTAAATCACACTGCTTCCTTCCCACTTAAAACAATTTTTTGAAAAGAAACTTGTTTTGGCTCTATTCATAAGAAAATCTGCAATCGGACTTTTGAAGATTAAGTAGTTCAACACAGTTGTATATAACATAGCATGTGGATATAGCATCTCTAAAGTCTACATATTTCTACTTAATAATAATTTTGATTTATTTTTACATAGTACTCACTATGTGCCAAGCACTGTACTATGTATATTGAGATCATTTTCTCATTTGATCCTCACAGCAACCCGAGAGGTAGGTGCTGTAATTATCCTTATTTTACTGATGAGGAAACTGATAATAAACAAAGATTAAATGAGTCACATAAGTAAGTGTATGAGGCCTGATTTGAATTTGTCTTCCTCACTTCAGGCCTGGTATTCCCAATTTCCTTCTGGCTAATTTCCAGAGGACATATTTTCATACACATCAAAATGCAAATTGATTTTAAAGTAAGTGCTCAAATGACCCAATACTAATTTTAACCAAGTTAAACTTAATTTTTCATAATACTCACTAAATTTAAACTAGTATAGTACATGCAAAAACATTAACTAAGGTTTTAAATGAAAGACAGTATGAAGTACATGTGCTAGGCTTGAAGAATTTGGAGGGGGAAATTTAAAAAAAAGAATTTAGGGAGTCTTAACGAATCCAAGGTTTCTCCAGTCTCTAATACTTAATAGTCATGTGACCACAGGCAAGTGTTTTAATCAGACTTTTTATTTGAGTAGCTTAGTTTGGGCTCTAATGTAGAGCTTAGGCAGTGACAGATGGTGAAATAAGACTTGAAAAATATTTTGGAGCCAAATTGTAGAGAAACTTAAATGCCATATTAAGGAGCTTTTATCCAGTAGAGACCCCGAAGAGTGGTGGGCAGAGAAATAAGGTAATAATTTTGAAATTATAATGATTTCACCAGTGTGAGTACTCCTACTGTAGCATATCCCAAGCTCTCTAAATCTTAGTAAAGTTCCTGTGACTGAAGATTCTTCACTCTAAAGCCATTCTGATCCCCTGGGAACAAACATATGATCCTTCACTGGGGCCGTGCTCCAGTAGAGGTCTTAACAATTTGGAAAAATTTGCTGGCTTTTTGAGACTCCAGGGTGACCTCCATGTCATGATGATCATCAAAGCAGAACTTTAGAAGAAAACATAAATAATAGATCAAATAAAGAACAAAATAACTTTTAAATCCCATAACTTTTTCCAAATGAATTTGATCCAGAACCCAAAGCTAGATAAACTGCTACAAATTTTCTGTCAATACAAATATTCTGACAATATATTTGTCAATATAATGAAGCATGTGGAAGAAAGAACTCTAACCCCTTCACTACCTACAAAATTCTCCCTGGCATTAAAGTCAGTATTGTTAGGACGACCAGATATGTTCAAAACTAGTAGTGTTTTTGCAGCATTGCTCCCTTGGCATCATAGTCAGAACCCTATTGGTCTGCTTTTTTAATGTGTCCTGCTTTTATCTTCATCAGATTAAGATTTGGAAAGTGTGCACTGACAATCCCAAACAGCTTTCTTTAGCAGCACTGCTGCTCAGAGAAGCCTGAATCATCATCCCTGCGACAAGTCTTTGAAAGTTGAAAATAAAAAAAATTTATTGTAGGTTTTAGTTAAGTAACCAGTCCTACCAACAGAACCATAAGAAAATATTTCTTTTTTTTCTATTGTAGCATCATGGCTGGAGGTTATGGGGTAATGGGAGATGATGGCTCTATTGATTATACTGTTCATGAAGCCTGGAATGAGGCCACCAACGTGTACCTGATAGTGATTCTTGTTAGCTTTGGCCTTTTCATGTATGCCAGAAGGTAAGTTTATGAAAACATGAGATGTTTTACGAATATTACAGTGCTTCAAATCCTTCTATAATTGAGAGAAAAAACCCTCAAAAGTCTTACAGTTCTATAGAGATAAAAACTGTTGGAATGGTGAGAGACCAGGGCAGATGTTGCTTAAATTTACTATGGAAATTCTTATATATATATTTTTTTTTAGAGTCTACCTTTTGTGAATATACCTGAGCCAGAGAAATGGCTAAGTAGCACACTTTGCTTCTTCCTTTTCACAAATGATATGACTCAGTCATTTGGTGGAACCAAGAAAATTATAATGAAATCATGTTTAAATTAAAAAAAAATATATATATATATATATATATATTATATTTGGGACAGGAGAATAACAACATTATATAAACAGACATTATTGTCTTTCACATTTCTAATTACTTTTAAATGTGTGTGTTTTAGGAATAAAAGGAAAATCATGAGAATATTCAGTGTGCCTCCTATGTCAGAAACTTTGACAGAGCCTAACTTCTATGACACAATGAGCAAAATCCGTTTAAGGCAACAACTAGAAATGTATTCTATTTGTAAGTATATACAGTGAGTTCAGTTTCAGAGCTCTAGAGTTACCTAACTATGTTTTCCATTTGCATTGTATTCTCTTAGTATTAGGACTTGAAATATTAAACACATTAACCAAGTACTCTAATAACCTGGTTAGAGAAAAATAAGAATTTCTGATATTTAAATGGTACATTACATGTTCATTTCCTTTGGTTTGGGGTAAAGAATCTTCCAAATTAACTGAAGACAAATTTGTATTATTTTATTTTTAATAAGGTAGACATTACAGATACTGATCTTATTGTTAGAAACAGTGAGATGCAATAGATAGAATTCCAGATCTGGAATCAGGAAGACCTGAGTTCAGATGTGGCCTCAGATATTTACTAGCTATTTGACCATGGACAATCATCCTTTCGTAACCACAAGTGTAAGGGTTAACAACAAAGGAAATACAAAGACAAGCGATGAAAAGTAGTTATATATAGAAACAGACAATGCAGGGAGAAGGAAGTAGTGTAGTGAGAGAGTGAAAGGGAGCCAGCTTGTGAAGAAGAGGGATGGAGAGGATCTGAGTCCCTTATGTAAATAGAGGATTGGTGTTGGGAGCACTTGGCAGGAAGGATTCTTAGGAGACAGAAAAAGGCTCAGGGGCAGAAATTTGAGATCTCATTTTTAAAAGGTTTTGTGTTTGTTTTTGAGGAAACACACTAACTCCTATCTATGCTATCTTAGGGTTAGTTCATTAACATCCACATCATCTCCAAATTGTCAATATTATTCTAAGTCATTTGATGGACTTCTGAGAGTCTGGAGATAAGGAGGTCTGAAATTTATCTGAATTTACAAATATTGGAATCAGAACTTTGACAACAGCGTCTAGATGGTTTCTCCTGGTTGGGCACACATTTCAAGCATGTGAATTTTGGTTAATATATAATACAATTTCCAAATTATGCTTTTTTGATTTTAGGGATGGTTGTACATCCAGTCATGTTCCCTTTGGTAATTCTACTTCCTGCTATTTTTGATTTTACTAGCTACCCATACTGATTAGGAGGAAGGGAGTGGGAGAGTACCCAGAAAAGTGGAAAGTAAGGGAAGGAAAGATGAGCAGGGTATTCAGAATCTGGAAAGTATTAACCAGAGCCTTGAGGAAAAGGTTAATCATAATCAGCCTTTAAGATCAAGAAGTTAAGTCAATAAGTCTTCTCTAAACTGGGGGCCCCCAAGAAAAACTCACCAGTGGAAAAAGGGACTGGCAGAGTAGAGGGGGTTTCCAACATGAGATGGCAAAGTCTAGAAAGTTAGAAGCAGAACCAGGAGCATCTTCTGGCTTCTCTGATTTCCCATCAAGTCTTAGCTTATAACACCCTCCTTTTTTCAAGAAGATATTTCCATTCTTCCTTAATATTAGTGCCTTCCTTTTACACTGTCTTTGTACTGTTTGAATAAAATTGTTTGCACATTGTCTTCCTTGTTGGACTATGAGTTTCTTGAGGTCTTGAGTTGTTTTTGCTTTTCTAGCCCTAGCATTTAGCTTAGTGCCTGGCATGGAGTAGGCACTTAATGAAGACTTATTGACTTGACTTCTTGATTCCAAGTCTAGCATCCTATTCCACTCAGCTAGCTGCTGATTCTTTTCATCCGCCTCAGATATCAGTGAAGCCCTGAAATTGTCCATCTCTTTGTCTCCCCCATGACTAATTTATTCTTCTTTTGGCCATACATGTTCTCAGTGATTTTCTTAATGCCATAGACAAAATCTTAAGTTAATGTCCCTTCATAGTTGTCATTTAAAGTTTTAGCAAATTCCTCAAAGTGTAGACAAAAGGTTATTATTTATTTACCCTAAAGTAGAAGTCTACTTTTTACTTATACTGTTAAATTGTTAATTTAAAAAGAAACATTGCTCATATATATATATATGTTCTGTTTCTTACTAAAAATGTGATTTGGGGCATTTAATTTCTGTAAATTTCAATTTTCTAATCTGCAAAATGGTAGATAGAACAGAACAAGGGTAGATAGTGTACTATCTACTGTTTTGAGGATCAAATTAAATAATGTATTAAAGTCCCTTTTTGATCCTAAAATCCTCTATAAATGAGTAATTATTATACTTCATATTAATCCTAAGTAAGTCTAATATATGTAGAACAAACTATTGTGTATTTGATATGTCTATAAATGAGGGTAATATAAAGCAGGTTAGCTTTCAACTTAGGAGATAGAATTGCATGCTTATTTAATTCAAAACTGTTATTAATTCATTGTAGAGAAACTCATTTTGATAATGTTAGCCAGAATGACCAGTTGTTTTTATTATTTTTACAATAAATGTATCTAAATTACTTCTATCTTTTTTTCCATTTTATTTTTTAACAGCCAGGAAATATGACTATCAGCAGCCACAAAACCAGACTGACAGTGTACAACTGTCCCTGGAATGAATGAATACTTAGCACAAGTTGTACTCTGCTGACAGTTTAGAAGCAAAGTCGATTCAGAATTCTTTTTTCAAAAGCTGAAGAGTATAAATTTCTTTGAATTTATGTATAAATCATGTCACTTTTAAACTATTTTTGCCTGTAGAGTTTATTTCATTTTTACATAAATGGAAATGGTATAGTAAAGTTGAGTACTGGGCAACTTGGCACAAGAAACACTTTTGTTAACGAGAATGATTGTAGCATGTTATTTATTTTGCACTCTTAGGAAAGAACTGTTCAGTCAAGGATGATATTGCATCTTTGGATTCCTGACAGTTAATCACAGCTAATATGAAAGAGACCCTATATGTGAAGTAGTAGAAAGAGGGCCAGTTTTAGAAGCGACAGACCTAACACCATTCCCTAGTTCTGCTGCTTAGTGCCTATGTATCTCTAGGTAAATGACTTAACCTCTCTGTGCCTCTGTTTCCTAAAACATAAATGAGAGGATTAGCTCAGGTGAAAACTAGAGGCTTCTCCACATCTAAACATTATGACCTCAGTCTGATTTCAGACATTTTTTTAAAAATAGCTAAATAAATGGAAAAGAATTGCTGGAAAAAATTTTTAAATTGTGAATGCATTATATTTTTAATTGAGCATTCTGCATCCTCTCTAGGACTTTTTTGTTGAAGACCTACTAGTCTCTGTAAATGACTTTCTTGTTTATGTCATGATTTTACCTTTTTCTAATTTTAAAAGACTTTTTGTGGTTGTTGTTTTTTTTTAATTATTATATTGCTATGGTTTATGCCTTCCCTCATTTTTTTTTTCTTTTACTCCAATCCTCTAGTTGGGGGCCAAAGGGGACAGCCAGAGGGAGAGTGGGTGGGTACCCTGATGAGTCACTGGGCTGAGCTGTGCCTGCCTGAGCTTCTGTGTTTGGATGCTGGCCCCATTACAACCATTGTGTATTGTTTATGCTTTTTGGCTTTCAGCTTCTTGGAAAAATCTTGTATATATGTTAAATGCTTCACTATATTATGATGTTCAAAAGGGTATTTATGGAATATGCATGTTTTTCATATTTTATTTAATATCAATGCAATTATTTAAATAGAGAATAGTTGATAGTAAAACCATAGAAGTTTTAACTGCCCATTTAGCCAAGATTCAATATTTGAATCATAGCTATTCTTAATTTTCAGAGACAAAGCAAGTATTGTTATTTATCAACACCTCTACAAATGTAAGAATTGATTCATAATACAATGTTGAAGAATAAAAAGATAAAATCAAGAAAATCTAATTTCCTTTTTTAAAAGTTAAATAATATTGTTCAAAGGGAATTTGTGTCAGTTCTGAATTGTCTTACCACATGAAGCAGTTCATTCCAGCCACATATGTTAGTTTCAGTGCCAGGCTATTCTAGGAATTGAAATTTAGTTAAAAGTTTGTAAACAAATACATTTAGTTAGGGGAAAGTGGAGAGTGGAGTGCAAGGAAACTAGTATTCTTCCACAAGGTTGGATTCTGATGGAAGTGTCCTCTAGCCCTAGAGCACTAAAGATCCACTCCACAGTTTGCCACTGAGATGTAGAACAATCAACCTTGAGCAAACCATATAAGATGACCTCATTGCCTCCTTTCCTTTCACTGAAAGGGGATTGTTACCAGAAAATCCAGTAAATAATTTTGGGGACCAGCAAACTTTGGCAACTAAGGGAGAAGTTTGTAGAGTTGAGCTGACAGATGGGCTTCACCCCACCGGTCTACATTTCTGTTTCTGTTCTCAAATTCCAGACAACTGGAGGAAGTTGTGAATATTTGGTTGCTACGTCCACTATAAATCCAAGCTATCCAATTCATGGCCTAACTAGGCCTTCCCCCCTGTTATGCCATTCTTTTATCAATCTGATTCTTATACTACTTACGGTGGCTATTTCAAACATCCCCAGCAAGCCCTTGACCTCACCAGTACTCTTTCAGCAGATAACTTATACTCTACTGAGGAGTGAAGCTATAATTTTTGCTCATCTCCCCTCCATACTTTCTGCCCTCAGTCATCAGGAGTCCGTTCAGTAGCACAAGCAACTGAACGGTTCCATATGCACAGGGTGGAAAGCATGTCCTAAAAAGACAAAAATAGAAGTCCCTGCCCTCAAGGAGACTGCATTCTTTTTTTCTGGAGGCCTGTAGCATGTACCCAGCCAAGTACATTCAGAGTTGTTTTGGTGAAGAAAAGAGAGCTAATAATGACAGAACAGAAAGTGACACTTTAGCTTGAAAAGAGCTAGAGCTTCCAAGAATCAAATGAGGAAGAGCACACCAGGCAGGGAGGGCAGCTTGTGCCAAGGCCCAGAAGCAGAGGACCCTATGGCTTGAAGAGGAAGTCGTCGAATGGATGGCTCTCCTTATCTACCTGCTACTTGATATCCCTCTATTTATGTACATTATCTCTCCATTCCTTTGGGAGGTTTCACCATCAGTGCCATACATTTCCCCCTCCATTTTCAGTGTCTTCCTTTCATACCTTTCACTGCCTAAAACTCTGCTTAGGTTTCCTTGTCCTAAAAATAACCCCACAGAAACCTTCCATTGACTCGCTGCTTCCTCAGCTACAGTCTGTTTTAATCATTGTCGATTCCTTCCTCAACTCCTTCAACTCTCTTTCACTGACTACCAAAACAACTCCTTCCAGGGCTACTAATGATCTCATTACTAAATCTATACCATTTGACATTATTGTTCAATACAATATTAAGTTCTTACTGTTTTCTAGGCACTGTGCTAAGTGCTGGACAACTCTAGTCTCCTTGATATTCTTTATGCTCAGTCTTTCTATGGCATTATTCCCTCCTGGTTCTCTTAGCTGATTGTTCTTTTTTGGCTTTATTTGCTGATCCTGTGCCTTCTCATCTTCTGGCCCCCTCCCAGGTTTAATCTTGATCCTCTCCTTTACACTCTCCCATGTGAAGACACTTGCTACTGTTAAACAAATAATTCCAAATCTCTATATATAGCCAACACCATATACAATCATTGTCTGATTTCTGTTAATTACAACTCAAGAATATCCTTCACAATCATTCCTTTCCATTTACACTGTAACCAGGTCATTTGTTCAAAAACTTTCAAAGATCCTCATTGGGAAGGAGAGCCTTAAAGAATAAAATCTAGATTGGCATTTAAGGCCCAGCTTCTTAAACTGAGGCTTATGACCCCATGTGGCGTCTCTTAACAATGTGAGAGCCATGAAATTATGATTTATTATTAGTAAATGTTTTATTTGTATACCTATTTCTATATCTACATACTAGGGCTCACATAAACATTTCTCAGGTGACTTATGACCATAAGTAGAAAGTTTAAGTTAAAGTTCTGGTCTGTAGACTATCTCCAGCTGTGTTCTATAACACTATTTCATATTGTTCCCCTTCACTCACTCTTGCTTTCAGCCAAAGTGAATTCCTAGCCATTCTAGATCTCTTCTCACCGTCATCCACCTCTGCCTTTTAACGCACTGTCCATCATCTTGGGAATGCACTCCCTCTTCATTTCTGGCTGTTAAAATCCTTATCTTTCAAACTCCAATCACTTCAAGTGACACATCTTTGATAAAGCCCTCCCTGATCTTCTCTCAAACACATTAAATTTGTCTGTCAACCATCATTTATTAGCCACCTGACACATATTAGACACCATCCTCAGTTCTGGGCCTCCCTCTTCAAAGAGCTTACATCCTGATCAGGTGCAACAATATGTACATATATAAGCCTATATCTAATAAGTCCTTAGGATTTGTGTGTGTGTGTGTGTGTGTGTGTGTAGGTGGTAGTTCCTGAGCTGATTCTTGAAGGAAACAAGGAATTCCAAGAGGCAAAAGTGATAAAAGAGTACATTCCAGGCATGGGAAATAACCAATGAAAGGCAAGAAGAGAGAAGATGAAGCGCTTGGATGAGGAACAATAAAACTAATTTGGCCGGGCTAGGCATGAAAATGGAATAATGTATAGTAAAGTTGGAAAGGTAGACAAGAACCAAATCAAAAAACACTTTAAATACTTTGAATAAATAAATCAAATTTCTCAAACTTTGTTCCAGAATTTGTTCTGTTCCATTTCTCTATTTGGCCCATTGCCTTATTTGGATTCATAATTTTACTTGTAAAGAAACTAAATTGCCTAAAACATAGTAGGCATTAATGAATTCTTGTTGATTGATTTCCACCTCTTTAATTTTGGCAGTTCAAATTAACCTTATGCCAAGGATTAAATTGCAGCTAAAACTGCAACTTCATTAAGTCTCACAGATAATAAATAACTGAAGCCACATTTAAGCCCAAGATTTCCCTGACTCCATGTCTAGTGCTCTAGCTACTGTACCACTTTGCCATCTCTAACTGGCTTCCATTGAACCCTTATTCTGACCTAGACATCATAAACTCTTTAAAGACAGAAATTATATTTCTATGTCTAACACAATATTTTGTATATACTAGGCACTAAATAAACATTGTTGAAATTAACTGATTTTTTTTTTCTTTTTTGAGACTAAGTTTAAATACAAGCTGTTTATTTAAATGTAGTAACAGATAGCTATTTTCTTTCTACTAAAACAATAATTCCTTAATAGTCATTAGTAAGAGAAGAAAAGGAATCTAACAAACTAAATCTTGCCAAAATATTAAGGATTGATGATAGCTTAATGATCTTTTTTTTTCCCCAAGAATGTTTGTATTGCAAAAGGAAATACCCTGAAATTATGCTGTTCTAATACTGGTGGTTGCATTTTAGGCACTGCGTCCGAGAGGACAAGATATAGTCTGAATTAGGGAAGCCTTTCTAGCAAGTCACCACATACCATTCTTTTTATCTAAAACCAGTCCTGAGCAAAATATTACAAGTAGTGATCAGGGAATCCATTTCGAGCTCTTAGTGAGACCCACAAATTTCTATATGATAAATTTGAGCTCAGAACAGCAAACAAGTTATCTTATTCCTACACCCTTTCTTATTCCAATGCTAACTTGCATCCTCTTAAATCCTCTAAGAGACCTATTATTTTTTAACCAAAACTCTTGCAATTTCTCCTCAAGTAGTAGACAATTTTCCAGTTTTGGAGATCGGGGCTTACAGGAGATCATCAGCTGGTTGTTAACTTTTCAGTGATAAGGCTATCTAAAACTTGACTTAGTTGACCTTCTGATGATAGAGTATATAATCTATAGTTAAAGCCTTTCCAAGTGCCTAGATCTATAATCTTATATAGTCAGAATAACCACTAAAAGAGAAATTTTTGGATTTGAATAAAAAATTAAATTTTTTTAATTAAAAATTTTAATTTAATGTCAGATTTATGGAAAGGAATTGGTCATTATTTATATATGTTTCAGAGTGCTTCCCTTATTAAATTTATTTATATATAATTATGAAGATTGCTGGACAGTTAGGTGGAACAGTGGATAAAGTGCCAAATCTGGAGTCAGGAAGACTTATCTTGAATTCAAATGGGGCTTTTGATTTTTATTAATTGGGTGATCCTGGACAAATCACTTAACCCAGTTTGCTTCAGTTCCTTATCTGCAAAATGAGCTAGAGAAACCATTTCAATGTCTTTGCCAAAAAAAAAAGAAAATGGGGTTTCAAGGAGTCACACATTACTGAAACAGATGAACAACAAAAATTTTGAAAACTAATATCTTTTATGCAAAATTGAAACACTGACCATTTTGGTTAAACATAGACAAACCTAAAAAGATTGTTGACTAGGTCAGACGTAATGATGGTGATGATCCATTTCAACATTTGGCAACAAGAAAGATGGTATTTACCAATTCTTTAAACAGCTGATTTTAATTTTTTTATTTTTAAGGGTTTAAAGGAAAGTAAGGATTCTATGAGAAGAAAATGAGGAGGAATTGGATTACGTTTCAGGACAGCACAGACATTTTGCTTATTTTACAGCTAAAAATACTGACTGACCCCTGACACAACTGCTTATATTTTTTTTAAGTTCTAGAACAGGGATTCTTAACTTTTTTGACATGGCAGTCTTTTGAATTCAGCCTATGCATTCCTTTGCAGAATGATGTTTTTAAACATAAAATACATAGGATTACAGGGGAAATCAATTATATCGGAATAGTCATTAAAAGAAAAGGTTCAAGGACCTTAGGCTAAGAATCTTTGCTCTAGGCAAACTCTTGTCTCAAGCCATGGGCTAATGGCACCTTCCCTAAAATTGTCATGTAATATATTGGACTATTTGCCATCTAGGAGAGGGGTAAGGGAAGGGGAGGGGGGGTTGAATTTGGAATACAAGATTTTGTAAGGATTAATGCTAAAAATTATCCATGCATATGTTTTGAAAAAAATTGCTTTTTGTTTTTCTTATTCTTTTTCTTGCCTTTTTGATCTGATCTTTCTTATGCAGCAAGATAAGTGTATAAATATGTTTACATATATTGGAACATATATATTTTAGCATGTATAACATATATTGGATTACTTGCCACCTAGGGGAGGGGGTTGAGGGAAGAAGGGGAAAATTTGGAACACAAGGCTATTTAAGGATCAATGTTGAAAAATTATCTGTGCATGTTTTGAAAATAAAAAAAACTTTAATAAAAAATAAAATAAAAAGATTTAATAAAAAATGAAAAAAATTTTCATGTAATTGGACTTTGATCAATCAAGAGTAAAATTTTAAATATCTATGACCTTAGAGAAGTTTTTTAAGTGTCCTTCAATAGAGGATGAGCCAAATATGGACTGATTTCTGTTCCATTGTGAATTGAACCATAAATGATCTCTGAAGTATCTTCCAATCTGGTGATCTTGTGATTCTATTTACTAATAATTCTGATATGGTTTTATTTGGGGTTTATGATTCAAAATGCCATTTCATTTTTAAGTTAAAATGTTCTTTTAGTCAAATTGATTATTAGGGAGAATATAAAAATTACATGGGAAACAAAGGTGGGGATGGTTTATAATCTGTGCCGACAAAGGAAATACCCTCACTGAAGAGATGCTATATTGGTTGACATATTTCTAAGACATCGAAGTACTAAAGTAACTATTTTAGATAATACTTTATTTTTCCATTGTATTCTGCTTTCTGCAGTGTTTATTTTTCTGAAGAGTTGTGTGTAAATCCAAAACTATAAAGGAGGAAAATTTCCTGTGCTTTTAGTTTCCCCAGTTCTGAACCTTTTTTTCTTTTCTCAAGGATTAGACATCTCATCTTTTACTCTTGGCTTAAAAAAGACTCTAATATGAACTCATACTAAAGCATAAAAATATAAATAACCTTCCCAATGGAAAGTTAAAATGTTTAATATCCTGAAAAAATTCCTTTTTTTTTTGCTGAGATCAAAGCCTTAATTAAAAAGGATGAAGTCCCTACTTAGAATTTCCAGTATCAGGGAATAAGTAGATATGGATAGGGAGGCCTTCCTTGTGTCCTTAATAATGTCTCATAAAGCAGCTACCAATACTTCACCCATTCAGGTCAAAAAGTCAAGAATTTATTAACACCTACTATGTGTTGGGCATTATGTTCAGCATTGGAGATACAAAGAAAGGCCAAAATAAACCCTTCTCTCAAGTAGCTTCAATATACATAGATATGTTATGTAGAATATTCGATTTGTAACTAAACCCATTTTGTATCCAAAACTGTTAGCATTTTATGCTTTAAATTTCATTAGTATTATTAAAATAAAATTTAGTTATTAATTTAAAATTTTGTTTTATTTTCTTGAGCTTGAGGAATAAAAACAACTTCCTTTATGATTAAGTACTATTTCACAAATTTTCAACTTAAAAAAAAAAACACCTAATAAAATTCTTTGGGTATACACACTAAAGAAGAGTTCTGTGAAAACATACATAGAGATGACTCCAAAGTCATATTAGTCAATCATAGGCTGAGAAGCACTCCCTCCCATTACCCCCACCACCCCTCCACCCCTATCCCAGCTCCTCACCCACCTCTACCACTTTTTTTTTTCCATTTAGCTTCTCTTATATGGAACCAGTTTTCTTAAAGAAGGACTCTTGTAGTTCCTTTTTTCCTTATCTCATTTCTGTGGTGAGCTAAAAAACATTTTATCAAGTGAAGGGAAGTGAAACATTTTAATAGCTCATTCAGTTTTCAACATTACTTTTCTTTTTTTTTTTGTGAGGGGGCAATATTAAGAGATTAAATAGGGACTACCAACTGAGGAGCAAATGGTGATTTTTAAAAAGCTAGCTTATTATAAGTGGATATTTGGAAAAAATGGTAATTCAGGGATGAACAGTATAAATTGTTGATTTTTTCTTTTTAAAAAATAAATTTTATATTATGGAATATTATTGTTTGGTAAGAAATGACCAACAGGATGATTTCAGAAAGGCCTGGAGAGACTTACATGAACTGATGCTTCAGTGAAATGAGCAGGACCAGGAGTTCATTATATATTTCAACAACAATACTATGTGATAATCAATTCTGATGGACCTGGCCATCTTCAGCATCTTCAGTTGCAATGGAGCAGTAATTAACTGAACCAGCTACACCCAGTGAAAGAATTCTGGGAGATGACTAAGAACAATTACACTGAATTCCCAATTCCTATATTTTTGCCCACCTGAATTTTTTATTTCCTTCACAGGCTAATTATACAATATTTCAGAGTTTGATTCTTTTTGTACAGCAAAATAACTGTTTGGACATGTATACTTATTTTGTATTTAATTTATACTTTAACATATTTAACATGTATTGGTCATCCTGCCATCTAGGGGAGGAGATGAGGGGAAGGAGGGGAAAAATTGGAACAAAAGGTTTGGCAATTGTCAATGCTGTAAAATTACCTATGCATATAACTTGTAAATAAAAAGCTATTAAAAATTTTTTAAATAAATTCTATTGATCTTATTTTTTATCACTTACATTACCCCATGTATTTTTTCTTACATCCCACCCCTTCCATAGAGTCATCCTTTATAATAATGAATATCAATGTGTTTTGCCAACAATTTATTTAATACATGCTAGCTAATATGCCAATTGGTAAAATAATCAATAATATCACTGGAATTTCCTATTAAAAGTTGGATAACTCCAATGTAGTTTAGTATGCCCAATCCAAATGATGGGAGTGAGGAAGAAAAATTGGAAAGATGGTTCTCTTTTATTAGTTTTTCAAGAGAGATGTTTATGTGTCTGAGAGACAGAGAGAAAGAGAGAGAGAAAGGGAGGCAGAGAGAGGACAGAGACAGAGACAGAGACAGAGACAGAGAAAGAGAGAGGTGGGGAGAGAGAGAGGGAAAAGGAGGAAAGGAGAGAAAGGGAGGGAAAGAAGAAGAGAGGGAGAGGGTGAGAGAGAGAGAAAGAGAGACAGAGATAGAGATAGAGAGTTTCAATAATCAGTCAATCAACAAGTATTTTTAAAAATATATTAAAAAGTCTTACCATGTAACAGCCTCTATGTAGGTGCTGAAAATACAAAAACATTGCAAAGAATTTATATTCTACAGTCCCATCATTCTATGCTGATACTATCATATCTGTTGCTACATCATTAGCATCCTAAAGAGGCACAGGATTGTAACTTTGTAACAAATGCAGAATTACAAATTATCAGAATTTTTGGCACCATTTCAAGGTCTGGTATAAAGTATGCTATTAATGCAGAAAATAATTCCAAAATCAAAATGCTCACATGATTATTATTCTTTGATACTATCACTTTAATCTACCTAAGCCTCACTAAATTATCCATGCTAAAGGGAAGAGTGAGATATATAGTTTCAAATAGCAGCTAATTCCCCAAATAATAAATATGCATTAAGTGATTATTTTCTTTTTCCTAAAAATTTATCTATTTTGTTTACATTAACACAGAGAAATGGGGATGGTACCAGCTTTTGTTATTAATAGCTTTATAACCATGTCAGTTAAATCTCTAAAGTTTGGATCCCTTGTCTGTAGAATGGGGATGCTAACATCTGTTTCATAGTGTGGTTGATGTTTTATAAAATACTGGAGAAAGATGAATTATTATTACTTTTATTTATTTATTATTTTTATTTATTTCTCTATAGATTAGTTTTATTATTGTTCCCCTTCAGAAACCAACTTCTATCATAAGCACTGCTTTCCAACCTTTTTTCTAAAAAACCTTTCCAATATGTTATCTTCTGAGTTCCTCAAATCATTTGCAAATCAAAGAAATATTATGACTGATATAACGCTAGTCACAGCCATTCAATGTTCACACATTTCAGATTGCAGGGAAAGTGGGCAAAACATGACAGTTCCAAAAACACTTCCTGACCCTTTTCTGGGCTGTTAAGAGTTTCATCAGTAAATCTTTTTGAGAAAGCAATGCTGTCTTTCTTGCTGGAGGTTTTTAATCATTGAAGTCAGTATCTTCTTTTTATCTTCTGGGCTTGTGATGTTTTCCTCAGAGGACTGGAGACTTGGTTTCAGAGAGGCCAATTCCAAGGAAAGATTCTCATTTATCTGTAGTTATAAATGATTTAAAGAATTTGGAAGGAAATTATTTAAAATGAATTTATTTAACTAACATTTAACTTTGCTTAATATTATTTATCCATTTAACAATTTCACAATTCTTTTATGTAGTTTTTTTAGTCAACATTTGTGAAAGTATTCCCTCCCTCCCTTAACCACCGTGGAAAGGCATATATCAGTGAACAAACATTAAGTGCCTAATAATTGCCCCAATTGTACCAGCTACCATATCTAAACAGAATCCATATCATCAGATCAATTTTATTCATTCCAACTTAATGATAACAAGCAAAACTTTCTTCCTGAAAGTTCACTTAAAAAAAAAAAAAAGAAAAAGAAAAAGAAATAATGCTTTAGTACTTAAGTCACAACTATATTTGCTCTTTATTTTCTGGCCTGTTAATTAGTATTTTAACAATATGGCAACTTACAATTCTGATGGCTGTCAGCTTTGATTAGAGCAAGAGATCTTTTTTTTCAAGCCAGGTGGCAGTGAATCTAACTTGAAACAGTTGAGAGTGAAGGGAAATCACTTCGTCATCCAAAGCCTTTCCTTTCTTTGGAGCACCATTACAATTGGTCACAACTTATTGGTCAAAATAATGCAGTCCATTCTTCTCCTAATATGTTAAAATAAACTTAACTTTTTTTTCTAACTAAGCTAAAATTAAAAGAAACAAAAGGGAAGTTGTTCCTGGATTGTATATAATTTTGCACTTCTAAAAGCAAAGCAGTGACATATTATTAGAACAAATGTAATTCAAGGACTGTGCTCAGACACAAAGAATGGGAGTAGAAACCAACTGCTTTAAACTATGATTTAGTCAGTATTTGTTATGAGAATTACTGGAGGACAAACCTCTTGACCTTTCTGTGCCTGAACTGGGAATGATATGGAAACCTTATGCTCAGAGGATGCTCAGATAGTAAATGAGCTCATATTATATATGAACTCATATAGGCAACTACACCTGGAATCAGGAAGACTTAAATTCAAATCCTATTTCAAACATGAGCTGTGTGAACCCAGGCAAATCATTTAATTAATTTCTTTCTCTCTCAATTTTCTCATCTATAAAACAGATTTAATAATAATCACCTGCCTCTCAGAGCTGTTGTGAGGATAATCTTAATAATGATGATGGCTAACATGTATATATCATTTATTACATGCCAGCCACCACTTAAGTGTCTTACAATTATCTCATTTTATTCTCACAACCACAATGGAAGGTAAGTGCTGTTATTGTTCCCATTTTTCAGATGAGGAATGAGGCAAAAAGAGGTTAAGTGATGCCAGATTGAATTCACATATTTCTGACTCCAATAAGGTGATATTTGTAAAGAGCTTTGCAAATTTTAAGGTGCTATATAAATGATAAATTACTATTCTTACATTTGAGCTCTTTAAACCACATTGGATCAATCCAAGGTAACACTTGTTATTTTAAATGAATATCCCCATGTAGAGTTTTAGTGTAAGCTGTCTATGTACTTTAGAGCTTAAAAGAATAGAGTCAAATGTGAATTAGGTTCCTCAATACTTCTATAAGCTAGAACATCTCTCTCTGCTCTCTGTCTCTGTTTCTCCTCTCTATGTTTCTGTCTTTGTCTCTCTCCTTCCCCTGTTTCACTCTGCTTTCTCTGTAGTCTTAGTAGGAGCATCCAAACCAAAAAAAAGTGGGGGGCCCAATGAATATGTAGACAAATTACCAAAGTGTAGAAAAGAATGTTTACATTACCTCTCCTGAGTTTTCTTTTCTCATTCTCATTCATTTTCCTTTCATTTCTGGAATCTGAAGAAGATACATGTATAATTTTGCTTGAGGTTGACAGTACTTTTGACTATTGGATGGATACTTCCAATCCCAGCCATTTGTGTTCCAAGAAAAGAAGAAAAAGAAGGAGGAAGAGGAGGAAGAGGAGCAGGAGGAGGAGGAGGAGGAAGAGGAGCAGGAAGAAGAGGAGGAGGAGGAGGAAGAGGAGGAGGAAGAAGAAGAGGAAGAGGAGAGAAAAAACATTCAGTTTTCTGACTCATCTACTAGGTAATTTCTGAACATAGTAATTCTATTTTTTCATTGGATCTTTCCACAGTCACAGAGCAGTTAGAGGAGTTATTCCATCTTACAAAGTGAATCTATGCTAAACCAGGTGATTTTTTGATGTCTAAAGCTTTTGTGATTTTATTGTTTAGATGAGAAATAAATAGGTCACGAAAATTTTAGCAAATCTTTTTGGGGGAGGGGCAAGATGATGGTGAGTGGAGGTCTAGACCTGGCATTTAATAATATGGGTTAGTCCTTCTAATAATCTTCCTGGAGTAATGCTGATCAGTAGCTTCTCTGCAACCTGTAGTTAGAAAGCTGTCAGAGGCATTGAGATTAAGTGGCTTGTACTGAGTTACCCAGTCAATATTCATCAGAAGCAAGATTTCAGCCCAGTCTTCTTAATTCTGAAGTATTTATGTGCTGTGAAGGATTGCATATTAAAATTGTTATAAAACTAAAATTTTAAAAATGTCAAAGACACATCTTTTCTCTAGCTTTCTTTTGGCATCTTAATGATTAAGCAATAATTTATAAATTATATGATCATTCCATGGACTATCTCAGACCAGTCTGGGCATGTAGTTAGCTCAGAAAAGCCACTTAATGCATTTTGGTGCTATTTAAATAATGTATTTTAATGATAAAGGAAGATAAACCCTTCTCATTGATAAATTGTACCACACAATTTACTGCACAAACCACAATGAAGCATTATTCTTTCATCGACCAACACATTACAGCAATGGGTGCCTGCTACCTTTGAACGTGTAGACAAATTGCCAAAGTGTAGAAGATAATGTTTACAATCCTCTACTGAGTTTTCTTTTCTCATTCTCATTCATTTTCCTTTCATTTCTTATTCTCCATTCTGAAGTCTGAAGAAGACACATGTATAGTTTTGCTTGAGGTGACAGCTTTTGATCATTGAATGGATATTTCCAATCCCAGCCATTTGTATTCCAAGTAAAAAAAAAAAAGTCAGGAGTAAGAAGAAAGACTAAAACACAACCCAGATGTGTTGTTACCTTACCTTCATATTTTATCCCCATTAGCTAAGATCGTTATCATTTTGCCCAATATTTGGTTCAATTGATGTGCCATGAAAAACTCAGCTCCCAGTCACTAGACTCCTTTTCTTCTTCATTTAAAAAAACAAAATGCTGAATATTAAAGGAGGCTCAAAGCTTTAAAGTAGTATTAAAGTATGTTCAGAGGGCTCTAAAACTGGGCAGATGGGAAGATTGAGTGTTCCAAGACTTAACAATTGTGATTTCTTTAGTGTGGGTATTCCCTCCATTCACATGGAGAAGGAGGAGGAGGAGGAGGAGGAGGAGGAGGAGGAGGAGGAGGAGGAGGAGGAGGAGGAGGAGTGTGAAATAGAGCTTCAGAGTTGTCTTAATTTGAATTTCTCCAATTATTACTGATTTGGAATATTTTTAATAGGGTATTGATACCTTAGATTTCTTCCCCTGGAAACTGTCTATTCATGTTATTTAACCATTTATCATTTGAGGAATGACTCTTATTTTTATATATCTTAGAAATGACACCTTTAGAAAGGTGCAAAAATGTTTGTGGCAGCCCTTTTTCTTGTGGCAAGGACCTGGAAACTGAGTGGATGCTCCTCAGTTGGGAACGGCTGAATAAGTTATGGTATATGAATGTTATGAAATATTATTGTTCTATAAGAAATGATCAGCAGGATGATTTCAGAAAGGCCTGGAGAGACTTACAGGAACTGATGCTAAGTGAAGTGAATAAAACTAGGAGATCATTGTCCATGGCAAGAGCAAAATTATAGGACAATGAATTCCAATGAATATGGCTCTTTCCAACAATGAAATGATCCAGAGCAGTTTCAATGATCTTGTGATGGAGAGAGCCATCTGTACCCAAAGAGAGGATCATGGGAACTGAGTGTGGTTCACAACATAGCATTGTCACTCTTTTTGTTGTCATTTGTTTGAATTTTGTTTTCTTTCTCATTTTTTAAACTTTCTGATCTGATTTTTCTTGTGCAGTAAGATAATTATATAAATATGTATGCCTATGCTGGATTTAACATATATTTTTACCATGTTTAACATATATTGGACTACATGCCATCTAGGGCAAGGAGTGGGAAGAAGGAGGGGGAATTGGAACACAAGATTTTTCAAGGGTCAATGTTGAAAAAAAATTTTTTTTTGAGTTTGAAAGGTTGAAAATAAAAAACTTCAATAAAAAAGACTGAAAAAAATGAAAGAAATATTACCTTTAGCAATATTTTTTTTATTCTTTTAGCAATATATTCTTTTAGCAAAGAAACTTGCTGCAAAGATTTTTCCCTAGTTTTCTGCTTCTCTTTTAATTTTATCTGCATAGTTTTATAAGTGTAAAAACATTATGTAATCAGAATTGTCCATTTAATTTCCTACCTTTTGGTTGGTCTTGAACTTTTCTTTTTCCATAAATTTTGGCAGTAATTTCTTCTATGTTCCTATAATTTGCTTATGATGTTCCCATATGAGGCAAAGCAATCAGGGGTTGAGTGACTTGCCCAGAGTCACCAGCTAGTAAGTGTCAAATAACTGAATCTGGATTTGAACTTAAATCCTCCTGACTTCAGAATTGGTTCTCTATCCACTGTGCCATTTAGCTGCCCCTCCCACTCCATAAGTCTTAATCATGTACCATTTGAAGATTATCTTGGCATATAGTGGGAGACACTGATCTATACTTTCTGCCAGGCCGATTTCCAATATTCCCAACAGTTTTCCCCCTCCAAATAGTGAGTTCTTGCCTTAATAATTGGGGTTGTTGGGTTTAATAAACATTGGGTTATTACTTCTAAATATTCGACTGATCGATTCCTCTATTCCTTTCTGGATAACAAATTGTTTTGGACAGTTATAACTTTACAGTATAGTTTGAGATCAGCTATTACTGGGTCCTCTTCTCTCTCATTTTCATATATAATGTATTTTAAAGAAAGTAAGCTTTCTTTTCTGTAGACTCCCCAGAGGGTGGATGACATAAAGTTCATAAATCCTAAGATAATAGATTTAAAGCTGAAAGGGAACTTAGAGATCTTCAAGTCCAAATCCCTCTCCATTTCACAAATTAGAAAAATGAAACACACAACAAGTAAATGATTTGCCTATAGGAAAGTTGTTTTTTGTTTGTTTGTTTGTTTGTTTGTTTTTTCTGAGAAGTTTGGGTCAGCTCCCTGTTGACCTCGGGATCAGCCAGAGTCAGGATCAGCAAAAGTCCTTGGCCTTTAAGGGGAGAAGTAAAGGAGATGGATGAAACTCCACAAGGCTCACCACCAACCTCCTCTCTCCTCATCATTCCCCTCCAAAGTTGTGAACGAATCCAACCATTTTGGAGAGTAGTTTGGAACTATGCTCAAAAAGTTATCAAACTGTGCATACCCTTTGATCCAGCAGTGTTACTACTGGGATTATATCCCAAAGAGATTATAAAGAAGGGAAAGGGACCTGTATGTGCACAAATGTTTGTGGCAGCCCTTTTTGTAGTGGCTAGAAACTGGAAACTGAATGGATGTCCATCAGTTGGAGAATGGCTGAATAAATTGTGGTATATGAAAATTATGGAATATTACTGTTCTGTAAGAAATGACCAACAGGATGATTTCAGAAAGGCCTGGAGAGACTTACACGAACTGATGCTGAGTGAAATGAGCAGGACCAGGAGATCATTATATACTTCAACAACAATACTAGATGATGACCAGTTCTTATGGATCAGGCCATCCTCAGCAACAAGATCAACCAAATCATTTCTAATGGAGCAGTAATGAACTGAACTAGCTATACCCAGAAAAAGAACTCTGGGAGATGACTAAAAACCATTACATTGAATTCCCAATCCCTATATTTATGCACACCTGCATTTTTGATTTCCTTCACAAGCTAATTGTACAATAATTCAGAGTCTGATTCTTTTTGTACAGCAAAATAATGTTTTGGTCATGTATACTTATTGTGTATCTAAGTTATATTTTAATATATTTAACATCTACTGGTCATCCTGCCATCTAGGGGAGGGGGTGGGGGGGTAAGAGGTGAAAAATTGGAACAAGAGGTTTGGTAATTGTTAATGCTGTAAAGTTACCCATGTATATATCCTGTAAATAAAAGGCTATTAAATAAAAAAAAAAAAATCATTCCCCTCCAAAATGACTCTGGCTTGTCTTACTCCACCCCCTAATCCCTCCTACACTTATCTGTATACACCAAAAGATCCAGCCAGCACAGAATAATGAGAAGGGCCATTTTCCAAGCATATGCTGGTAGAGTATTGTCCAATAAGTAATTAGTCTTAAGGGCTTTTTGTTTGAATCCAGTGCACCTACTCAGAGTTTCAGCCCTTTATATCTCCCGCTTTCTTTTGTTTTAGAACACAGGTGGTCATGGCATTCCTGACTTCTCAGGGAGGTGAGAACCCCAAAAAGGAAGTCATCACACACCCCTGGACTTCTCAGGAAAGGAGGTGAAAACACCAAAAAGGAGGTGATGATGCTTCCCCTGACTTCTCAGGAAGGGAGGTGAAAGCACTAAAAAGGAGATAATCATGCCCTCCCTGACTTCTCAGGAAGAGAGATGAAAAACACCAAAGGGAAGTGGGGAGTCAAGCCAGATATTGCTAGCAGGTTTCTGGGCTGAAGGATCTTACTAGGAACAGATATGCACAAACCCATCAGCATGGGAGGTATTACACAAGCACATAGCAATAAAGCAATAAATATTAGTGATGAATCTCCCCACAGCCGGAGCAGGCTCAATGTGGTGTAACAAACATGAATTGTACATGCAAGTAGTGATATAACAAACAATATAAATCAACATGGTGTTGTAAAAGATTTCCAGAAGTCCTAGGAGGGTATGTAAACAACAATTATACATATGCCTCCTTCAGCAGCCAAGAGATAGTCCAAAACCAATCTATTGTCCATTGTTTCACATGTCAGGGAAGAGCTCTAGAAGTTTTTGAAGTCCTGCAACAGTCTTATCATTTCTCAGAAAATCCAATGATTCCTGAGGTTTTTCAAGTCCTGCAACAGTCTTACCATGTTTCAGAGAATCCAATTATTCCTGAGGGTTTTCAAGTCCTTCAACAGTTTTATCATGTCTCAAAGAATCCAATGATCTCTGGAAGTTTTTGAAATCCTGCAACAGTCTTTTTATGTGTTAGGGAATTCAATGATTTCTGCAGATTTTGAAGTGCTGCAACAGTCTTATCAATTCTCAGAAAATCCAATGATTCCTGAGGGTTTTCAAGTTCTACAACAATCTTATATCTCAGAGAATCCAATGATTCCTGAGGGTTTTGAAGTCCTACAACAATCTTATCATGTCTCAGAGAATCCAATGATTCTGGAAGGTTTTGAAATCCAACAATTTTCGATGTCCATCAGTCAAATGCCATAACTGCCACACTCTTTCAATGGTGAGCACAATCAGCAACAGGACCACCCGATATTTCTTGGGTCTTCTCCTTCATTTCAAGGGTCTGCTCTGTCTCTCTGCGATGGACAAGGCGAATATGGCTTGTTGGCATCCATCTGATTCCTTCTCCACCTGTAGAGATACAAGTAAACCCTCTTCCCCAAGCAGTTCCTATCTTGTCCCTTCCATTCACCACTTTCTGGGTCTCTCCACATCACCTGGTGATTATCTAAAGATAGTGGAGCTGCTTGCACTGGACACTGCCCTTCCAGTGGGTTATAAAACCTGTCTGCCAGAGCCAGTGCATCTTTGTCAAAAATCAAGAAGCTAATAGTATAAAGGGTGAGATTTAGAAGTTCTCTAGTGTTACTGTGGCTCCCCCTTTTTTTTGATTTTGGAGGAGTGTCTTTAATGTCTCTGTTTCTCCTCTCTACCATTGTCTGTCCTTGAGGATTAAAGGGTATGCCAGTGGTGTGTAAAATCTTATACTATGCACAAAAGTGTGCAAAATGTTCAGAAGTATATGCAGATCCATTATCTGTTTTTAGTGCTTGTGGCATACCCACAATTGCAAATTGCAAATGCTTGTAAAAGGAATTCAGTGACCACTTGGGCTGTCTCTTTTGCTGCTGGTATTGCAAAAGTGAATCCTTAAAAGGTGTCTACCACAACGTGGATAAAAGACAGGCGACCAAAAGATTTATAATGGGTCACATCCATTTGCCAGATTTCATTGGGTCTCAAACCATGAGGGTTCTTCCCTGGAGGCAGTGTAGGAACATGGAAAGGAAGGCAAGCCATACAGCCTTTTACTCTGCTCCTAGCTTCCTCTCTTGTTATTCCAAATTGTAAATGTAAAGCTCGAGCAGCCTGATGATATTTAGGATGAGATTTTTGGGCTTCCTGAAATAAAGGAGTATTGGCCAACATGGTTAGAAGGCTATCTGACTTTGAATTACCATCCAAAAATAGGACCGGAAGTCCACTATGAGAGTGGACATGAAATATAAATCTTTCCTGGATGCTTTCTCACTTGTTCTTGAAGTTCCTTAAAGGGCTAATATATATTAGAAGCTACAAATTTCATTGGGGCTGTGGCAATTCTTTGTACCACACCTACTGAATAGGCCGAATCAGATATTATATTTATGTCTCCTGGATAATAAGTAAGAGCTTGAATGATCGCATATAATTCATTCTGCTGAGTGGACTGGATGCATCTGTAAAAATAATTAGTCCTTTAAGAGGAACTTTAGAAACCTTTTCTTCAAGAATCCATTGCCAATTATGTAACAGTCTGGTTATCTTTAATGGAGACCCGTGTGTAAAATTTGGAGCCATGGCTAATAAAATTTGCCACTCTGGGATGGTTTCACAGCATACATTAATTTGTGCATTAGTATAAAAAGTGTATATCTTGTCAGGTCTTGTCCCAGATAATTGTACTACTTGCTTAATAGCCTTTAATAAAATTCTAGCCACAAGCACGGGGTAAGGAGTAAAGCTTTGTTCTGGTTGTGCTGAGAGGTTCACCCACTCTATCACACTGTCTCCTTGATGAAGTTCTTCTCTGGGTGCCTCTTGTGTAGCAAAAACTGATATTTCCAAAGGTTTTTGAGTGACTCCTTCAACCACATTGGATAAAGCCAGTTCAACTTCTCTCAAAACATTTTGAGCTTCTTTTGTAAGCTGGCATGGTGAGTTTATGTGATGACTGCATATTTTAAAATCAGCCGGAGTCAGGAATTCATATTAAGGGAAAACCTTCAATCTTTATTCTCAGTAGAGGTGAAGAAGGATCAGAGGTGAAGGGGGATCGAGGTGAAGGAGGGATCATGCAATGTGTGCAACTGCAACAGGAAGCCAGCCAGACCAGAAGCCAGCCAGCTGTTCCTTTCCCTGTCTCTCTTCCTGCCCCTCTGCCTCTACCCATCAAAATCGTCATTTCCTATACAACACATCAAGACTTGCATAAAGAGTGGGTGGGAGCCATTCTTTCTCCAAGCATATATATTAATAGAGTATGGTTCAATTACTATTTAGCTTCACGTGCTTGGGACCTCAGTGCATCAACTCGAGCTTCAGCCCATTACATCTCCCGCTTTCTTTTGTTTTGGAACAGGTGGTCATGCCATCCCTGACTCTTCAGGGAGGTCAGAGCCCCCAAGGGGAGGTGATCACACCCTCCCTGACTTCTCAGGAAAGGAGGTGAAAGCACCGAAAAGGAGGTGATCACAACCCCCCTGACTTCTCAGGAAGGGAGGTGAAAGCACTACAAAGGAGATGATCATGCCCTTCCTGACATCTCAGAAAGGGAGATGAAAAGCATCAAAGGGAAGTGGAGGTTGCTAGCAGGTTTCTGGGCTGAAGGGTCTTATTATGCACAAACCCATCAGCATGGGAAGTATTCCACAAGCACATAGCAATAACACAGAGGCTATTAGTGATGACCCTCCCCTCAGTCAGTGCAGGCTCGATGTGGTGTAGCAAACATGAATTGTACACGCAAGTAGCGGAATAGCAAACAATATAAATCAACATGGTGTTGTAAAAGATCGCCAGAACTCCTAGAAGGAGGGTATATAAACAACACTCACACATACACCTTCTTCAGCAGCCAAGAGGTAGTCCAAAACCATTCTATTGTCCTTTGCTTCACATGTCAGGGAATCCAATGATCCCCCTAAGTTTTTGAAGTCCTGCAAAAGTCTTTTTATGTGTTAGGGAATCCAATGATTCCAGCAGATTTTGAAGTCCTGTAACAGTCTTATCATTTCTCAGAGAATCCAATGATTCCTGAGGGTTTTCGAGTCCTATATCTCAGAGAATCCAATTATTCCTGAGGGTTTTCAAGTTCTACAACAATCTTATGTCTCAGAGAATCCAATGATTCCTGAGGGTTTTGAAGTCCTACAACAATCTTATCATGTCTTAGAGAATCCAATGATTCTGGAAGGTTTTGAAGTCCAACAATTTTTGATGTCCATCAGTCAAATGCCATAACTGTCACGCTCTTTCAATGGTGAGCACAATCAGCAACAGGACCACCCGATATTTCTTGGGTCTTCTCCTTCATTTCAAGGGTCTGCTCCGTCTCTCTGCGATGAACAAGGCAAATATGGCTTGTTGGCATCCATCTGATTCCTTCTCCACCTGTAGAGATACAAGTAAACCCTCTTCCCCAAGCAGTTCCTATCTTGTCCCTTCCATTCACCACTTTCTGGGTCTCTCCACATCACCTGGTGATTATCTAAAGATAGTGGAGCTGCTTGCACTGGACACTACCCTTCCAGTGGGTTATAAAACCTGTCTGCCAGAGCCAGTGCATCTTTGTCAAAAATCAAGAAGCTAATAGTATAAAGGGTGAGATTTAGAAGTTCTCTAGTGTTACTGTGGCTCCCCCTTTTTTTTGATTTTGGAGGAGTGTCTTTAATTGTCTCTGTTTCTCCTCTCTACCATTGTCTGTCCTTGAGGATTAAAGGGTATGCCAGTGGTGTGTAAAATCTTATACTATGCACAAAAGTGTGCAAAATGTTCAGAAGTATATGCAGATCCATTATCTGTTTTTAGTGCTTGTGGCATACCCACAATTGCAAATTGCAAATGCTTGTAAAAGGAATTCAGTGACCACTTGGGCTGTCTCTTTTGCTGCTGGTATTGCAAAAGTGAATCCTTAAAAGGTGTCTACCACAACGTGGATAAAAGACAGGCGACCAAAAGATTTATAATGGGTCACATCCATTTGCCAGATTTCATTGGGTCTCAAACCATGAGGGTTCTTCCCTGGAGGCAGTGTAGGAACATGGAAAGGAAGGCAAGCCATACAGCCTTTTACTCTGCTCCTAGCTTCCTCTCTTGTTATTCCAAATTGTAAATGTAAAGCTCGAGCAGCCTGATGATATTTAGGATGAGATTTTTGGGCTTCCTGAAATAAAGGAGTATTGGCCAACATGGTTAGAAGGCTATCTGACTTTGAATTACCATCCAAAAATAGGACCGGAAGTCCACTATGAGAGTGGACATGAAATATAAATCTTTCCTGGATGCTTTCTCACTTGTTCTTGAAGTTCCTTAAAGGGCTAATATATATTAGAAGCTACAAATTTCATTGGGGCTGTGGCAATTCTTTGTACCACACCTACTGAATAGGCCGAATCAGATATTATATTTATGTCTCCTGGATAATAAGTAAGAGCTAAAATGATCACATACAATTCATTCTGCTGAGGGGACTGAAAAGGACTTCTGACTGCTCTCTTTATAGTTAAGTCATGAGAGTGTACAGCACAAATATTATGTTTGGATGCATCTGTAAAAATAATTAGTCCTTTAAGAGGAACTTTAGAAACCTTTTCTTCAAGAATCCATTGCCAATTATGTAACAGTCTGGTTATCTTTAATGGAGACCCGTGTGTAAAATTTGGAGCCATGGCTAATAAAATTTGCCACTCTAGGATGGTTTCACAGCACACACTAATTTGTGTATTGGTATAAAAGTATTTATCTTGTCAGGTCTTGTCCCAGATAATTGTACTGCTTGCTTAATGGCCTTTAATAAAATTCTAGCCACAAGCACTGGGAGAGGTTCACCCACTCTATCATACTGTCTCCTTGATGAAGGACTGCTCTGGGTGCCTCTTGTGTGGCAAAAACTGATATTTCCAAGGGTTTTTGAGTGACTCTTTCAACCACATTGGATAAAGCCAATTCAACTTTTCTCAAAGTCTCTTGAGCTTCTTTTGTAAGCTGGTGTGGTGAATTTAAATCACTGTCTCCCCTTAAAATGTCATATAACAATTGCAATTGATAGGTATTCAGGCCTAACACTGGTCACATCCATTGGATATCTCCTATCAATTTCTGAAAATCATTCAATGTGTTTAGCTTCTCTTTTCTTAAGGACAGTTTTTGTGTAAGCACCTTAGGGTATACTTCATATCCTAAATATTAAAAAGGAGCATGTCTTTGAATTTTTTCTGGTGCTATGTATAATTTGTAATTCCTTAATGTTTCTATGGTCTTTTGTAGACATGCTTCTAACATTTGTTCCTCAGGTGCACATCCCAATATATCATTCATGTAATATAATAACATTACTTTTGGAAATTCTTTTCTTACTGGAGTAAGAGCAACAGAAACATACATTTGACACATAGTAGGGCTATTTTTCATTCCCTGTGGCAAAACTCTCCATTCATATCCTCCTTATCTAGAGGGTTAATATAGAAACAATCCTTAATGTCTATAATCCAAAGAGGTCATTATCTAGGCAATTAAGTAGGAGACCAAAGTCCAGGCTGAAGAGTTTCCATGGTTTCCATCTGTTCATTTACCTTTCTTAAATCAGTCAACATCCTCCATTTTCCAGATTTATTTCTTACAACAAACACTGGGGAATTCCAAGGACTTAGAAAAGGTTATAAGTGTCCTTGGTAAAGTTGCTCCTGTACTATATCTAATAAGGCCTGAACTTTGTTGCTAGCTAAGGGCCACTGTTCTATTCACACTGGTGTATCAGTTTTCCATTGGATAGGAACAGGTGAAAGTTTTGGCAGGCCTTCAACAGCAGCCCTGCCTAAAAAATCTAAGTACTCTGGCAGAAATTAGGCATGGACCCATATTTAATATCATATACTAAGATAAGATCAAAATGAGTCCATAATTTAGGGATAAAGAATGAGATTATAAATAAATTAGAAGAATATAGGATAGTTTATCTCTCAGACTTGTGGAGGAGGAAGAAATTTGTGACCAAAGATGAACTAGAGATCATTATTGATCACAAAATAGATCATCATAATAGACATCAAATTAAAAAGCCTTTGTACAAACAAAACTATTGCAAACAAGATTAGAAGGGAAGCAACAAACTGGGAAAACATTTTCACAGTTAAAGGCTGTGATAAAGGCCTCATTTCCAAAACATATACAGAATTGATTCTAATTTATGAGAAATCAAGTCATTCTCCAATTGATAAATGGTCAAAGAATATGAACAGACAATTTTCAGATGATGAAATTAAAACTATTTCTAGCCATATGAAAAGATACTTTATTAATTAAGTCATTATTAATCAGAGAAATGCAAATTAAGACAACTCTGAGATACCACCACACACCTGTCAGATTGGCTAAGATGACAGGAAAAAATAATGACGAATGTTGGAGGGAATGCGGGAAAATTGGGATACTGATGCATTGTTGGTGGAGTTGTGAATAAATCCAACTATTCTGGAGAGCAATCTGGAATTATGCCCAAAAAGTTATCAAACTGTGCATACCCTTTGACCCAGCAGTGCAACTACTGGGCTTATACCCCAAGGAGATACTAAAGAAGGGAAAGGGACCTGTATGAGCCAAATTGTTTGTGGCAGCCCTGTTTGTAGTAGCTAGAAACTGGAAAATAAATGGATGCCCATCAATGGGAGAATGGTTGGGTAAATTGTGGTATATGAATGTTATGGAATATTATTGTTCTGTAAGAAATGACCAGCAGGATGAATACAGAGAGGATTGGCGAGACTTACATGAACTGATGCTAAGTGAAATGAACAGAACCAGTAGATCATTATATACTTCAACAATGATACTGTATGAAGATGTATTCTTATGGAAGTGGATTTCTTTGATAAAGAGAAGATCTAACTCAGTTTCAATAGATCAATGAGGGACAGAAGCAGCTACACCCAGAGAAGGAACATTGGGAAATGAATGTAAACTGTTTGCATTTAGGCTCTTCTTCCCGGGTTGTTTTTACCTTCTGAATCCAATTCTTCCTGTGCAACAAGAGAACTGTTCAGTTCTGCATATATATATTGTATCTGGGATATGCTGTGATATATTTAACATGTATAGGACTGCTTGCCATCTGGGAGAGGGGGTGGAGGGAGGGAGGGGAAAAGTCGGAACAGAAATGAGTGCAAGGGATAATGTTGTAAAAAATTACCCAGGCATGGGTTCTGTCAATAAAAAGTTATAATTATTAAAAAAAAATTGAAGTACTCATTTGTAATCCTAATTGTTGTAAAATGTCTCTTCCCCATAGATTGATGAGGATTTTTTCAACTATAAAAGGAGTAAAAAACTCCTATTTTGCCTTCGAAAGTCCATGTCAAAGGGGTAGCACTAACTTCAGTTGCTATTGATCCTCCTACACCAGACATGCAAGTGTCTGCCTTAATATTTGGCCAATGACTGGGCCAGTTGGCACCTCTAATGACTGTATGATCTGCACCTGTGTCTACCAATCCTTCTAATGGTATGCCATTTATATAGATCGTGAGCATAGGTCGGTCAGCTGTTACAGCTGATGTCCAGTATATTCCTGGATTTTTTTACTTGGAGGCAGAATCTGGACGACTATCACCAGATTGCTTATTAGGAATCTGTATCAGTAAACCTGATGGTACTGCTTCTCCTGGGTGATAGATCACACATTGTCTACCTGTATTAGTGACTGAGATATTATCTACACATTCCCCAGTTTCCCACAGATGGACACTGTTTTGTAAGTACTCTCAGGAGATGAAATAGTCAAGCCTACTGTGCCTGGAGGCAAGGTATCCATAGGCTGGAGAGGAACAGGGGATATCTCAGTTGTCCTAGCTGCATACAACTCTATACTCCCCAATTGTAATCCCTTTTTCCCATCAGGTTGTTTCCTGGCTGATTGGTCATGTCTGGGTATTGAACTTCTAAAGGCTCTCTGGGTATAGCATTGGCTGCCATCATGCCCCAAGTATTTTTTGTTTGGGGCCCTGGGGCTGGGGCCCCCATCCCGTTTCCCTGAATCAGCCTGCATTCTGATGCCCAATGGAAGCCTCTGTTGCATTTTGGACATGGAGTTTTGGGTCTCGTTCTCCCACCCTGTTTTCTCACTCTGTCTCTATGCCAACATTGAGCTTTCAGATGCCCTACTTTACCACACTGAAAGCATTGATGAGTCTCTCTGGAAGTCCCTTGCCATAAGGGACCCTGTCTTCCCATGTTCGGATCTTGGGAAGTCTGCCTCATAGCCTGGCTATAAAAGGTATTTATGCCCATTGTGGCACAGCATCTTATGATCTCCTCTAAAGGAGCATCCTTGCATAGTCCTAGTATAATTCTTCTACAAATCTTATTAGCATTTTCTTTAGCAAGTTGCCTTATCACAATTTCTGTTACTGCATTTTCACCAGTAGTTCATATGACAGCTGTCTGCAAACGTCCCACAAAATCAGTAGAGGGTTCATTTGGCCCTTGTGCTATTTTTGTGAAGGCCTCTCCCTTGTTGTTTTCACCAGGGATAAAACCCCTGCCTTGATAGCAGCAGTAGCAATTTGCTCATATGCTGCTATGGGGTAATTAATCTGTATTGAAATGTCTACATAAGAACCTACACGTGTTAGTTGGTCATAGGTGATCAGAGGATTAACTCCACTTTGACTCTTTCATTGGGCTTGTATCCTACAGAGCTCACTATATTCAGAAAGCCACACCAAGTTTTGTCCAGGTTCTAAACATGTCTTTGCTATAGATTTCCAGTCCCTAGGAGTTAAGACTTCATAAGCCAAATTCTGTAATAACATCTTAACATAAGATGATGTAGCCCCAGAAAGAATGCAAGACTTTTTCAGGTCTTTGAGGATTTCTATATCAAAAGGAGTGTATCTTCTACTTTCTTGACCTGAAGAGTTAAACTGTTGAATCACAGGATACATTTCTATTCTCAAATCAGCTATACCCTGCCCTTCTTCTGTGGCTTTAAGTAGTGCCTTTTGCAATCTAGTCACAGGAGGGGGTGATTGCTGGGGGGGAGGTGCTGGTGATATCACTGCCTCTCCTACTTCTCCTCCCTCCATCCAGGTGAAGTTGATGGGGGGCATGTCAAGAACCTGCTCCATAGGCAGAGTTGAAGCTGCCTTGTGAGAGCAAGAATCACCATGCCCTTCAACTTCACTTAGGTTCTCATGCCCTCTGGTGATATTGCCATTAATCTGTCCTTTGTCTTCCTCTTTTTCCTCACACTTCCTCCTCTGGCTGTTCTTAAAACTTTTCTTTTTCTATAACTTGCAGAATTCTTTAAGGCCAATTGTATTATGTTGTATATATAGAATGTTTCCTTGGAAATTGAATAAGGACCTTTATCATTGTAGTATTCACATAGTTTATCTCCTACCAGTATCCATTATCTGCCCCTATATCATCTTCCTTTAAGAACCAAGGGGATGGGTGATCTAATGTACCCAAGAGTCTAGCAATCTGCACCCAAGTTACAATTAAACCTTGTCCCTTGATCAACTTAAGTATGCTTTCTATAGTGCCCCCTCAGGGCGGGCATGGGGATGGGGCTGGGAATGGGGGAGAATCTTTTCCTAATATCTGCCCCATTTCAGCTAGAAAAGGTTACTAGTTTAGCCCTTAACAAAGTTCCCTGTTTGTCTTTTAAAATACTCACCCTGTTTCCTGGTCACCAGGGACTTCTTCACTGAAATTAGCGTCCTTGGTTCACATATTAGGCGCCAGATGTGAAGCCCGGGTCAGCTCCCTGTTGACCTCAGGATAAGCCAGAGTCAGGATCAGCAAAAGTCCTTGGTCTTTAGAGGGAGAAGTAAAGGAAATGGATGAAACTCCATGAGACTCACCACCAACCTCCTCTCTCCTCATCATTCCCCTCCAAAGTGACTCTGGCTTGTCTTGCTCCACCCCCTAATCCTTCCCACAATTCTCTATATACATCAAAAGATTGAATCAGCACAGAATAATGGGAAGGGCCATATTCCAAGCATGGGCTAATAGAGTATTGTCCAATAGATAATTAGCCTTAAGTGCTTGGTTGTCTGATTCCAGTGCACCTATTCAGAGTTTCAGACCTTTACAATTTTCTGTCAAATTTTCTTCTATTTGGAATGTTTTTGAATTCTAAATCTGTTGCTCTTTTTTTATAGCCCCCACTGAGAAGAAATTTTCTTATTTTTTCTTTTTTTTTAAATAATAGTTTTTTCCCCAAAATACATTCACTCTTGCAAAATCTTGTGTTCCATATTTATCTCCCTCCCTTCCTTTCTCTCTCCTCCTGTAGAGAGCAAGTAACCCAATATGCTAAACATACACAATTCTTCTAATCATATTTTCACATTTATCATGCTGTACAAGAAAAATCAGATCAAAAAGGAAAAAAAAGGAAAGAAAAACAAACAAGCAAGCAAAAAACAAAAAAAGAAAGCTGAAAACACTATGTTGTGATCTACACTCAGTCTCCACAGTCCACTCTCTGGGTGCAGGCAGCTCTCACCATCACACGTTTATTGGAACTGGCCTGACTCACTCCATTGTTGAAAAAAGCCACATCCATCACAGTTGATCATCACATAATCTTTTTGTTACCATCACAGTATTCTCTTGGTTCTACTCACTCCATTTAGCATCAGTTCATGTAAATCTCTCCAGGCCTCTCTGAAATCATCCTGCTGATCATTTCTTACAAAACAATAATATTCCATAACATTCATATACCATAACTTATTCAGCCATTCCCAACTGAGGAACATCCACTCAATTTCCAGTTCCTTGCCACAACAGAAAAGGTTGCCACAAACATTTTTGCACATTTCCCTCTTTTATGATGGGAAGAAATTTTCTATCCTGTGTTATGATAGTCTACTCTGCTATTTGCCTTATTTCTTCCTTGAAAGCACCAATTTTTAAACTAATTTTTAAAAAAATCTTATTTCTCTTTTGAAAATCCTAGAATTTCTTTCTGTTGTTCATATTATAGAAGAAAGGGGAAAAGACTTGGAGATAGAGAGTTCTTAGTTCAACTTACAGACACTTACTAGCAAGTAATTTTTTTTTAAAGTCTCTAAAGTTCCTGGAACAACACAAAACTGTTATTTAAAAAAAGAAATCTTGTCAAGGAATACAAGAGGCATCACAGATTAAGAACTGAAAGATACTCCTTCCTTATTTTACAGATGAGGAAATTGAGTCTCAGTGAAGTAATTGACTCTTTTAAGTTCACATAAGTAACAAGTGACAGAAGAAGATCTTTAAACCAGGTCTTCTGACAACAAAGCCAGTTATTTTTTCCAGTGTATTGAGTTGTCTTTCTTCAGGAGCCAAAAACATCAATGAGGCTAAATACTTAAGGAAAACAACTGTCAGAACCGGAAGAATTGAATTACTGTCTCTTGGAATTAAAACTGACTCTCCTATAATTGAATCAATATGTCCTTTAAAAGGAGTGTGAGCTGGTTCAACAGTGGAATCTATTAGTTACCATCAAAACCTGTGACAGATTGCAAGAGGAGAGAGAGAGAGAGAGAGAGAGAGAGAGAGAGAGAGAGAGAGAGAGAGAGAGAGAAGAGAGAGAAAGAAAGAAGTGGAGGAGAGCAGGTATGGGAGCTAACCATTCTGAATACAGCTGCTCCCTTTAGTACTAGCAGAAATGAAATAAGGAGCTGCTAATTTCCCCCAGACCCTGAAGGTCTTTCAATAAATATCTCTAATCTTGTAAAAAAAAAAATTTATATGTACCAAATGGCATTTAAATTCATAAAGGAATAAGTAATTGAATTATAAAAATATATAAATAATAACCCAAAAATTGTACATTAAGATTCCTCTCTTGGAGATGAGATGAATAGATGTAACAGAATATTAACCAAAAAGGAAAACAGAGAACTGAACAGACAGAAAATTTAAAACCAAAAAAATACATTAAAGAGTGTTCATATTTTTTAGCATTTTTTGTCCTTTTAAAATGAAATACTATACTAAGGCACAAACTAATGGTAAATACAAAAAACATAAATATTAACTATATCCTTTATAGACCATAATGCAATAAAAACAGTAATTAATACCTGAAACACAAGGAAAATATAGAACTCTAAATGACAAACTAATGACATTCTACATAATTAGAGGGTCAGAGAACAAGTATCTAAATAATTAACTACCATAAAAAAAGAGATAACATGCCAAAATTTTGGAGATGCATGTAAATCAGAATTCAAAGGGAAAATTTCATTTCTGAAAGCGTGCATTAAGAAAATAGAATTTCCAGAGAGAAAACTGAAGCATACTTTTTTCACTTTTTTTTTTGTAATATGATTAATTATGGAAATGTGTTTTACATGATTTCACATGTGTAATTGGTATAATTACTTATCTGCTCAATGGGTGGGGGGCAAGGATGAAGAGAGGGAGAGAACTAAGAATTCAAATTTAAAACAAAAGGAATATCAAAATAAAGTATAATTTTAACAAAAAGAATAGAAGGGGGATGAACTTGCAATTTAAAAATTCAATTATTTGAATCTGCAATTTAAAAAAGAGAATCAACAAATCCAAAGTATTTACAAAAGAACTATAAAAATTACAGAAGAAATGGATAAAATTTAATTTAAAAAAATAAGAGCTCAAAAAATCCCTAACAAATCAATAAAACTTTTGCTAACATAGAAAGGTTTGGGGGTGAGACAGGAGAGGGAGAGACAGAGACAGAGACAGAAACAGAGATAGAGAGAGAGAGAGATTGATTACCAAATTTAAAAAAATAATGAACGAATTAGTAAATTCACAACAAATAGGCAACAAAAAGTTTTGAATCTGCTCTATACAATTTTATGCCCACAAAACTAAGACTAAAAAAAAGAAAAAATGCATCAATCTACAAAAAAATAAAACACCCAAATGAATAGACCACAAATTAGGCATTTGAAATAATCTAAAAGTAAAATTGAAGAAATTATACATTATCAAAGGAAAGAAAAAATCCAAATAATTACAGAAAGGTTTACAAGTGAATTCAAGCAAACATTTAAAGAACAATATCTATGGTACAAAGCATATTCACAATATTTAAGAAAGAAAACATTCTACTTAAGTAATTTTATGAAACAAATGTGATCATAATATCTAAACCAGGTTAGGATAAGGCAGAAAATGAAAACTGTGTATCAAGATCATTAATGAATGAATATTGGTGAAAAAATTTTAAATAAATTATTAGCAAAAATTCTGTACAGTAGTATATTTTTAAATTATTCACTATGATCAAGATACAGTTATAGCAGGAATAAAATATGATTATTTCTTCATATTAAAATGCAAAACCAAACTTATTATTAGAGCAATAGTTCAGAATGCCTTTGAAAAAATATGGCACGCATGAATTTGAAAACCTTAAAATTTGTAAGCATGGAAAAGCCATTAATTTAAAATGAAGATTGCTAAAAATCAAATGAGTATTATTTTCAAAGGAAAAATACTACTTTCCCCAATAAATATAGATTAAAATAAATATCCTCCTTATGTCCTTTACTATTTGGTATAGTTCTAGAAATATTAGAGCTAGATTGAGATAAAACAAGTGAAAGAAACTAAAGACAAAGATTAGCAAAAAGGAAATAAAACTACAACATAATGTTGTACATAGAAAGCCCCAGACAATCAGCAAAGAAACTAAGGTGATTAAAACTTTCAGTGATATATCAGAATATAAAATAAAAATTTTACATCATCATTTCATATAGCAATAACAAAGCCAAGAGAAAATGATAGAAAAAGAAATCCCATTCAAAATAAATACAAAAACACACAAAATATTTGAATGTCAGCCAACCAAAATATATTTAAGACATCCAAATGTAATTATAAAATGCCGTTTACAGTAAAGAGTAAGACTTTCATAATTGAAGGGATAATCATTGTTCATAGCTGGGCTACAAAAATATTATTAAAATGACTTTACTATCTAAATAAATGCATGGATTTAACTTCATATCAAATATCCAAAGATTTACTTTATGCAACTGGACAAAAGAACAGCAAATTCTTTTGGAAAAATAAAAGTCTAGAATTTTAAGGTGTTTTTTTTGTTTTCAAAATTATAATCCTCAAAACCATTTGATACTTGTTTTAAAAATAGAAAAGTTGGTCTGTGGAATAGACAAAATAAATATGACTCAGAAACCAAGTCAATAGCTTAGAGTTTGATAAACTCAAAAATATAAATTACTTAGGGAATGACCTTTATTTGAGAATAATTGCTGAAAAAACAGAGTAGTTTAGCAAGAAATAGGCTTAATCTAGTACTTTACATCATATATCACAATAATTTCAAAAGGAATGATTATTTAGATATGAAAGGTCACATCATTTTTTTAAAATGGAGAAGTATAGAAAGATATCTTTCTCATGTATGGCTTGGAGAAACAATTCTTAATTCTTAATGAGGGATAGAAGAAATTGTATCTATAAAACATAAAATATTTATTTCAACTACATCAGTTTAAAAGTTGTTTCATGAACAAAATCAAAGCAATTAAAATAAGGTTAAGTAAGTAATTGTGAAAAAATATTTTCCTCAAATAACTCAACTATAAATCTAATCATCAAGACATATAAGAGATTGACATATGTAGGACAAAGGATGATTCCCCAATAAATAAGTGGTAAAAATATAATTTTCCAAAGAGAAGTACAAACTATCAACAACTATAGTTCCAAATCACTAATAAGAAAAATCCAAATTGGAGCAACTGTATAAGTGTTCATATTTTTTAATCTATTTCTCATTGCTGGGCACATGCCCCAAGAAGATTAAATATGGAAAGATGTGAAATATATCAGACTATTCATAGTACACTTTTTTTGGTATCAAAGAACTAGAGACAAAACGAACCCAATTTAATGGAAATTTGCAAAAGAAATTGTGGCATGTGAATACAATGAAATGATTATTTTTAATGACAAGAATATAATTTATTGTGCAATATGTACAACCATCATAGTTAATTCAAACAAGCAGAATAAAATCATAATAAAGTCAAAATTTTAGTCATGGTAAATCTAGAAGGATGCACTTAGCAAATAAAAGCAAATACAAATATGTCTTGTCCATACATACAGACACATTAGATATAAGTATAACATGAAAATATTTAAGTAAAAGGAAGACTTTTATGAACCAATGCAGAGCAAAAGAAATTAAAACCGAGAGAATAATTACACAATGGTTACAAAATGTAAAGGACAAATCAGCTTTAGAAAACATCAGAATTCATATTAATGTGTTGACCAGTATTAATTCCAGGTGACTGAAGCTATATATTTTTTTCTTCTTTAGAGAGAGGAAATAGACTACAAATGCAGAATAATGCACACATCATCAAATGCCATTGGTAGAGCAATTTATTTTGCTTAATTTATCTTTTTAAAAGGGAGACCTGGTTAAGGAATTTAAATTCTTGCATCTATGTTCCAAGATCTGAGGCTTAGAGCGAATCTTTAGACCTCAGTTTCTTCATCTGTAAAACAATGGGATTTCACTAGAACTGTAAATTTCTAAGCTAGGGCATCTTGTATAACCTTGAGTAATGCAGTAGGAAACTCAGGGTAGAGAGAATGCTTAATTAATACTCTAGTGAGAGGTGGAATTGATGAGACTGTTGTTTTCAGGGAAGACTTGAATGCTTCCAGTTCTCTTTGGAAAGGATGCATGGAGAACAAGAAAGACTGAATTCTGCAGACCTAGAAGTGAAAGATCTCAGATCAAACTGAGAGAGAGACCCCAATCTCATCCAAAGGTAAATTCTTCCTCCAAAGTCTCTAGGGAAGCAAGCTGGTAAATAGGGACAAATTGAAGCATTAGCTCCCTCAGCACATCTGCAGCTTCCAAAGCATTTCTGTCTTTCTATTTATCTCCTAAAGGGAGTCTAGAACCACATTCATGGTTCTTTGAAACAGCTCTGATACTTTGTCCCACAGCATCTGAACCAATAGGAGTCTTTCTGCATATGAAGCAAAATGCTCCAGGTTTGGAAGCCTAGATTACATTTAAGATTCTGAGGATTCTATGGTCTTAAAGCCTTCCAACTATCATTTATCCAATGAAATTCTTATTGTTGTGATAAGGGACCTGTAGTGCTTTTTATAGTCCCTTCTTACACAGATGAACTTCATTTCACAATAAATTTAGGAATAAAAATATATATCCCCTAGAATAGTCTATATAAATTAAATGATTACATATTGAATCATATTTTCAATGGGGTAAGGTGCTGATTATCCATTTATTCTTGGTTTGTTGTATTGGGACACTAAATCATCACCATAGTTTATTTCATCTAACAGCACCTTTTTGTAAACCCTTCATTCATTAAAGTATTTATTGAACACCTACAATGTACACTACAACAAATGAAAAACCCTAAGAGATGGAGCTTCTGGTATTTAATAATCAGCTTATTAATTAAGTTAGCCAGTAATCAATGAATTTATGGTCAATGGTTTCTCTTGATAACCAAAGATGGCCCCTAGAGAACCTGTAAGCCTTAAATAATTTTTGAAAAGGAATGCCTCTGACAGGTGAAAATCAACCCTGTTTTGTGGACATTTAAAGAGGACATGGGCTAGGAGTCTTCAACTCCTCCTACTGAGATCATGATCATGACCCTCAGCAGTCTCTAGAAATCTGAATAGGAGAATCCATCTCCATCCAGATCACTCTGGTTGATTCACGAGCTGGGTCACCCTGAACTTTAATGGAGGGATAGAAGGACAGGGACTTTTCTCCTCAGGGTAAGAACTCAGCCAGACTAGATTCTGTTTATTCTCTAAATAGAAGTTAGATCTCCTAATTAGATGAGATCCTGCCCAAAACTGAAGAGCCCATTCCTTGAGGGTTAGGAGGAATTTTCTCAATCAGTCATGTCCTTCAGAGACTGATTTTTTACAGGAGCTGGGCCTTAATGAGGAAACTGAGAAAAACCCAGATCTCAATTTAATAATCCCATTATTAATATAATAGTAAAATAATAATTTCTCTCAAAGACACTGAAGACATAAAAACAAAATTAAAAAGGGCTCTTGCCCTCAAGGAGCTTACATTTCACTAGGCAGATAACTAAATACCAGATAATATTTTGAGAATTTTTGATTAGAGGGATTTGAAAAATATTTCCCATAAGAAGTGACTCCTTGAAGGAAGCTAAAGATTCTAAAAGGTGGAGATGGAGAAGGAGCCAGTCTAAGCAAAGGCCTATCATTAGCTAAGAACAGGCCTGTATGTAGGCCGGTAGTTTGATGAATTTTATCAAAGCTGGTCAAACTGGGAAGATGAGATAGAACTAGGCTTAGGAAGACTATCCTGAATATGTTACATGGCCCAGATGGCCCAGTGATTCTATAATTATAAAGTGGTAGAAAATTCGGGCCCAGTGTTGTGTAAGACTCTAATTACTTTTAGAAACTTAGTTTTCTTACTTTCTGTAAACTGCATGTTAATTAGGTGTCTTTTCTCTTTCTGCCATTCAACTTAAGGAATAAATTGTGTGAAAACTGAAAAGATACATCTTTTGTCTTTTATCTTTCTCTTTTATGAATCTTCATTTAAAAAAAAAGTTTTTCTTTCTCCTTTTTCCTTTTTCTTCTCTCTACCAGTATTGTGGTGTCTAGCCCCAAAGGATTTTTTTAAAAATAGGTCATTGTTGAGCAGAGGTAGGAACTAAGGGACCATGGACAAATAGACTGTGTAATTTGGATTCTTTTGTGATTTTCTATGACTGTACTTCAGAGTCCCCAGATATTTTTATTTTTTAGTAATCTTTTTATTTTTATTTTATTTATTGGTGTTTTATTATTTATTTATTTTGTTTAATAATTTTATTATAATAACAAATTTAAATTTATTTTAATTTAACCTTACAATATATTTAAATTTTATTTATTATTTATTTATTGTTTATTAAACTGAGCTCAAGGTCAAAAAATGAGCAAATACACTTACATAAAAGCTTTTAAAATTTTTTCTCAAATTTTGTTTTTAAAGTGATATAATAATCCATCAGGAAGATCAAGGTTTCAATTATTTAGGTATTGACTAGCTCTGAATCATCATTTTACTTCTCTGTCCTTTTCTAGATTAGAAAAGAAACCGCCCAAAAAGAATGATACCTCTTGCCTTAATTTCAGGTTTTCAAGTATCAGTCTGCTTTTCTCCATTTCCTTTTCCTGTGTCTGAATGATGGCTTTGATGTTTCAAAGCATAGTGAGTATTTCTGAAACTGTCTGCCAGAAGATCTCTTTTTAGCTCTGATTTAAATAGTACACTTTCCCAACCATGTTCAACCTCTGTATTGCCTGAGATCTTGCACATAAGGCACTCAATGTGGTCTATTTCTCTAATCCTGAAAACTGAGGACTTTAAAAGAAATGCAGAAAAAATGCAGAAATGTATTTCTCTCTGTGGATGCCCAGGAGTAAGTCTGGAATTTTTTTTTAACCAGACTTATGATTTCATTGGCACAGGGAACTCCTAGTGAAGAAATCTCTTCTATCAATGTACATCAGCCTCTGATCTGTAGTTCATGATCTTAAAGAAGTGCTCTGGGGTACTGAGAGGTTAAATAACTAGTCCAGTATGTGGATCAAATGTTAGGTTTGACTCTGAGGCCTTCTCTTTTTAACCACTATGACACAGAGCAACTCAGCTCCAAATTAAAATAATTCAGTAAACACTTATGAATTGCTAACCCTATTCTAGGTAGGGGGGCCCAAAGACAGAAACAAAATTATCTGCTGTTAAAAAGCTGATATTTTATCTGGAGAAACAATATGTGCACACAAGCAGATATAAAAATATTTACAAGGTAATTTATGGGTGTGGGGAGAATGGAGAAGGACTGGGGAGATCAAGAAAGGAATTGTGACAGTTTGGAGCTGAGTTTTCTTTGAAGAAAACCAAGGATTCTGAGAGGAAGGGTGAGAAGGCTAATTGGAAATTGAAATTGATGGCCCTAGTTGGGAAGTCTTAATAAGGCTGCTAGCCCTTCAATGGACATTATTTCTTTTTTCACAGATGAGGAAAGTGATGTGAAAAAAAGTGAGATGACTAGGTTACCAAGTGCTGGAGGAGGCAGCTAGGTGGCTCAGTGGATAGAGCCCTGGGCCTGTGGGTAGAAGGACCTGCGTTGAAATCCAGTCAGGGATACTTCCTAACCGTGACTGGGCAAGTCACTTAAGCTGTTTGCCTTAATCCACTGGATAAGAAAATGGCAAATCACTCCAGTAATTTTGCCAAGAAATCCTCATGGACAGTTTTGGTATGCTATGATCCACAAAGAGTCAGACATGACTGAACAAATACTAATCGTATCTAGATTGGTATTTAGTAAGTGGCAGACAGAATTTGAACTCAGTTCTGTCTAACTGAAAGTCCAGAACTCTAACTACTACACTCATGTCGTCGTAGGTCTCTCATGGGCCACCAAGTCTCAATGATATCTATGAGCCCAAAGTGGTCTCCTTTCATTAGTACCCCGAGTTTGTCTTATTGTTACTCACACTTTGTGCATTTGTGTATAGCTATCTGAGACCTTGGGGATAATAGTACTGGCTCCTTTCTTGGAGTTTGTTTTTTAGGAACTTCTGGACATCTTTATTACTATTCTTCTTCCTATAATATAACTATGCTCACTGACATCTGGATGAATAGTTCCATGAGGGCAGTCTTACCCCTTTCCTTCCTGTGCAATTTAAATTCTTTTAGATAAAGTTTGCAAGGCCACTTATAACAAACAGCTTCATTAGCCCATGCTAGTTCCCTGGCTAAAAGCCTTGATTCCTATATTTTAAATGATGATCTACAGCAATGAAGAAAAAATATTAATGCACCTGAAGACTTTGGATTTTCAAATATAGGTTCCCTACCTCCTGGCACAGAGGATAGCTGAGCTATGTTGTGATCCATACTCAGTTCCCAAGTCCTCTCTCTGGGTAAAGATGGTTCTCTTCTATGGGGCAGCTAGCAAGGTGGCACAGTGGCTAGAGCACAAGCCCTGAAGTCAGAAGGACCTGAGTTCAAATGTGTGACCTCAGACACTTAACGGTTCCTAGCTGTGTGATCCTGGGCAAGTCACTTAACCCCAATTGTCTCAGGGGGGAAAAAAGATGGCTCTCTTCATCACAAACAAGACCACTGGACGTGGCCTGAACCATTTCATTGTTGAGAAGAGCCACATCCATCAGAATTGATCATCATATAGTATTGTTGCTGAAGTATATAATGATCTCCTGGCCCTGCTCGTTTCACTCAGCATCAGTTCGTGTAAGTCTCTCCAAGCCTCTCTGAAATCATCCTGTTGGTCATTTCTTACAGAACAGTAATATTCCATAATTTTCATATACCACAATTTATTCAGCCATTCTCCAACTGATGGGCATCCACTCAATTTCCAGTTTCTGGCCACTACAAAAAGGGCTGCCACAAACATTTCTACACATGTGGGTCCCTTTCCCTCCTTTAAGATCTCTTTGGGATATAAGCCCAGTAGTAACACTGCTGGGTCAAAGGGTATGTACAGTTTGATAACCCTTTGTTTCCTAAGACTTTCTAACCCTTTTGTGTTTAATATACCTTGGGCAACTGGCCAGTTTTCAGATTAAATGTTCTAGTTAAGTCCTGGACTTTTCTTCCTTAGGCTTTTGTGATAGCCTCTCATCTAGTCTCCCTGTCTCCAGTTATAGATTATAGATCCAAGCTTTAAACTATTGCCTAAGTAGGATACATAAAGCTCTGACCATATCATTTTTCTACTCAAAAATCTTCAACAGATCCTCATCCCTCAAAAACACCTTACACACTCCCTTCTCCATGAAAACCATCCTCAATTCATCCCTTTATTGAAAGTGATCTCTCTATGTACAAACTCCTCATGGCATTTCCATGGATCTTTCCTGGGCATTTTTCCTGTTACAACATGGTTAATTTTTCTGCCTATCTTTCCCCCTTTAGAATAACAGGATCTGTCTTTGATTTTCCCCACCCTTTCACAATGCTTCGCACAGAGTGGACACTTGAACAAATGTTTGTTGTACAAAGGATGTTAGGAAAACTCAATATAAGCATACATTACCTAATGTGGGAAAGACATGTACTGAAACAGAAGCAGGCTGACTACTGCTCTGAGGACTGTCATTGCTATTTCAATACAGTAAGTTTCCTAGGAAATCCCTAATATAGTAAATTAAGTAGTGGAACAAATTGTGAGATGTCTGAGTGGCTCTTACTTTGGATAGCTGCTGCCCCAGTTTCAGGGCTCCTGAGCTGGACCAGAAATAGAGTCACCCAGAAACTTGTTTCCTGTGGCATTTCATTCAATTAATAGAGTCTGTTTGGTTATGTTTGGTTAAGATAAGTCTCTGCTATAATGGGAATTGGATCTCATCAAGCCATCCAGACCACTGGGAAGGCTGGCTCAACAATGTTATCTGTTCTGAGAGTCCCACTGGTATGGATAATTGTGAAAGTCTGTAGGTTCCAACAAGGTCATATTTTCATGGCCTCTTGTGAATTGACACAACATAATCAAACTGAGTATATGCAAGATACTGTAGTGTTTACTGACAATACTTCAAAGAGATTGTGGTTCAACCAGATCATTATCCTCTGAGACGCAATAGCCTGATGGAAGGGGAGTGGGGGACAGGAAGGGTGGGGAGGGGGTATGATCTATCAGCCTGGGAGTTTAACACAGCTTCTATGAGTCATTAATGGATCACAGGACCCAGGCGGGGTTGGATATATCAAGGAATGCAACATAGCTATGGAATGCTAGGAACTGAGAGCAGCCCCTTGGCATGAAGCAACACAGAGGTTTTTTTGAGGGTGAAAGTGCTATTCAGGCCATAATACAGCATCCCCCACAGTATCAGGCTGGTAAGTAGCTTAGGTATCAGCTAATCCAAAAAGGACCATCAGATTTCATATATTCACAATCATTATGACCACATCTTGTGAAAAATTCTTTAAAAATAATTTTTACTTTCATGCCATGGGTCACAGAAGTTTCAAAGTGAGAGCATGAAATTGAGGCATTAAATGCTATAAACTTAGTTACTGATCTGAAGTTTCTGCATTAACTATACAGATGATTATCTGTTCTCTTAAGCTTCTGATAGACTGATTTACTGGTTTCTATTTGGAATGAATTAACTTAAATCTCAGTGGCAGGATAATTACAAAGATGTAGTCCCTGTTAAGTTAGAATGTGACATCAGCCATGGACAATAAACCACATATCTCAGAGTTTGAAAGACATCAAATATAATCCTTACCCAAAGAAGAAACCCCTTTTATGGTACACCTAGAAAGCAGCAGTCATTCAGTTTCTGTTTAAAGAGCTTCAATAACAAGGAGCTCACTATCTCATGAGGTAGTCCACACACTTTTGGACAGTTCTGATTGTTAAAAAAAAGTCTTTTTTAAATCAAGCAAAAATTTGCTTCTCTGTAATTTCCACTCACTGGGACCTTGTTTTGTGAAAAAAGCACCAAGGAATTGGTAAATACTAGCTATGAAGGCATTTACTACAATTAGAACTAATTAAATATACTAAAGTCCTCCCTATTCACACACCTAATTCTACACTGTAAGGTGTGCTTATAGGTAAAAATAAATAGCATTTACACTTCCTTCCAAGTCAGTCTTTTTCAGGCCTATTTCCAATGGCTACAGAAAGGAACCTCCTAGGTTTCCAGTGAAAACGCCTTTCCCTTGTCACTGTTTATGAAGAAATGAAAACCATACTACCCAGGTATGACCTCATCTGTGTGGGAAAACATGATTAAGAATGATCTTCAGGATATGAGTTTAAGGGGAAAAAAATGTGAATCTTAATTTAACTTTAAAGTTCTAATTCTGATATGGATCTCTTCATACATAGGGAAAGAAGCCAAGTATTAACTTGTCTTTGTTGCTGAGGTGTTCTTAAGCTGAATTATGGGTGCAGTCAGGCAGTCCCTATCCCAGAATATCCCTGATAAGATTCCCAGACTTTTAAGATCAGCACATCATAAGGGAAAGGAAATGGTTTGGAGCAGGGACAAAACTGTTACTGGCTTTGTGATACATCACCACTGATCCCCTTGGGCATAAGAAGGAAAGGAGGCACAGAGTGAGGAAGGGAGAGAGGGAGAAACAGAGAAAGGGAAGAAGGGAAAGAGGGAGAAAAAAAGGGATGGAGGAAGAGAGAAACTAAGGGAAGGAAGAAGGGAAGAAGAAAAAGAAAGATCGAGGGGAGGAGGAATAAAGGGGAGGAGAAAGGAAATAAGCACTTACATAGCACCTATTATGTATCAGATTCTATAATAAGTGCTTTTTACAAATATTATCTCATTTATTCCCCACAATCCTGGGAAATAGGTGCTAGTATTATCCCCATTTTATAGTTGGGAAAATAAAAATAGAAGCTAAATGATTTTCATTCAGGTAGTAATATCTGAGCCTCCTATTTACTGTTCCACCAGCTGCTTCATCCCTCTAATAGAACACAAGACAGCAACACTGATAAAATTATTGTGAGTCTTTAAATCTCTCTTTCTGTAGAGGGCATAGGAAAGAACTTGCTTTCTCTTCATGCTGTGGTACTTACTGGAGAAGAATAAGGAATGCTGGGGAGCCACACATGAGGATGGCCGGATGTTTGTATCCCTTAGGAACATTCTGGTTAGGCTTAGGAAATGAAGCAGATTGCTGATCAAGTGACAGAGTTATCAGAGCCAAGTTGCTTTGTCTGTGCTAAATCCATGAAGATGAGGCATGAAGCACCTAGAGGAAAGGGATGAGTAAAACCCTCAGAGGAAGCTAGTAAAAAGGAGAGATAAATGAAGACATTTTCACTGAGGTTCCCAAATGCACTCACTCCCTTGGGACTTCCCCCAATTGTGACTGAGCCTCTGGGAAGAAAGGAGTTCTACCTATACCCATTCTCTTTAAGTTGCAATCCTGTTCTTCTTTTATTGTAATAAATACAGTTTATGTCCAAATGTTTGCTAGGTACTTATTACTTTATTACCTGTGTTTAAATCCCAACTTAAATATTTACTAGCTATTTGGACAAATCAATTAATTGCTGAGTCTCAGTTTCCTTATCTATAAAATGGGGGCAACTATGGTACCTACCACCCAAGGTTGTTAGGAGAATCAGTAAAATGCATTGTGAACCTTAAAGTGCTATATAGAAATACTAAAGAGGAAAAGGGAGTAGAAATAAATCATGTTTTTAGATGTTTTTAGAAAGAAACTTCTGAGCACATTATTGTTATTAAAAAAAAAATTCGCTAAAATTGAGTCTGCACTATTGTTAACAACAGAATGGTTTAGTTACCCTACCTGACACATAGTTTATCCTTTTGGAAATGTATCCAGGATGATGGATTTTTTTGGAGGTGCAGTGAGTGATGGGAAGAAGCTGGGTTACTAGCATTAGCAATGCTGCTAACACTAGTATCTTTCTGGAATCAAGGCAGGTGTGACTCTAAGAAGAATTACACAATTATGTCTTGGGGGTAATGGATATGGATCCTCCCTGAAGGTCTTGAATTTAGACCAGGCCCTTGGAATTTGACACCAAAGATAAGATTCTGAACATAGCTATGGAATCTTTAGGAAAAGATAAAGTACTGGGGGAAATGTTCAGAAAGGAGAACAATGAAATTTCTCTCTTGAGTGAGCTGCCTGAAAACCTGGCCTTTTCCCAGGTACAGAAAGAAATACCTGGGAGAGGGGTTACTTGGAAATGAATGACTAACCCCTCAACTTCCTGACCCAGAAGTTGATCAAGACAAAGTCCATCATCAGGAAAGTGGGTTGGATTCTGGAAAATGCAGGGAACTTGGTCTAGAGGGAGACACCTACCTCTTTGGGCAATAACTAGGTCCCCTTCTCCACCCTCCTCCCAGAAAAAAAAAAAAAGGCTTGATATCACCCTGAGAAGCAGATTGTCAATTCAATTCAATTCAATCGTGATTAATTAAAATTTGTATTCTCTTAAGCAGTACTGCCAGGGGTCACAGTATGGACACTATGGTTATTTTGAGATAAGGGGCATGAGACAGTGTGGTAAATTAGGAACAGTGCCCCAGAATCAGGAAAATCTGTATCTGGGTCCTGTTCCAACACAGTGGTTCTGTCACCGTAGGTCAAGGATTGATGTAAGGTATAGATGGAGATATGGGAGAGGGTTTTCACTCTAGAGTTACCCACCCAGACGACATCACAGGTTCTGATTTTGTCTGACTACGTGGAGAGGAAACCTTCCAGTTCTAGCAATAACAAGCCTCTGATGTGATTCAGGATAAGCAGGTTTCTGATGCAAAAAAAGGCAACTGATTACTAGTTGGTCTGAGGGATTCTGCTTTTGATCATTTCAATTTAATTCAACAAATGCTAACTTATACACAATACATTCTGCGTATTTTGCTGTTGTAATGTCTTGACATCCTAGTAATTGAATACTTGTGAACAACAAACAGGTACTATGTACAGAGAGAGAGAGAGAAAACACTTGGAAGGCCCCCAGCTGCTTCTTACTCAGAGGGGAAGAGGTGACAACTCTGGCTGCCAAAGCACCCGGAACACCCTACCCCCACTCCAACCCCTTCCAAGTTTCTCTGAATTTATTCAGTAAAACACAGAAGGAAGGAGAGTGAAAGAAAGAGAAAGAAAGAAGGGGAAAGGGGAGAGACAGGGAGGCAAAAGCAGAGAGATGGAGAGAAAGAGACAGAGAAGGAGGGAAGAGAAAAGGAGAGAAGGAGAAAGGGGAAGGAAGGAAAGGGAAGGGGAGAGAGAAACATAGAGAGAGGAGGAAAGAGAAAAGGAGACAGAAGAAGGGAAAAAATGAGGGGAGAGAGAGTCAGAAAGAGGGGAGGGAAGAGAAAAGGAGAGAGGGAGAAAGAGGAAGGGAGGGAAAAAGGGGAGAGAGAGAGAGACAGAGAAGGGAAGAAAGAGACAGAGGAAAAGACAGAAGGGAGGAAAGCGGGGAAAGGAGAAGGGAGAGGAAGAGAGATTGAGAGAGCAAAACAGATGGAGAGAGGGAGAAGAGGGAAAGGGAGGAGGTAAAAAGGAGGGAGAGAAACAGACAAGAAGAGAAAGATACAGGGGAAAGGGACAGACATTAACCGCAGTAGCAAAGGGCTAAGTGTGCCTTCTATGTCAGCCCAGTTGTATTTTTACTCAACATTCAGGTTTGAGCCAAGGAAAAAGTCCACCATTTATTTGATTAAGTCTTTTTATTGGCAGAGGGCCTCACCAGGAACATGTGAACTTTGCCTATAATCACTTCTGGCCTCCAGTTTCCCAAACAGAGTGGGTAAATCACAGTCCAGGGTTAGTTTCTGGCAGGAGCCAGTGACCTTCCACTAAATTAATGGGTAGCTGGCAGAATGATTTGTCAGTGTTTGAACTCAATTTGGAATCTGTGCATAAAATGCTAGACTTGGAGTCAGGAAAAGTTAGATTTAGAATCCTGCTTCAGACACATCACCATGTGACCCTAAGCCAGTCACTTGATTTCTCTGTGCCTCAGTTTCCTCATCTGTAGAATGGAAGTACTAATTTCACCTAACTCAGAAACCCGTTGTGAAAATCAGATAAGAACAATATATGTAAAGTGCTTTGCAAACCTGGAAGCCACTAAGTAAATGCACTTTTCTTCTCTTTCTTTTCCTCATTTTGCTCCTTCTTTGTCTTCTCTTCCATCCATCCTCCTCCTCTCCAGCTTGGCAGCCTGAGGTCCAGCTGAAGTGGGTTTGATGCTATGGGTTAGTTATATGTTTATCCAGTTTCTTGGAGCATGAATCAACAAAATGCAACCAGTAAGTTTTTTGCATTACAAAGAAAAGGTTTTTGGTTGAAAAGGTTTTTTAAACTGAGACACATGAACTTTAAATGTGAATATATGCACATATGTATATGTGTATCTATATATGTATACAACTACATATATATGGATAACTATTTCAATATAATTGATTTCCTTTGTAATCATAAACATTTTATTTTTTAGATTTAAGAAAAAATGTATTTATGATTCACAAAAACATTTAAGAATCTTAGTAATAGATAATAAAGTGCTAGACTCGGAGTCAGGAAAACTTAGACTCAAAATCCTGCTTCAGACACATCATCATGTGACCCTAGGCCAGTCACTTAATTTCTCTGTTCCTATAATAATAGAATCTTAGATTTAGGACCAAAAGAGATATTCTAGGTTATCTAGTTCAACATGTGTGGCAAGGCCCCATGTGTTTTAAAGGTCTATTGTTGTTTAGTTCAAAAGAGAGGCAAAGTGGATATCTCTTGTCTCTTCTCCCCTTAACCTTCTCCAAAGGAATCTTTAATTCTTTCTAGGAGGGGAAGCAGGAAGTTGGAGGGCAGAGGATGACCATTCTGATCTCTTCGGAAAGAAGAGATACTGTCCTAGAATTATATCTATCTGCTTTTGGTTTTCAGGTTTGAGCTAACTTCTAAGCACTATTCATTATTGAGGCAGAGGAGGATCCCAAGACTGGATCCTCTTTCCACCAAATACTGTTTCCACAATGAGCTCATGTAGCACTTAACTAAGAAAATCCATTTATCCAAAAGTGTAGCAAAACAGAAACCAAAGAGGTATACATAGGAAAATACATACCCAATAATGCTGAGTAAAGGGACCCTCCTGTTGGGAACAAGCTAACTCAGATCAACAAGGGAGGGTCCTTGATCTCACTGGAAAATCTCTAGTGAGGCAAACTGGGTAAAGGAACAGGATGGAGACTGACAATTCCTTTCATATCTTTCCAGTCTTTTCTTTCAGCCACCTGAAGTGGGTTTGGTTTTATTTATTTCTTCAAAGTTGAAAGTGCCTTATGTGATTCAAAACTCCCAGGAAAACTAAGATCTCTCCTATCTCTGTCTCTTGCCTACTCTACTCCACCCTAACACATAGACAAGACTGTTGATCCCTACATGTGAGGAGAGAGTCCATATACCTTTGAATTTGGGGTTGGGGGGGTGAGGATGAAGGTTATATACCAATGAGGAAAATTAAGTTTTAATCTGAAGCAGGATTTTGAGTCTAAGTTCTCCTGACTCCAAGTCTACCACTTTATGCACAGATTCCAAATTGAGTTCAAACCCTGAAAAAGTCACAGAAGTAGCAAAGCTGAGACTTGAATTCAGGCCTCTAATTCTTTTTTTTTTTTTTTTTTTAATTTAATAGCCTTTTATTTACAGATTATATGCATGGGTAACTTTACAGCATTAACAATTGCCAAACCTCTTGTTCCAATTTTTCACCTCTTACCCCTCCACCCCCTCCCCCAGATGGCAGGATAACCAATAGATGTTAAATATATTAAAATATAAATTAGATACACAATAAGTGTACATGACCAAACCGTTATTTTGCTGTACAAAAAGAATCAGACTCTGAAATATTGTACGATTAGCTTGTGAAGGAAATCAAAAATGCAGGTGGGCATAAATATAGGGATTGGGAATTCAATGTAATGGTTTTTAATCATCACCCAGAGTTCTTTCTCTGGGCATAGCTGGTTCAGTTCATTATTGCTCCATTGGAAATGATTTAGTTGATCTTGTTGCTGAGGATGGTCAGATCCATCAGAACTGGTCATCATATAGTATTGTTGTTGAAGTATATAATGATCTCTTGGTCCTGCTCATTTCACTCAGCATCAGTTCGTGTAATTCTCTCTAGGCCTTTCTGAAATCATCCCGTTGTTCATTTTTTTACAGAACAATAATATTCCATAATATTCATATACCACAATTTATTCAACCATTCTCCAATTGATGGGCATCCATTCATTTTCCAGTTTCTAGCCACTACAAACAGGGCTGCCACAAACATTCGTGCACATACAGGTCCCTTTCCCTTCTTTATAATCTCTTTGGGATATAAGCCCCAGGCCTCTAATTCTAAATTCTTTACACTTTGCAGAGCAAAGTAAAGAACATCACCGAGTATTCAAATCATTTTTCTCTACAGAGATCTTTCAAATGAAGGTTATGCTACAAAGAAATCAGTCAGGCACAAAATTGTTAATTATTAATAACTATGACATTGTTAATAATTAAATTGTTAATCACCTAACAGAATTATAGTTCATCAGTCAGTAGAGCAGTAAGCATTTAGTAAACTTCTACTAGGTGCTAGTCTCCGTACAAAGCTCTGGGAATATAAAGAAAGGCAAAAAACAGTCCTTGACCTCAAAGAGTTCACAGTTTAATATGAGAAATCATATGCAAATGACTACCTACAAACAAGGTGTATACAGAACAAATTAAAGATAACCAGAAAAGAGAACGCACTAAAAGTAAGAGGGATCAGTAAAGGTTTCTTACAGAAGGTGGGATTTTAGCTAGGATTTGAAGGTAGCCAGGAGGCAAAGATGAGGTGATAGAGCATTACAGTTGTGGGGGACAACCAGTAAAAATGTCCAGAGTGAGGAAGAGAGTAACAGGAGCCAATGTCACAGGCAGGATAGTCACTAGATCAAGCTCATCTATCTGGAGGTTGTAGGAAAAAAGCAGTTTATCTGGACCAGAAGGGGGATAGGAAACTGGGAAAAGAGCAATTCTAAGAAGTGGTAGGGTGGAGGCTTGTGAGGTGGGCATGCTAAATCATGAAACAAAGACAACCTGTTGACAGTATGTTCCATAAGCCCGAATGCAAACTGAAGCTTGCTTTTGGTACTTTATTATTCTGGGGTTTGGGGGAGGTTTTTTGGTCTGTGTTTCCTTTTGCAACATAGCTAACGTGGAAATGTTTGCATGACTGCACATGTATAATCTATATCAAGTTGCTTGTCTTCTCAAGGAAGGGAGAGGAGAAGGGAAGAAGAGAATTTGAACCAAATTTTTTTTTTAAAAAAGCATTCAAAATAGTTTGTTTAAATGTAATTGAGGAAAAATAAAAATAAATAACATATATACAGAAAGGAAGGGAGAAAAGAAGGAAAGAAGGAAGGAAGGAAGGAAGGAAGGAAGAAAGGAAGGAAGGAAGGAAGGAAGGAAGGAAGGAAGGAAGGAAGGAAGGAAAGAAGAAAAGGAAATAGGGAAGGAGGGAGGGAGGAAAGTGAAAGGAAGAAAAAAGAAAGTTTCATAGAGGCAGGTTAGATCCTGCGGATTGTCACAAAGGCAATAAAAATGGGGTCCCATGTGGGGAAAAATATATCTTTATTTTCAATAACTTCTAACTGAAATTTCATATTTCTTTCGATTGTGAATTTAATAAAACTAAACAAACATTCTATTAAGGGATCTAGAGTTTTCACCACACTGCCAAAGGTGACTTTGACATTCATCAAAAGAGGCAAGAATCTATGATCTATGTGAAGTATCTAAACTACCTCCCAAAATTTAACAGAACTTTACTAAGAAAGAACAGCCCCCTACACCCCTAGCCCCCAGCTATTTGAATACACCTAATCCAAAGGTTCTTAACCTTCATGTGTCATAGATTCCTTTAGCAGACCAGTGAAGCCTGTGGATGCCATCTCAGAATGTTTTTAAATGAATAAAGCAAAATATAGAACAATGTAAATCAATTATCTTGACATAGTTATTTTTTCTTTTTTTTTCTTCTATGTTTCATCTTTTTTACATTTATTTGGAAAATTAGTCAAATCATGAACATGTACACAGTCAAGATGAAGTTGTGATGTTAATTTCTATACATAATAGACTTTCCTATCTATGACTTTCCTTCATACTTGTTTTGTTTTTTTAATAAGTTCTCCCTTTTAATTCTTTTTTTTTATAGCTTTTTATTTACAAGTTATATGCATGGGTAATTTTACAGCACTGACAATTGCCAAACCTTTTGTTCCAATTTTTCCCCTCTTTTCCCCCACCCCCTCCTCCAGATGGCAGGTTGACCAATGCATATTAAATAGGTTAAAGTATAAATTAAATACAATATAAGTATACATTGACATACAGTTATTAAAATATTTTTAGACAAGTTCATGGATTCCAGATTAGAATTTTTGAGTAGACTGTGAAGTCAGAACCAAGAAAAGAGAAGACTATGAAGAAACTGTACCAATCATAAAAATGCTCAGCCGATGCAACTCCATTACATTCCAAGTCCTGCAAGGAGCTGGCACTCAGAGATAAATAGCCTGACAATCTACCCCTCCTGCACAGAAACTCAGGAGATTCTAGGAAGTAGTGCTGGCAGAGGATACCAAGGGAGCAGTGTACTTTGTGTATAACCTGTCAATATATATTTGTTTGTTGTCTGCCTTATTAGATTGTGAACTCTTTGATTATATCCTCAGTGTTTAGCACAAGGCCTGTCACATAGTAGGAATTTAATAAATATTGATTGATTGATTGAAACCTCTATTCTATGGAATTAATCCATAGAATCTGATGTAGACTCCTCTGAGGAAGGCACTCTACAGCAGGGTTGCAACATTTTCCTTCCCAGACTGGAGGTGTTTAAGATGTACAATTACCTCCAAGAATACTGACCTTTTATTATTTTCATTTTTAAACATTCATTTTAAAAACTGAGTTTTGAATTTTTTCTTTCTCTTCTACCTCTATGCTATTCATTGAGAAAGTAAGCAATATGATATCAATTATACATAGGAAGTCATGCAAAACATATTTTTATTTTTGCCATGTTGAGAAAGAAAGCAAGAAAAATAAAATTTTTAAAAATGCTTCAATTTATATTTAGAATTTATTAATTCTCTCTCAAAAATGAATAGATTTTTCATCATGGATCCCTTGGAATTGTCTTCTGTAATTGTCTGGATCAAAATAATTGTCTTTCACAGTTGATCATTCTTACAAGATAACTGTTACTATGTATAATTGTTTTCCTGGTTCTGATTACTTCATTTTGTTCATCTGAGTTTTCCCAGGTTTTTTGTTTTGTTTTGTTTGGAAACACTTGTTATTTTTTTTATAACATATGTTATAACATAACATATAATTTTTATAACATTTAACATATTTTATAACATAACATTATATATAACATATAACACATTTTACTTTTATAACATGTGATATTCTATCACAATTATATACCATAGCTTGTTTAGTCATTCTCCAAATGATGGGCATCCCCTCTATTTTCAATTCTTTGCCATTACAAAAAGAGCTGATATGTTTTGTTTTACAAATAGGTCTCTTTCACTTTTCTTTGATCAACTTGGTATACAGACTTATGAAAGGTATTGCTAGATTAAAGTTTTATATCTTTTGGGCATAATTCCCAATTGTTCTCTAAAATGACTGGACCCACAATGTCCCTATTTTTCCACATCCCCTCCAAGACTTGTCATTTTCCTTTTCTGTCATATTACCAATCTGTTGGTATGATGTGGTACTTCAGAGAATTTTCATTAGTATTTCTCTAATCAATAATTATTTAGACCACTGTATCTATTAGTAACTTTTATTTCTTCTTCTGAAAACTGCTTGTTTATAACCTTAGACCATTTATAAATTGAGGAATGCTCTCATTTATATAAATTTGGCTTTGTTCCCCTTATATTGAGAAATGAGGCTTTTATCAGAGAAACTTGGTATAAAAATTCTTTCCCAACTCCCTGAATTCCTTTGATTGCATTGACTTTGTGTGTGTAAAACTTCGAATTTTATGTAATCAAAATTACCATTTTACTTCTAGTGATCCTTTCTATCTTTTAATTAATTATAAACTCTTCCCTTTTCCTTATATCTAACAGGTACATTTTCCTATGCTCTCCCAATTTACTTATAATATCACCCTTTATATCTAAATTATTTACCCATTTTGACTTTATCTTGACATATGAGGTGAGATGTTGTTCTGTAAATGGAATTAGTGATTAAAGAAAAAATCGGAAAAGAAATGAGAGCTACAAAAGAAAGAATTAGAAAGGAAACTTATACTTTGACTTGAAAGGTACAAAATCTTGAACAAGTAACAAAATCTCTGAAAACTGGAATGGATCAAATAAAAGCCAATGATTCCATGAAGCAATAAGAAATACTAAAACAGAAGAAAAAGAAAAAGCATATCATACCAAAAACAATTAATCTAAAAAACAGATTAAGAAGAAAAAAAGTAACAATCATTGGATTGAATGCCATGACCACCCCCATCCTCCTTCTAAAAGCTCACACACCATATTCCAAGAAAAATTTAGAAGAAAACTGCCCAGAGTTCCTAGGACCAGAAAGAAAAGTAGAAATACAAAGAATATAGCAGTTACCTCCTGAAAGAAACCCCAAAATGACAACTTCTAGGAACATCATGGGCCAAATTCAGAGCTTTCAGGTCCAAAAGATAATAATGATAATACTGCAAGCAGTTAGAGAACTGGGGAGTCATAGTCAGGGTTATTCACAATTTAGTAGCTACTTCTATAAAGGAGCAGAGAATTCAGAATATGATATTTCAGAAGGCAAAAGATTTGAATTTATAATCAAGAATAACTTACCAAGAAAAAAAAAAAACAAGTATAATGGATGCTACAGGGAAAATAGGGGATTTCAAGAATTCCTGATAAAAAAGAACAGAGCTGTGAAGAAAATTTGAAGTTCAAACACAGGAGTAAAGAGAAATATAAAATGGTAAATATCAAGGAACAATTATAAAAAAGCATAAACTGCTTATTATTAAAATATAAGCAGTTTTATTAGGGTATTAGATTAAAAATAAGGGGAAATCATATGTATCCCCTTTGAACCCTGTCATCACTGGAGGAGTCCAATTAGACAAAGCTTGTAAGTGATTGTTATATCTTAAATGATCTTGGAAAAAATAGAATAAGAAAGGAAGAAGAATACACTTGCTGGGGAGAAGGTTAGGAAAAGTTATCTCATGTAATCAGGATGCTCACATAGACATTTATGCAAACAAGGAGTAGAGAGGAGGGAGGGAGTAGCTAATACATTAACCTCTCTCATCATAATTGCTCAAAAGAAGAAAGAAATATAGACACAGTATAGAAACATCTTTCACTTAACAGGGAAAAGAAAGTTAGGAAAAAGGAAGAAGGGAGAGTCAGAGGGAAGGATTAGTCCATAGCAAAATAAATTTTAAAGATGTATAAAAATATAGTTCTTTTTAGATGACAGAGAATGGAAATCTGAAGAGGTGTCCATAAATTGAGAATGGATGAACAATTTGTGGTATATTAAGGTAATGGCACACTATTTGTACTGAACTCTTTATTTACATAGTAGCCAACCAGAATTCCAGTAGACTACTTATGAAACATGCTACTTACTTCCTGACAGACATATGGACTCAGAATGCAGAATGAGATAAATTTTTTTTGGATGTGGACAGTGTGGACATTTGTTTTGATTGACTATACATGGCTGTAAATTTTTTTCCCTTCATGTTCTCAATAGGTGGGAAGGTGAGAAAGCAGATCTTGTCTGACTAAAACAAATTTTATCTCATGTAAATATATATATATATATATATATATATATATATATTTAAAGTTCCCTTCGGAGTGAAGCTAATTCATCTGATAAGAGTAGAGAGGAGTGTAAACTCCCACATGACATATGGATATTAAGCTAAATTCTAGGAAGCAGAGGGTAAACATTAAGAGAAATAAAGTTCTATCTAGATATTCAGGTGCTACCCATTTTCTTTCTTACCTTTCTTACAAACTTTCCCCTCCTCTTTTAAAAAAAAACAGAAATCTCCATACCTTTGTGTGTTTTTAAAATTTTATTTGTGAAGTCATGTAAGACAATTTTCTATATTAGCCATCTTGTAAAAAACCAACCAAACAAGAAAAAAGCAAGAAACAAAGAAAGAGAAAAAAGTATGCTTCAATCTGCACTCAGAATTCATCAGTTCTCTCTGGAAGTGGGTAACATAATCCCTTCCATCTCCTAACTGTTATTTGGTCCCTTTTTAAACCAGTAATGCACGTTCTCAAAGCTAAGGGACTTAGCCTATAGAAAATATTAGCTTATATGTATAGGGTTCTTTACAATGTACATAATTTCCTCCCAACAACCCCAAGAGGTAGGTACAGTTGTTCAATTACTATTGTAGAGGATAAAAAAAAAATTCAGTTTAAAGGACTTGCCTGTGGTTGAAAAACTAGTAAGTAGTGGAGTAAGTGGAGTAGAATGAGACAATTTGTTATGGTGTGGTGAAAAGAACACTGGCTTTAGAGTCATAGAACATGGGTTCAAGGGCTTTATCACTACTTATTTCTGCAATTTTGGGCCAAGTAATTTCATTTCTCTGTGCCTCAGTTTCCTCTTCTGTAAAATGAGGAGGCTGAACCAAATGAAGTGGTGTCACACTCAAATAGAAATCGGTCCTTGCTTGTCCCACCTTGATTTAGAAAAATCACAAACCATCATCTATGCTGTATTGTATTTTTATTTATTTTGTTAAATTTTTTCAGGGATAATTTGATCAGGTTCGTGAGCTATGGGAGTTTTGCAGTTGTGAGTTTGATCCTTCTGGAATAGATGATGTCTAAGTTTATGTCATTCTAAACTATAATCAAAGAATTCCAATTCTAGTATTCTTCCATGACCCAGCACTGTCACCACAACCCACCACACTCTGTGCACAGTCTTCCTCAGAGATAAAAGCTCTGAGGTTTTTGCCTCAGCTTTGCCAAATGATAGCTCACATTTACATCATGCTTTCCATTTTGCAAAATGCCTTCCTTCTGACATATGGTTTATGAAAAAATTGTCTCTAATATCATTTGGGTCACTGACTTGGAACATCACCTGATTCAACCATTTGTCGATATCTTATTGTGAGGACTTCTTTTGAGTTTGGGGAGGATGAAATAGGAGAATATATGGATGTTACTGAGGTGCTTTTAACCCCTCCCTCAAAAAATCCGTATCTTCCTTTCTTCATCCATAAAATAAATAATCATGACCATTATTATTATATGACATTTTAAAAGCTCGAATATAGAACTGATATTCCCACCATTTAAGCCTAATGATATTTTTCTTCCAGAAGTTGGAATCAATCAGATCCCACGACTTTGTAATTAAACAGCTCAGACGGGGATTGCCTTCAAGAGAGAGAACCATAATTAATTGTGGAGGATTTGAGCAGAATTCAGTCAAGAAGAAATTGAGCAACTATTGTGGTCTCTTGTCCTGCAGAGAGTGTTAAGTTCATGGGAAAGAATCAGAGGAAAAGCCAACTCATATCTGACAAGAAGCCCATGCATTATAGGTATTCATCAGAGTCAATTATATGGAGGGAAGGTCTTTCTTTTCAAAGAAACCTAACCCTTCCCACCCATCCCCAGTGCAAGTACCCAGCACTGTAAGTCCCTCTGGAACATTGAACTAGCCTTGTGGGTTTCAATAAACAATCAACAATTGCTGTTATCTATAATCTAGTGCTTAACAGCCCTAGAGATAATTAAATTGTGGATAAGTCCATACTACCACAGGCCTTAGAAATTGCACAATATTTTCCACAAAGATTGAGCTCCTCAATTATTAAAATGAGTTCCGGAGCCCTTCCAGGACAGCAGACAGCATCTTGGTGCCTTTTGGAGGGCCTCATGGTGGGAAACAACCTTAGTTGCTCCATTTTGTGTTTCTTCCTCAAGGTGCATGAGGACAATCAATTTTGAGTTGCTCCAGCTAGGAGGTGACTCCTCTGATTCCAAACCTAAGGCAATTTTCATCAAACCATAATTATCTCATTCAAAAGTTCTGAATTCTAATCCTAACTCCACCACTTAGTAACTTTGCAACCCTAGGCAAATCCATTATAAATTCTTTGCGGTTTTTTTTTTTTTTCATTTTCAAATTTCAAAATCATTTAACCTGCCTCACTCTTACTTTTCTTATCTGTAAAATAGGGGTGTTAATAATAGCATTTATTTCACAAGGTTGTTATGAAGATCAAATGAGATAATAATTACAAAAGCATTTAGCAAAGACCTGGACTACATAGTCCTATATAAATGTTAGTCGTAGTCACCATCATCATCATCATCATCATCATTTCATCATCTGAAAGTGTTAGGTTAAAATTCATAAGACCTTATCCAGTTTTAATCCTGTTATCTTCATTGGCTGAGAACATATCTCAGTCAATGAATCAATAGACCTCAGATAGATAGTTCTTAACTTTTTTGGAGTCATGGATCCATCCCTTTGGCAGTCTGGCAAAGCCTATGGCCCCTTCTCAGAATAAAATTTTCAAATATATGAAAGAAAATACAGGGGCAGCTAAATGATGCAGTAGTTAGAGCACTGGAATTCAAATCTGGCCTCAGACCTTAACACTTACAGCTGTGTGACCCTGGGCAAGTCACTTTACTCCAATTGCCTTGCTGAAAGGAAGAAAGAAGAAAGGAAGGAAAGAAAGAAGGAAGGAAGGAAGGAAGGAAGGAAGGAAGGAAGGAAGGAAAGAAGGAAGGAAGAAAGGAAGGAAGGAAGGAAGGAAGGAAAGAAGAAAAGAAGGAAGAAAGAAAGGAAGGAAGGAACGAAGGAACGAAGGAAGGAACAAAGGAAGGAAAGAAGGAAAGAAGAAAGGAAGGAAGAAAGAAAGAAAGGAAGGAAGGAAGGAAGGAAGGAAGGAAGGAAGGAAGGAAGGAAGGAAGGAAGGAAGGAAGGAAAGAAAAAAGGAAGGAAGAAAGGAAGGAAGGAAGGAGGGAAGGAGGGAAAGAGGGAAGGAGGGAAGGAAGGAAGGAAGGAGGGAGGGAAGGAGGGAAGGAAGGAGGGAGGAAGACAACAGGATTCCAATGAAAACAATTATATCAAAATACCTTACAGAATATCAGTTCACTAATATATAAAATGAAAGTGGGACAAATGGTATTTGAGGTTCTTTCTAACTCTATATCTATGATTCTATGACTCACAAGGGATGGAATGAGGTGGGGAGGCATGTGGTGCAAGGTGAGAAGAAATACACATAATAATAATAGCTAGCATTTATGTAACACTTAAAGGTTTACAAAGGACTTTACAAATATTATCTCATTTGATCCTCACAACAACCCCAAGAGATAGGCATTATTATTATTAGTCCCATTTTATAGATAAGGAAACTGAGGCAAATAGGATTAAGTGACTTGCTCGGGTTTAGACACCTAGCTAGTAAGAGTTTGAGGCCAGACTTAAATTCAAGTCTTCCCATCTTCAGATCTAGCTCTCTCCACTGTCCCACCTCACATTGATAGGAAGGAGAATTGAATAAGTGAAAATTATGAGAAATTCGAGGAGAGAGGATCCCTTTGACCTGGTGGGCATGAGGAAATGCTTCATGGAAGGGGTGACATCTGCTCTGGGCCTTGAAGAAGGTGTGGGACTTGTTGGAAACGAGGATGGATGGGGAAGAGATGAGAGCGTGGAAGTTCTGAGTCAGGAGCCCAGGACTTGTGCCTCTAGTTCCTTTAAAGATTCCTTCCAGCTCTGAGAAAGGCTCACTAGCTGAAGTCAGTCAGTTTTTCAGCACTCTGTATATTCAGTGTGTTGTATGCTGGAGATCAGAAGGGAGAACTCAGGCTGTGGCAACTTATCTGGACCTAGTGCTTCTCCCCTGCCCTGGGATCCCTGAACTTTGGCCCATCTTCTGATTTAGGAGGAGCCCCCAAGGGCTCCAATTGGCCTGAATCCACTTGCTGTGTGGAAGGTCATTGCAAACTTGTCTCTGATTATGGTGTCTCGCTGGAAATTCCTGGAGATACTGCAAGGAGAAGCCACGGGCTCTAGGCAATCAAAGACAAAAAAAAAATGGGATTTTTTTTTACAAGCAAAAAGCCCGAGGTTGCCAACTGAACAAGATGCAGGTAAGTATAGGGGAGTTGCTGTTTGACCAACCCTTTAGCCCAGAAAACCCAGATTGTCGTCTCAGAATGCACGGGGAGATAATGGGGTATAATCTGACTGTCACCCTACTTGGGGTTTTCTTAGCAAAAATACTGCTGGGATTGGCCATTTCTTTCCCCAGCCCATTTTATAGATGTGGAAACTGAGGTAAACAGGGAAAAGTGACTTGCCTAGAGTCATACAGCTGGGAAGTGTCTAAGGCCAGATTTGAACCCAGGAAGAGGGTTACAAGCCATCTACTGCACCTAGTGGTGTTGAACTGAAAAAATGAGACTTTCCCTTTGTGAAGTAGAAATCAGTTTCTTCTTGCCTGTCCTTTGCTTGGGCAAAAATCAGCTTTTCCTTGCCTATGTGGCTAACGTGCAATGGGCCCTGTGGGAGAGTAGAGGGGTTGAGAGGGTTCAGTCGGACAGAGATCAAACAGGAGTTAAGTAATAGAGGATGAACGCAGATCCTCCCAGAGAAGAGATCCTGAGGCTTGCAACCAAAAGGACAGAAGTCCAAGTGGAGGGAAGGTAGCCATATAGCGTGCGAATTTAGGAGCCTCCACAGTTACCTGGACCTTTACTTTCTGGGATTGCATTCAGGGCTATCTGAGCCGAGGCTGCTGGCAAAGACAAGCTTTCCTACAGAAGGAGATCATTCTAATCATGGGGGACGGGCAATGTCAAGGCTAATACCGGGGCAGGGGATGCCATGTCTAGTCTGGGGAACAACTAGTAGCTGAAATATCCATAGAGGGAAATATAGGAAGGGAGATTGAAAAGGTAAGTTGGAGCCACATTGTCACAGGGACTTAGATTCCAGGTTGTGAAGTTAATATTTTATCTTAGAGGGAACAGGGAGCCATGGTTTTTGAGTAAGTGAATGACATAATTAGATTTATGCCTTAAGAAGATTATTTTGACAACTGTTAAAAATTATTTTAACGTATAATTAGGGAAATATTATTAATCATTGTTAATTATATATTTATTGTGCATATTTAATTGATTTGTTTTTATATTTATATATTTAATTAATTATTATTAATTAGGAAAATATTATAATTAGGGAAAATATTATTTAAAAAAGAAAAAGATTGTTTTAGAAAATGTGCAAAGCATAAATTCCTGGGAGAGAGGGAAACTAATCACTTTTGTTTCTTATTTTGTGAATTTTTTTTTTTTTTAACTTTGTGAATCCCTTAAGGACAAAGGACTGGCTGCCTGCCTTTTGCTTTTTTTTTTTTTTTTTTATTTTTTTTTTTATATATCCCCAGCACTTAGCATAGTGCCTGACACATAGTAGGCATTTAATATTACTGACCAACTGATTTGTTTTAATTAGATTGTAATTTCTACCAGTGATAATCCTGGAGAGGAGCCCTGAATAATTTAAGTGTTATCCTGTCTTCTGTCTCATTCTTTAGGATTTTGGTCTCAACCTACTAATTAAGTTATTCATCTTTAATATAAAGTAACCCCTAATAAAGGGCAGATAGGTGATATAGTGGACAATGCCAGATCTGGAATTAGTAAGACTTGAATTCAAATCTGATCTCAGACACTAGCTTTGTGACTCTGGGCAAGTCTTTTAACCGTGTTTGCCTTGGTTCCGTCAACTGTAAAATGAGATAGAGAAGGAAATGGCAAACCATTCCAGTACATCTGCCAAGAAAAAACCCAAATAAGGTCACAAAGAGTTGTACATGACTGAGACGATTGAGCAACAATAAAAACCTCTAATAATATGAGGATGAAAGACACAACAAGAATCATTCTTCTCCTGTGCTTTTTAACAGTGAACTCATTCATTCTTTCAGGAAACATTAAAAAATCATGGGTATCCAGCACCGGCTTAAGGAAACTGGTTTTTGGTCCTATCCCCAAACTTCTCACTGACCCAGATGCAGAAGTTTGGGTGCCCAGGTGTGTGAGCCATAATGTAAGGAAAGGGGTATTCTAAAACATCTCTCACTTCAAGCCTGAGCTTCTTCCCCTCCTACTTTACTGACAAGACAGAGGCTTTCCTCAAGCTTTTATATCTCCTCAGAACCTTGTTATGAGCTCACTTGCCCTCATCTCTGCTTTTCTTGTCACAGGGAATGAGACATCCTTTGCCAAGACTAACCATTGCATTGTGCCCTCCCATCCATCTCCCATCACCTTGAAGTGACCTTGTTCCACCTATCGGCTACATTTCCTCTTCTCTCTTAATACTTTCCTTGATTGCCTTCATTTTTCTCTTCATATTTTCTCCCCTGTCAGTTGATCTACAAGCATTTAAATGCCTACTAGGTGCCTTGCACTGGGCTGAATGCTGGGAATATTAAAAAACAAAACAAAATAAAAACGGTTTAATGGAAAGGTGACATGCAAATAACTCTATTCATACTAGCTAAATACAGGATAAATGAAAGAAAATCCACAAAAGGAAAGCATTAACATTAAGGGCGAATGAGAAAGGCCTTTTGCAGAATGGAGATCTTTAGCAGCCTAAAAACATGCTTACAAATATTTTAATTTTTTCCAGTTACATGTAAAACAAATTTTTTTTAACATTTGTTTTTACAACCTTGAGTTCCAGATGCTCTCCCTTCCTCCCTTCCCCACCCCCCCACATTAGGAAAACACATATGAAGTTTTGTAAAACTTTTCCATAAAAGTCATGTTGGAGAAAAAAAATTATAGATCTCCCTCTCTCCTCTCCCCCCCAAAAAACCCTCAAGAAAAAGAAAGTAAAAATTTTGAAAAGAGTATGCTTCAGTTTATAGTCAGATACATTCTTCAGAGTAGTTAGTCATGGGCCATTGTATTTGAGAATAACAAAGTCATTCACAACTGATCACTCCACAACATTGCTATTACTTTGTACACAGGACATTTCACTTTGCTTGAGTTCATGGAGAATTTCACAAGTTTTTCTGAAAACCTTTTCTGAAAAGATTTTGAGTTCCAAATGCTTATCATTTCTTATAGAACAATAGTAGTCCATCATAATCACAAACCACAATTTATTCAGCCATTCCCCAGTTATTGGGCGTTCCCTCAATTTCCAATTCTTTTCCCTGAGAAAAGAGATGCTATAAATATTTTTGTATATATAGGCTAAAGCTGGTTTTGAACACATCTTCCTGACTCCAGGCCCAATGTCCTTTCAACTGTGTCATCTAGCTGTTAAATTTACAGGGAAAATAGTCTATTCTCACTATCTTTGTGACTCTTATTTCTCACCTCTTTGAAATCTGGATTTTATTTTTATGGGGTCAGATGCAAACAAGCCTATATTTTCCATTATGCTTTCCAGCAAACATTAACTCATTCATTTAGGAACTACACTACCCATAGGGCCCCAGGCCCCAAAAGTTGAGCTAGATTATGGAAAAGGAAAGGAGTAGAAATACTTCACATTCCAAGAGATAAAGTGCCACTAAATTGAGTGGACAAAGAAGGAGGAAATAGAAGCTAAGTTATGAATGGCAGTGGATCCCAAATTGGAGAACCAACTAGGAGCAGGACTCTGGATAAGCTGTTAGGAGCGAGCTATTGGTCAAACGATGAAGAAAATGGGAGCCTGTAAAAAAGGGCTATAAAAAATACCAGAGCCAGCTCCTTCGGAGAAGTAGCTTGGAACATTGCCTCCAAGGTTGAAATGATATTCTTGGAGCTTAAACTAAGATTTTATAGAAGTGTTTAGTTCCTTAAGAGAATCGAAGAACTTGAACTTTTTTTATTTTTATTTATATTTTTTTTTTTTTGCTGAGACAATTGGGGTTAAGTGACTTGCCCAGGGTCACACAGGCAGGAAGTGTTATGTGTCTGAGGTCACATTTGAACTCAGGTCCTCCTGATTCAGGAGGAAGTCAGGAAGAAACTTTTACTCTTTTGATAACTATTTCAATATGGTTTCCTTTACTTTCCTATGTATTTTATCTTATCCATATCAAAACATGATTCTGAGAAGGGTTCCAGATAATTCATCAGACTTTCCAAGGTGTCTAAAACACATGTTAAGAATCTTGATCTAGATCCTAATTCATGATGAGATCCTTCAGGAGTGTTCTCCTGAAGTAGAGAAAAGTAGAAACTATTCTGTTTTAGCCCATTTGCAGGCAGGAATCTATCTGGAAGGAGGAATTGCCCATCCTGGAATATACTAAGAAAGAAGATCATTGAGCTCATCCTTTCTTATAGTACAGTGGTATGTTGATCTTAGAAAAACATGAATAGACTTGCACAAAATAACGAAGAATAAGGTGATCATAACTAAGACAACATTATATAACAGCAATATTGTTTTAAAAACAACTGTGAGTGACATTTTGACTATTATAAATACCCAGATTAACTACAAAGGAGGAGCTTCGAAGGAAGATGTGATCTGTATCCAGAGAAAGAAAAGATAAATAAAAGTATGTATAGTATGGTTTCATATACATATTTGTGTCTAATGATAGGGGAGGGGAGAAGGAAGAAAAAAGTAAGAAATACCATATCTTTATGTGATACTTTTATTATATATTTAAAAAGGGATAACAAATTATATATAATAGATTTGCAGTTTCATATGCAATCATCTTTTTTCCCATTCTACAATGTTATGGAAATGTTTGTTTTATTTCTCAAGTTCAAAATAAAATAAAATTTTTTAAAATAAACATTTTTCAAAATAAAATAAAAGAGAAAAGCAGAGGGTACTCATTTTAGGAAAGAAAGCTGAGAATGTTTCTCTTGTTTTGTTTTCATTTCTCTTCCAATTAAAGGTTTTTTGCTGATTCTATGACGTTACTAGTTCAAGTTTCTATTAGAATGGTAATAACTGAATTTTAGATCCAAGTTACCTTGAGAAGTTCCCATTCTTAACTAGACAGGAGTACAGTGAGCCAAGCCAGGTATTTCATGGACAATTTTTACCTCTACTTTATTGAAAATGTTCTCTCCCATAATCTCCAGGGTCCTCAGTTGCCAAAATCAATAGCTTTGCTCTAGTCTTCCTCTTCCCTGACCTTTCTGTAGCATTTGATGGATCTTGATTTTTTTTTTCTCTCTCTTAGAGCATTTTGTTTGAATCCCTCCTTTGGGTATGGACTCTATTTTCCTCACTGCCCACTAGATTGTAATCTCCCAAAGGATAGGAAAAATGGCATTGAGATATATATATATATATATATATATATATATATATGTATTTTTTTTATATTAAAGCTAGTGCCTGGCAAAACCTTCCACAAATCTTTAAGAAATACTGGTTGAATTGAATTCATTCATTCATTTCAAGTATTAACTACCTATAATGAAGAATTTATGGTGCTAGGTGTTGAGGATTAAGTGATTAAAAATGAACAAACAAAAGAATTGGATGTCTATCCTCAAGAGAATTAAATTATATTAGATTAAGCAAATTTATTTTTATTTTTTCCACTAAACAATACTTTATTTTTTTCCAATTACATGTAAAAGTAATTTTCAACATTCAGTTTTATAAGATTTTCAGTTCCACATTTTTCTCATTCCTTCCTCCCTCCCCAAGATAGCAAGCAATCTGATATGTTATACATGCACAATCATATTAAACATTTCCGCCTTAGTTATGTTGTGAAAGAAGAATCAGAACAAAAGGAAAAAAAAATAAGAAAGAAAAAAGAAATGAAAATAGTATGTTTCAATTTGCATTCAGGCTCCATAGTTCTTTTTCTGGATGTGGACAGCATTTTTCAGAACGACTTTTGGAATTGCATTAGATCATTGCATTGCCGACAAGAGCCAATTTCATCATAGTTGATCATTACATAGTATTGCAGTTAGTATATACAATGTTCTCCTGGTTCTGTTTACTTTACTCAATATCAATTCATATAAGTCTTTTCATGTTTTTCTGAAATTTGCCTGCTCATCAGGTGAAATAACTTTTAAGAAATAAGTAAATCCCAATATAATTTGAGAAAGGAAAAGCACATTAACAACTAGAGGGATTAAGTAAAGAATTTTCATGGGAGGTAACAGTTGAGTTAAACCCTAAAAGAAAATGATCTAATATATAATAATATGTAGGTAAGAAGGCAATGTTTTCCAAGATGTGAGAAAACCTACACAAAAACCAGGAGGCAAGAAATAGTAGGCCAGATTCTGGGGATAGTGGAATACTTTGATTGTAACATAGAGTGCCCTAAAGGAAGTACAGTGCTGGGAATTAAGTCTGGAAAAATAGACTGGACACATCAATTGATGAACTTTAAAAGCTCAGCTGAGAAATTTGTGTTAAAACATAGTGTCAAAACACTCTAGAATAAATTCTAGAGTCAATAGGGAATCACTAATTATTCTTAAGCAGACAAATGACATGGTCCAGCCTTTTGCTTTAGGGAGATTATTTTTCTAGCTGTGTGTGGGATGAATAAGAGAAGAAAGATATTTGAATTTAGGAATTCAAGATTATTGGAACTGTCCTGGTTGAAAAACACTGAGGGTCTGAACTAAGAGGTGATGGCTATGTGAGTCAAGAAGAAATGTGGAGGTAGAATTAACAAGATTTGGCAACTGTTGGGTATGGTGGAAAAGGATGAATAAAGAATCTATCTGCCTTTAAGGATCGTGGCACCCTCTATGGAAAGGGGTAAATCTGGAGGAAAAGTGGCTTTAGGAGCAAATACAGTGAGTTCCACTTAAATATATTCAACCTGAATTGAAATCCTAACCACCTCTTTTTTACTGATAGAACTCTGAATAAGTCACTTCCCTCTATAAGTCTCAGTTTCCTCATTTGTAAAATAAAGGAGTTGGTCTATATGATCTCTAAGCTTTCTCTCAGCTCTACAACTATGACCTTTTGATCCTGATTTTGCTTCCCATCATCGGTTCTCCCACGGCATGATCTGCCAACTAGGCTGGGATCCTGGATCATTCTGATGAATGATGAGCTAAGTAATAATGGTAGCAAATATTGTGCAATTTCTAAGGATTATGGGGCTGTGAATTCATCCACAATATAATCATAAGTATAGACTGTTAAATGCTAAATTATAGACATGAGACATTGTTGATTGTTTATTGAAAGCCAAGAGAGGAATTCAATGTTCCCCACATAGTACATATTCATTTGGGGGGAAAGGAAGTGTTTTGAAAAGTCGCTACCACATATAATTGACTGATGAATGTGTACTGTGTATGTATTTCATATCAAATAGGAGATGGCTTTTCCTCTAGCTCTTTCCCATGAACTTGTCACTATCAGTACTACACCAACATGTTTGATTTCTAAACCACCAAGAGCTCCAAAATTCTTGTAAAATTACAGTATTATAATAGAATTACAGTTAGAAGGAACCTCAGAAGCCATGGAGTCCAATCCATACTTGAATAAGATACCCTTCTAGAAAATGCCTGACAGGTGGAGGATGACCTCCATTGCAGAAGAATGCCCTTTTTCCAGAGGAAACCCATTAGGCTTTTGGATGGCTCTGATTGTTTTTTATTTTGTTTTTTGTTTTTACTCTTTTATTCAAAAATTATTTATTTATTGCATTCTTTAAAATATTTTTTTTAGTTTCAAATTCTCTTTCTCCCTCCAACTCCTCCCACATGCAAAATATATTTCCATATTAGCCATGTCCCCAAAAGAAAAAAAAAGCAAGAAAAACAAAGTGAGAAAGTTATATTCCAATAATACTTCAGTTTACTCCAAGAATTCTCTCTCTGGAGATGAATAGCATTTTTCATCATGAGTCCTTTTCAATTGTCTTGGATCATTGTATTGCTAAGAATAGCTAAGTTATTCACAGTTAGTCATCACATAATGTTGCTGATTCTGGGCACAATGTCCTTCTAGTTCTGCTCACTTCACACTGCATCAGTTCATGTGAGTATTTCCAGTTTTTTTCTGAATATATTCTGCTCATCATTTCTTATAGCAACAGTTCCTTCACAATCATATACCACAACTTGTTCAGCCATTCCCCAATACATAGGGCATCCCCTCAATTTTCAATTCTGCTACCACAAAAAAAAAGAGCTTCTATAAATGTTTTTGTACACATTGGTTCTATCCATTTTTAAAAAATCTCTTTGGGATATAGACTTAAGAGTGTTATTGCTAGGACAAAGGGCACACACAGTTTTACAGCCCTTTAGGCATAATTCCAAATTGTTTTCCAGAATGGTTAGATTAGTTCATTAGTGTCCTAGTTTTTCTACGTCCTCTCCATTTGTCATTTTCCTTTTTTGTCATATTAGTCAATCTGATAGATAGATGTGAGATACCTTAGAGTTGTTTAAATTTTCATTTCTCTAATCACTAGTGATTTAGACTATTTTTTTATGATTATTAGTAGCGTTGATTTTTTTCCTCTGAAGACTACCTGCCATATCCTTAGACCACTTATCAATTATAAACTAACTCGTTTTTATAAATTTGACTCAGTTTTCTATATATTGAGTAATTGAGCCTTTATCAGAGAAACTAGTAAATTCTGCCACCCTTTCAAGTTTTCTGTTTTCCTACTAATTTTGGCTCTATTGGTTTTGTTTGTGAAAAAACATTTCAAATCAAGATTATCCATTTTATATATATATATATATATATATTTATATAGTGATTTCTGTCTCTTATTTGGTCATACATTCTTTCTTTATCCATGGGTATGACAGGTAAAATATTCCCTTCTGTCCTAATTTGCTTATGTATAAGTCATACACCCACTTTAACTTTATCTTGGTATACTATATGGGATATAAGTCTATACTTAGTTTCTGCCAAACTGCTTTCTAGTTTCCCCAGCAATTTTTGTCAAATAGGGAATTCTTATCCAAAAAGTTAAGCTATTTTCATTTATTAAATACTAAATTACTATGGTCATTTTCTACTGTATACTGTATCCCTAATCTATTACATTGATCCACCTATATCTTAGCCAAGATCCCATTGTTTTGATTATTATTTTGTAATATTATTTTGTAGTTCATATCAAACTACTACTAGGCTGCTGATCTTACTTTTTTTTAAATAGATTCCCCTGATATTCTTGATTCTTTTTTCTTCCAGATGAATTTTGTTACTATTTTTTCTAGCTCTTTAAAATAATTTTTGATAGTTTGATTGGTATAGCATTAAGTAAATTAATTTAAGTAAATTGCCATTTTTATTATGTTGGTTCAGCCTATCTATGAACAATTACTATTTTCCCAATTGTTTAGATCTGATTTTATCTGTGTGAAGTGTTTTATTGTAATGCCAAAGAAACTGAGCAAGACAGAGATTCAATAATTTATTAAATGGAGAGAAATACTGGGACCAATGGATCCATGCTGATCCCAGGGCTAAATGAGACTATAATCTCAAAGAGTCTAGCCCCAAGTATTGGGGCAGCGAGCTTTTTATGGAATAACAAGAACAATGACATTACTGATATTCTAATGACATCTGAAATGGATAAACCTTTATCTTGTCAAACATTAAGGAATGTCTATAAAACCTTTATCTCAAACATTAAGAGGGGAGGTTATAACCTAAGGCAGAATTATGACATAGGACAATTAGAGGAACTGGTCACCCCATTAAAAGGGAACTTTGGCATAACATTCCCCCCTTTTTCTCTTGGAACTATTCAAATCTTTGAATTACCTTCCTCTAGAAGGCCTTAGCACTATAATTTGAACAACTCTATGTGAAGTAAATAAAAATCAAAATAAAGCTAGACTAATGCAAGGACTTATGGCAAGGTCAAGTCTCTCCCTGATGACCCCAGAATTAATCAGCAATACATAAAGTATTTTCAATTATTTCTTATATCCTTATTTCAATTATTTCTGACAATCAATTGTCAGATCCTCTGCAATTGGGGAGCATATGGACAGCTGTGGTCATTTGTACATGACTCGGCCTCTGCTTATGGAGAGCAACAGGCTCAAGGCAGTTGTGTTGCCCATTCAGAGGGCCGGCTCCTAGGGAGGAGGGTGAGGCTTGGAGTGGCTCCACCTGTCCTGCCCATAGGAACAAACAGGGCTGCCACTAGAATACAGATTTCTGAAGAGCTTATGCAGTTAGACCAAGACAGGCAACCCCAAAATTTTAGAGGCCTCGATATCAAGAAGGTTCTTTTAAGTACGCTTAACTACTAATTAAAGACCTGGGCTAACAGGAGTGGAGAAACAGCTCAGAGAGACTGCCAGTTCCAAGACAAGTATCCAATTTCTGGTTGTTTCTAAAAAATAATCCCAAAAACTGAGTCTGCCAGGGCAATTCCAACAGAATAAGGGATTTCCAAGTTAAAGCACAACCAACAAATCGTAGTCTAGTAAATTTAAGCAAAGAGTAAAGGACTTCCAATTAAATCTGAACTAGCAAGATACCAGTTTTCCCAATTTCCTATTTCTTCTCCTCCCTTTTTTCTTTTGGAAATGAATTATCAAATGACCATCCCACATATAAATGATATACATATGCATATACATAACAGACTAAAAGTCCCTCAAACATAACAGCAATAGTTACACAAGTTTAATAATTTCCATTCCAAGTCTTAAACACAGCACAGTAATACAGTGAAAATTCTAACAAGCTGACCACTTTCCCACTCCCCCCCATCAGTCCAAATTACATCAGGAAAAGTGGGTGATGGCTGTCAATTGCTTCTTCATGCTGAACAGGGACGATGCTCAGTCTGTGAGGGGGATGGATCTATAGTGTGGCGTGCTGACAAACAAAGGTTTGATCTAGGTCCCAGAAGCAAGTCAATAAATATATCTGCAATTTGACCAAATCTAGAAATAAAAACAAATCTAACAAAGAAAAGTTAGAACAGTCTGAGATAGAAAGACCGGTCCACAAGGACTGCTACAAGATATGGCCTCTCATTAGTTAAAAAGCCTTAAAAAAAACTTGAATATCCAGACACAATATCTAGTAACCAATAAATGACCAGACCAAATACTTATTTGCTCAAGTATTTAGGATATAATGATTACCAATGACCAGATTGAAAACAGCAAGGTATGACATAATGGAATTAACAATTTCTCATTGACCATTGCTCTGATTATAGAAATCAATTACAGGAGGAAAAAATGCAGTGACATATTAATTACAAACCCAAGATATTTTACCTCTAGTAACAAATCCTAAACAGATATTTATCATAACCTTGTTGCTTTTAAAATGTCTAGAACAGTTTAGAGGGAGGGAGAATAGTTTTCCATGTGACTACCCTTCCCCCAACTCCACTTCCAAAGAGACAAGGGTGGGGAGTGAAGTGGAACTAAACTTCACTCCAGGCTAACTAGGTGCTCCTATAGCTGAAGTGGCAGCAGTGGGGAGCAAGTTTAAATCTTTACAAAAGATCCCTACCCCACCCAACATTTAAAGTAGCAGAAATCAGTGGGTGGGTGGGGGAATCCCATAAAACCTACATGTCCAGCAGAGCTGGATTTAAAGCATATAATGCATTTCTATCTCATTTCAAATAATAAAACAACATAGTTTCTTTCTCTCCTTCTGGCCCCAGGTGGCCATGGACTTCTCCTAAGGTCCAACTTGGCCAGAGATGAAGCTTTCAGAAAAGTCTTTGTTATATACTTTAGGTAAAATTAGAGGCACATGACCTCTTTCAGGCAAGTTAACAGAACTTCTTTAACAAGCTATTGTTCCTTTAAGATCTTATACTTAAGGAAAACCAATTCATTTCCCAAATTTAGAATCATCTTTAAATTCCTAATCAAATGTTTTCACCAACTGGAGTTCAGTATTGAAATAACCAATTCCCAAATTTGATCATTGTTCTTAAATTTAACAGAGCTCTTAAATGAACAAAACAAACAAATTACAAACAATTTAACACAGACAAAAATCACAGAACACAGAGCACACCTAGACTGTCTAATAACATACAAGACATACAGAACCCTGATCACACTTAGACTGCACAATTACAACATTCAGTAGGACACTAACATTAAAGCCAAACCAAATGGCGTTTTAAAACGCCCAATCTTTGTAGATTGCCCCCTGAGCATGCAAAAGCGGAGGGGCCGGCGTTGCTCTAACTAACACAGGATGACCAAAGCAGAGAAACCGAGTCCCGTTTTCAAATGTATATACTTCCCACTCGATGGAAGAAGTGGGAGGACCTCTCCTCGTAGAAATGCATTGAGATGCAAAGGATGGGCCTTTGTCTCTGGAAAAGGGTTGGACAGAAAGAGTTTCCTCAAGCAAAGTATCTGCTCCAGGAAAAGATTTTTGAGGCAGCGGAGTGTCTAGATTTCAGACAGGTAAAAACTTAGTTTTCCTGATCTTTGCAGCCTCCCTCACATCTGTTTTTAGAGGTAGAGCTGCAGCAATTCCTAAAGAATTGTGCCAGAGCTCCCAAGAGCTCCAAACAACGACTGCAGTCTTGATGACTGCAGTGTCCACCACAAGATAAGGAAAGAAAAAGTCTTTTACCTTGTCCAGAATTCCGTATTTCACACTCTAGTTAGCGACCCCCGCGTCCAGTAGGCCACTCATCAACCAAGCAAATGGCACCCCCAAAAAGGGCACCCCAAGTGACAACCGCGTCCAGTTAGACACTAATCAACCAAATCAACTGGTACCCCAAAAAGGGGCACCCCAAAAGTGATAACCGTGCAACCGTTTCTGATTAGTAGTCACTAATCAACCAAACTGCCCAAACCAACTGGTACCCCCAAAAAGGGCACCCCAAAAGTGATAACCGCGTCTGGTTAGACACTAATCAACCAAAACCCAACTGGCATCCCCATAAAGGGCACCCCAGGTGACAACCGCATCCGGTTAGACACTAATCAACCAAACCAACTGGTACCCCCAAAAAGAGCACCCCAAAAGTGACAACCGTGCAACTGTGTCCAGTTAGTCACTAATCAAACAAACCAAACAAACAAAACAAATCTTAAGACATAACCAGATGGTACCCCAAAAGGTACCCAGACAAACTTTCTCTCCTGTGGCCTAAATGGGGTTGTCTACCATCAGGCTGTTGTGGCTGAAAACTGCTCTCTTTCCGGGAGGCTCTGGAAAAAAAATCCAGGAGAGCCCGACCTCTCCAGGCCAAGAATTCAGATTCGCAGCCACCCTGCCCAAGGCAGAGACCAGAAAGTCTCTTATCTCTAATCCTGCTCATTTTCTAATTATCTCGCTGGGGGGGCCTCCAAATGTAATGCCAAAGAAACTGATCAAGACAGAGATTAGAGACCAATTCAATAATTTATTAAATGGAGAGAAATACTGGGACCAATGGATCCATGTTGATCCCAGGGCTAGACAAGACTATCATCTCCAAAGAGGTTAGCCCTGAGTTTGGGGCAGCAAGCTTTTTATGGAATAACAAGAACAATGACATTACTGATATTCTAATGACATCTGAAATGGATAAACCTTTATCTTGTCAAACATTAAGGAATGTCTATAAAACCTTTATTTCAAACATTAAGAGGGGATGGTTATAACCTAAGGCAGAATAACGAAATAGGACAATTGGAGGAACTGGGTCACCCCATTAAAAGGGAACTTTGGCATGACATTATGATTTAGTTTATGTAATTCCTGGGTTTGTCTTGGTAGGTGGGCTCCCAAATATTTCATATTGTTTATAGATATTTTAAATGGAATTTCTCTTTCTATTTCTTGCTGCTGGACTTTGGTGGTAATGTATAGAAATGCTGATAATTTATGTGGGTTTATTTTATATTCTGTACCCCTAGAATTTTTTCAAACTCCTGTCTAACCATTTGTCTTCAGTCTTCTACACAAGAAGTCTATTTTTTGAACACACATGAAAAATATTGCATTTGTCCCTTTAAATTTCATCTTAGACTTAGTTCAGTATGTTAATCTATCACTCTCTTTTTTGATCCTGTCCTTTTTTGATCCTTTTTTGATACCGGTAAGATAGTATTTATGCCTTTATCCAAATAACAAATAAAAATATTAAAATAACATAGAGACAAGTACAGACTCCTGGGTCATCCTACTGAAAAATTTCTCCCACATTTAGCCATTAATATTTCATCTTTGGATCTAGCTATTCAATTAGTTTTAAATCTGAAGGACTAGTAGATTATTATCACTTGATTTGTGAGTAGATAACTATATCCAACTTTCTTTCCTTTCTTTCCCTAACTTCTTATCTATTTATAATCTTACTTTCTTTTTCTTACTTATCTGGCTTCCAATTACTTGCTCTTGTTCTTAGGTCCCTCCTCCCCCTTCTTTTTTGTCAGATTCTTTACCTTAATCATTTTCCTCCTTCAAATTGAGCCCTTCTTATTTGCCTCCTTCAACTCAAGTCATTGTTCTTCAACATTCACTTAAATTATCTCAAATTGGAACTTTGGTCTTCATTATTCCAAAGCCCTCCAAATTACTTTCTCGGTTTTCTTCTTATTCGGCTCAAGTTAATTTTTCTCTAAACAACCCTCCCCCTTTACTCACAGCCTTCTTCTTAGGAAACTGGTTTTGTTCCTGTAATATGGGGCTATAGGCCAGACTAGATACATATCTACAGTCTCCTCCCCACATTTTTCTCCAGGGAAGACTTTAATTTCTACTTGGTGGGGAAACAGGAGCTTAGAGACTAAAGGCTGGCTCCTCTGCTCTCTTTAGAGAGAGGAGATACTGGGCTAGAATTATTTCTGTTTTCTCTCTTAAATATTGTTATTCTAAGGGATATAATGTTCAGGTTCAAGCTAAATTGCTGATCATTATTTTTATACAGGAAAAGGAGAGCCCCAAGCTTCATGTTCAAGGCCTGACTTCCTTCCCACAAAAGAGTAGTTCCATAATAATTATTATTTGTCCTTTATGCTCAAAGAAGATCAAAATGACATTGCCATGTCAGTGTAGTGTGTCTGGCTGTGCCTGATCACACTCAAAAAGCTCTATCACAGGTTGGGCACAAATAGTCTATATGATTACTTGGGAGTGAGACGGCTCTAAATTTGGCCTATTACATTTCTTTGGAATTGCCATAATTCTGCTTTGCTCATTGACCATAGAATTTTCTTGGATAAAAGTTTGGATGATCCTGTGTTGCCATCTCCCACATCTCATAATTAATTCCAAAGTTCTTCTGAGAGACTTTGAGAGTGTCTTTATATTACCTCTTCTCTCCTCCAAGTATGAGCTCCCTGAAAAAATAATCTTTAAGACAAATATGGAGTTGGATTTCAAACAACATAACCAGCCCATTGGAGTTACAGTCTCTACAGTCGAATTTGAATATTTAGCAATTCCTCTCAAGAAATGGTCTCAACTATATAAATATGTATACATATATTGTATTTAACATATTTTTAACATATTTAATGTGTATAGGACTACCTGCCATCTAGGGGAGGGGGGGAGGGAAGGAGGGGAAAAGTTGGAACAGAAGGTTTTGCAAGGGTCAATGTTGAAAAATTACCCATGCATATGTCTTGTAAATAAAAAGCTATAAAAAAAAAGAAAAAAGAAATGGTCTCAGGGCCATTATCCTGCCAGATGATCTTTAGAATCTTCCTAAAATAATTCAAATCAAAGAGTTTCAACTTTCTGGCAGGACACTGGTAGACTGTCTATGTTTCAGAGGCATACAACAGTGAGTTCAGCACAATGGCTTTGTGGACTTTCAGTTTGATAAGCAGCCTAGTATCTCTCCTGTCCCACACTTTGCTTCAGAGCCTGCCAAAAACTGAGCTAGCTCTGGCAATGCATGTGTCAACCTAATCATCAATGTGTACATCCCTGGGAAGTATACTGCCAAGGTAAGTGAACTTATCCACTGCTTTCAATATTTCTCCATACTATAACTGATGGTCCCATATATATACTGGCTAGCAGAGAACCCCTGCTGACCTTGCTGTTGACCGTTAGGTCAAAATTGGCACAAGTGGCAGAAAATTCACCCACACTTTGTTGCATCTCAGCCTAGGAGGCTACTATGAGTGCACACACATCTGTGAACCAAAAATCCTTTACCAGCTCTACCTCCACTCTCGTTTTGGCTTGTAGCCTTTTCAAGTTAAATATACAGAAGCTGATCTTAATGACGTTTTTATCCTCATTAAAGGCATAAGACAACACCCTGGAAAACATCCTGCTGAAGAGCATAGGAGCATGAGCTTCACAATGAATACTGATTGACAATAAACTCATTTATCTAAGTTGATAGCAAAATAAAAAACAGAGAAAGTATGCATAGGACAACATATGCCAGACAATACAAAGTAAAGGAATTCTTCCATTGTGAATGAAATAACACAGCTTAACCAAGAGAGAATGTCCCCAAATTCTCTAAGATCTCTAGTACAGCAAGCAGGAGATAAAATCATGATGGACATCACTATCTCTTCTCAGGTTGGCTTATTCTCAGAGTTTTTCTCTTTCTTCAGCAACTGAACTAGGGTTGACAGAGCCCTATTCTCTCTCACGTCTGGAAGCCAGAAGAGCTCAAAGAGATTCAACAGATAAATCTCTTTTGTCTCCCCTCTTCCCAACTCTGCAAGAGTGGGTATTGATCTCTATCAATGAGGAAAGTCTCATTCCAATGAACCGTGGCGTTCAGGTTACATTCCTCTCCTAAAATTCCCTCATATCATACTTGTTCCTAGTCTCAGTCCCCATATATAGTTTATAAAAAATTTTCTTATTCTTTACATTCTAATTTAATGTTTTTCTTAATGAAAATGAAATTCTCATAATACGCTATGAATCAATATACCAAGAATAGAAGATTTGTTGTTCAGTCATTTCAGTCATGTTTAAGTTGTGACTTCATTCAGGATTTTTTTGGCAGAGATATTGTAGTCATTTATCATTGTCTTTTCCAGTTCATTTTACAGATGAAGAAAATGAAGCAAAGTAAATTGATTTGTCCAGAGTCATGCAGCCAATAAGTATTTGAGGTTGAATTTGAACTAAGATGAATCTTTCTGACTCCAAGTCTGGTGCTCTATCCATTGTGCCACCTAGCTGCCTTTTATTTTCCACACCTAATTAAAAGGACTAGATCAAATAATCTCTAGCAAGAAGAATTTATATGAAATGTAGACGTTAGAAAGAAAAAGAATCATTATATGAGTGAACTTGACCTTCCCCTAAAAGTGCATTAAGACAAAAATTGCATTAATAACATTAATCCAATTACACAAACCAAGGCCCAGATATAGTTAAACAATTATACTGGACAATGGCATTACATTCAGAAAAGCAAGACAATCTCATCATTTTTTCCATAGCTTAATGATAAAGGTTGGGAAAGGAGAAGGAAACATTTAGAAATGAAAGTGCTATAAAAACAGAAGATATCAATTAAGATTTTTCAAAAATCTTCCCATGTTTCTTAGAATCCTTTATATTTATAATGTTTAGGGTTTAATAGTATTCTATTACACTTTTATTACAGGGAGATATCACCTTCTGTCAATAGCCCTAATGAGGTCACCAGCATCTTCAAGGCTGCCTACGGCTGTGGATAATAATAGTAAGAGCATGATTCTATGGGCTGGCCTATTATGCAGTGTGATATCTGAGAAAAGATAGGAAGAAGAGAGAACTGGCAGGAAAGCAAGTGATCCAAGTGATACTTTTTTTAGATAGAGCAATGCAGTTCTGGGGAGTCTGGTTCCTGGTGAATTCGAGTTTGTATTGGACTCTAGAGAAAGATGTACATTTGGACTGTGCTGTAAACTGCTTAAAGTCTTAGACATAGAGGACATTAAAGGGATGGTCAGTTGTAATGGGCTGAGGCTTGAGTTGATGCACTGAGGTCCCAAGCACTTGAGGCTAAATAGTAATTGGGCTATACTCTATTAATATACATGATTGGATAAAGAATGGTCCCTGCCCACTCTCTGTGCAAGTCCTGATGTGTTGTATAGGAAATGATGATTTTGGTGGGTGGAGGCAGAGAGAGAAAGGAAGAGAAGCTGGGAGAGATTGACCTTGGTTCCGTACTCCTAGCTGCTGGTCGTGTGGCTGCTGGTCTAGCTAGCTTCTTGACTCAGCTGCACACATTGCTATCGCCGATTCTCTTCCACCTCCGATCCTTCTTCATTGAGAATAAAGACTGACGATTTTCCCCTAACCTGAATTCCTGTCTCCTGCTGATTTAAAAATACTCGGTTTTCACAGTCAGTGATGACTGTTACAAGAGTAGACAATATTTTCAGAGTATAGGTCACAAAGTGATATTACAAGATAGAGGAAGTATGGAGACAGTGGGGAATATGTGCCAGGCTTGGAGTTGAGAAGACCTAGTAATTCACTTGACCTCTCAGCACAGACAACACTCTAGCATTATAAATTACTAATTAATGAATGATCTAAGTGTAGTTTGAGTGTTTTCATACCAGGATTTCTTCATGTAAAAAACTACTGCATAAATTATGCAGTAGTTTGAGGACTGATGCTAGAAGGGGTAGGGCTTTAAATAAAATTTCCATGTACTAAATGACATTCATTTCAGAGACAATGTTAGTCTACTTTGGTAGTCCATATGCTAATGGATTTTCATATTAACACCTTAAACTAGGAGGACAAGTTTATCACTATGCCCTCTGAGATAGGATTCAAAATCTCAAGACTCTAATTGGAAAGTAATTACATTCTGATGGTGATTTCCCTCTATTTTTTCAGAACTAATTAAAGGGTTCAGATGAAATAATCCTACTAAAAAGAATTGACATGAGAAAAGTTAGAAAAAGAAAAACAAAGCTGACAAAATAAGGGAAAATGACAAATGCTGAGGTTCTAGGGGAAAACAGGTACAATCAATTCTGCTATAACACAGTAGATGCATTCCTAAAAATCACTGAACAACCCAAAAATTGGGCACAGGGTTTATAGGGAAAATAGGGTTAGGAGACAATACTCAAAAATTCATATTTAAGGTCTTGAGCTGCTACTCCTGGCTCCTAAGGGGCAGGGGGCTAGCAAAAAAAAAAAAAAAAAAAAAAAGCCTATCAAGATTGGTGAGTGGGAAGAACAGCTGAGCTGAAGATGGGTTTAGGGATAAAGTACATGAGTTGGGATCAATCCTCTTCTACTACAGCTTCCATTGCACTAGAACATCAGAATCTATAGAGTAAATACTACATTAAACCTTAAAAAAGATCTGAAATTTGCTCAGGAAGTAGAAGTTTGAAGGGTTGTAACTTGTGAATTATAGTTAAGTGGTGGAGTTTTTTGCATTCTTGATGTTGCTAGATAACAAAATTGAGTATAATTAAACTCTAAATTCATGTTATGCTCATATTGTTCCTTAATATATCAATTATGTTTAAATAAATTCACATTTTCAAGATAAGCATCATAGCAAAAGTGATTTACATTAATTCATTGGTGATGGAACTATGGATTGATCCAGTCTTTCTGGAAAGCAAGTCACTTTGTTATCAAATGTATGCTAATACACTAAAGTATTTACTCAATGATATTACTACTAGGTCTATACCTTAAAATGATCAAAGAAAAAGCAAAATGACCCAAATGTACAAAAATATTTGTGATTTTTTTTGTGATAACAAAGTACTAGAAACAGCAGTTTTACCCCATTCAGCTCCATTTAGCACTGTTTCTTTACAAAAAATTATTTTTGATGCCTTTTGTCATTATATCCTTCGCTTGAACTACATACCCAAGAAAGAACCCTTAACCATAAAAAAGAAAATAATTAAACAAAAACCATCCAGCACAATGACTGTATCTAATAATGTGCCTAAATGTTCTGTCCAAGTATTTTTCCAGCTTTCCTGCTGGGAGAGAAGAGATAAGTTTCATTATCTGTTCTCAGGCATGTTTGTTAGTTTTTCAGTTATAGAGTTTGACTTTGTTCTAGTGTTTTTTTTCTCATTTATATGTCTGTAGTTCTTGTGTGTATTGTTCTCATGCTTATGCTTATTTCATTCTGTATCTCACCATTTTTTCCATAGCTCAATGATGAAAGTTAGGAATGGGGAGGAAGAAGACATTCAGAAATGAAAGTGCTATAAAAACAGAAGATATCAATTAAGATTTTTCAAAATCTTCCCATATTTCTTAGAATTCCTTATATTTATCATGTTTAGGGTTTAATAGTATTCTATTACACTAATATACCACTAATTTTTCAGCATTTTGTGATCAAGGGGTACTCACTTTGTTTCCACTTCTAAGCCAAAGAGTGCTGCTATGAATATTCTGCTGTACATTGGACTTTTTTTTTCTGTGCTTAGTTTCCTTGGAGTGTATGAACAGTAGTGGGATCACTATGTAAAAGGCATGAGCAGTTTAATCATCTTATATAATTTCAAATTTAAATCCAAATTTAAATATTTGATCCATTTTGTAGCTTCATCTATAATGCAACAGTTTACCTATCTTTTCATATCTCCTCCAACACTTATTTTCCCTGTTGTATCATCTTTGCCAATGTTCATTGCATGAGGGAAAATCTCAGTTATTTTAATTTGAATTTCTCCTAATGATGATTTGGAGTACACTTTCATATATAGTTTATAATTTTTATTTTGAATATGATTTGTCCTTCTATGTCAATCAAATTATCAAGGGGGTACTTAATAGAGATAAACAAAAAAAATTAATTTATTTGGAGAAAGAAAAGATCCAGAATCTTAACGTTATTAAACAATGTTAAATGGGGCAGCTAATTGGTGCAGTGGTTAGAGCATCAGCCCTGAAATCAGGAGGACCTGAATTCAAATCTGATCTCAGACACTTAACACTTCCTAACTGTGTGACCCTGGGCAAGTCACTTAACCTCATTTGCCTCAGCAAAAAAAAAAAAACAAAAAACAAAAAAAAACACACACACACAAACACAATATTAAATAACAAATGTTTTTTAGAAAGTAAAAATCAACGAGGAATGACATTTCCAGGACCCCAAGCATATTCTAAATCAATAATGTTCAAAACTATAGTTAATGGTTTTTTTTTTTTTAAAGAAAAAAATAGCTCTATGGAAGACTAGAAAAGAAAAAATCAGAAGCGACTGAATTAGTCAAGTATCCCTCCTCCCTTCCTTCTCCTTTTAGAATGTAAGTTCCTTGAAGACAAGGACTATTGAATTTGTATTTATATTCTGTGTTTGACATCTAATAAACATTTAATAAATGGTCATTTCATTCATGTATCCAAGGTCTGGGTTTCCCTGACATCTTGATACCTATGGAAATGAATCTCACTGAAATTCTTATCAGGGTATATACATCACACGATATTTGCTAATGTCTATAACCCAGGATTATTGTTGGGGTAGAAAAAAAACATAATCCCACATCCACCCTACAGACTTCTAGTCTACAGTGGCAGTGAAGAGGCTTGAAAGCCACAACCCCTCCTAGCCTGTGGATTTGCTCTCTCCAGAGCCCCAGGAAATTGTTAGTAGTTTCCTTATTCCCCTGACCTTTGATCGCCTGCTGCCCAAGGAACCCCAGGAGGGCTCCCCTCCCTGTCCGTTCCTCTCCCTCTCAGCAGCAGCTTAGAAATAACATCCCACATTTGTGCAGCTTATTTCCAAACATGTGGCAGTGGCTCTCATTTAACACTGATTTTGGCAGAAAAACGCCTCTGAAAGAACCAGTTTTGTATAATGAGGGGAGGAAATGGCATTTGGAGTTTTAAATAAAAGGTAAATAAACAGCCAGAAAAAAAAAAGAAAAAGAAAATATTCCCACGCAAATATTTCCTTATTCAGAATATATCACTAGACTCAGAAATAGGGCTTGTTGAGCCTGGGGCAAGTACCAGAAATCAAACCTGCTGCTTGGTGCAAAGCAGCATGAAGTTGGCCCTCAACAGACAAGGGGGAAGGGAAACTGCCTCACTGGGAGGAGAGAGAAGGAGAGGACAAAGATGCTGGCCACTGATGGGAGGCCATTATCAGATGGTGATTTCGCTTGGTATTTTATTTTATTTTTTCCCTTTTAATTTTAAATTTATTTTTAACATTCATCTTTTTAAAGTTTTAGGTTCTAAAATTTCTTCTCCCTAGCTACTCATTGAAAAGGCAATTCATCAATTGTACATGTAAAGTCATGCAAAACATATTTCCATATTAACCATGTGGTTTGCTTAGTGTTTTAATGAATCTCATTTTAAATTTTCAATAGTGTTTTATTTTTCTAAATACATGTAAAATTAGTTTTCAGTATTCATTTTTATAAGACTTTGTGTTCCAAATTTTTCTCCTTCCTTCTCTTCCCTCCCTATTCCCCCAAACAGCAAATAGTTTGAAATGTGCAATTATTTTAAATATATTTCCATATTTTTAACGAATCTCTTTTGCTAACTAGATGCTAAGTTCTGTCATTTCTATGCTGCTAAAGCATGTGGGTGTGATTAGAATCCTTTATCTGGAGCTTCAATGCTATGGATTAAAACCCCTTTTGATCCAAAACATTTTACAGCTTAATTCTAGGGTTTTTCCTTCAGAGCCTCCCAAACACTGAGCTAGCTCTGACAAAATGTATGTCAACCCTATTCTCATTATGTACATCACTGAAAAGTATACTGCCAAGGTAAGTGAACTTATCTACAGCATTCAAAACTTCTTCGTTTACTTTGTTAATAATCTACATATGGGTGTTGGCTGATGGTGTACCTGTGTTTTCTTGTTGTTAATTGTTAAGTCAAAATCAGCACAAGCAGCAGGAAATCGATCCCTACTTTGTTGCATCTCAGCCTCAGAAGCTACATTGGGTACACAATCTTTTCTGGACGAAAAAAAAAAAAAAAAAGCCTATAACCAAGGTACCGGGTATCTATGAGCAAAGCAGAACTGAAGTAGCGCAAAGGAAATATAAGGTGTGCAAAGCTAGAGAATCCACTCCAAATATTCACATAGAATAAATATTGTGCCAGATCTGTGGCAGACACTCTCTGATTAACCACAGTTGGACACATTTCTCATATAGTTCTGATCAACCACAATTGGACTCTAACAGTGTTGAGATTTTGATTCTCTTCAAGAAAGAGAGACAACCACCAACCAGTTCTAAAATCTCTTTACTGAGCTTACCTTCATTGTCTTCTTGTAGGTCCCTTTAATTAAGTATTCAGTGGTGTCTTTTGCAAAACGTTGAGTAGGAAGGAGTTGTGCCATAGTGTTGTGGAGGGACCCTGAATTTGGGAAATTCAGGAAACCTAGTCTAGACTCAAACCAGCCATTCCCAAGCCATATCACTCAAACCTCTCAGTCTGGCTTCATTATCTGTATTTCCTTATCTACTTATCTGTTTCCCAGGGATACTGTGAGAAGAGTACTTTGTAAATTTTAAGTATAAGTCTCAGTATAAAGATTTTCATTTAGCTTCATTATGTAATTGAAAAATTAGAAATAATTGATATGTCCACCAGTAGGGAAATGGTTAAATACATTGAGGTACATTCATAAAATGAAGTATGTCACAATTAAGATTCCAGATATCCTTTAAGATTCAATTTAATGACCACCTCTTTTAACAGACCTTTCCTGACTCTTACTATTTGTCGATTGTCTCCCCTCACCCACTTACATACCAATCATTGTACTTTTTGTGTATGTATCCTGGATTTACTTATCCGTGAGCATGTTATATTCCCCTAAAAGAATATATCTCCTTGAGATTAGCTCTGTCTCACTTTTAAATGGTCTTTATTACAGTCTTGAAGAATAGATGCTTAGTAAATGCTTGTTGATTGATTGGCTATGCTATCCTGCTAATGCTAACAATTTTTGTAAATACCTTTGATAAAGGTGGGTGTCCCCCAGACTTCCCACCTGAGAAGATATATATGAGGTGTGAACAAGACTTAGACATATCTTTACTGAATCAATCAGGAACCTCAGAGTAATGCTGTGAAGTCCTTGAAAGTCGTTCCAAAGCTTTCTCCACAAGCTGAGGAGTTTGGGGTACATATTGTGAATTTTTTATAAAATCACAAATCATTTTGGAACACAAGAATTTTAATGTCTAGCTGCTGAGAGGAGAGAATAAGCCAAGAGAGAGAAACTTTGATCTCTTTCTACATCTTTACCAGAGGAGTTCGGAGGAGAACTTTGTCAACTTCAAAAGATCTTGATGGTTGAGTCTCCCATATCTAATTGTTTGCCATTTCAGAGGTGGGGGAGGTGAGAAAATGAGAGAGAAAATGTGGAACCCACAAAGTTTTTAAAATACTGTTTAAAATTATCTTTACATGTAAATGGGGAAAAATAAAAAAAATTGGAAAAAATACTTTTTCCATCGGCCAGCTTATCAATATCTTTAAAGCAGCATACAGCAGGGTCTTCATCAAAGGCTGAGGAAAAATTGGATTCAATGAGTAAAGGATGCTTCAAGGTTCTACAAAGAGCCCACCAAAAATAAAAACAAAAAAACCAAAAACCCTCAAACAAACCCTCAAAGAACCTATACCATGATTTTCCCACAAATCAGAGAAAAGGCTTCCAGTAACTTGAAGTTTAAAAATTATCCCCTTTTCACATATGGTGCCTAAATGTCAGCATGTCTCCCCTTGGACACTATGTACTGGTGGAAGAGTGCACCACAGACTCCTGGGGTGATAGCAACTCTTTTCACTGTATCATTTTAAAAATTACCCTTTCTTATAGTTAATTAGATATGACGGAGTAATTAATATCAAAATGTCAAAGAAGGCTTTAGTAAGCACTTACCATGTGCTGAGAATTGCACTGAGTGCTAGAATAAAAATACAAGCAGAAAGACAGCCTCAGATTTCAAAAGAGTTTATATTCTAATAGACTAAGTCAATACATAAAAGGAAGTTCAATGCAAGAGGACACTGAGGGATGGAGTGGGGAATGAAGGTATTCAGTGTGTGGACATTGTAAAGAAAGTTCAGGAGAAAAGTCAGGAAGGTAACTTGGAGAAAAGTGAAGACATAAATGGTTTGGGGATCCTCTCTAAAATGGAAGCTCAATGGATATTATTAACTGATGATTGAGAGAAAATTATACATGTGAGGCTTATGATTTATAAACCCCGCTGAACAAACCCCACATCCCAAGGTCTCTCAAGATCTCCTAGAACATAACAGGAGAAATGCCCCTCGATATAGTTTTTTTTTCTTTTTTTGCTGAGGCAATTGGGGTTAAGTGACTTGCTCAGGGTCACACAGCTAGGAAATATTAAGTGTTTGAGACTGGATTTGAACTCAGGTCCTGCTGACTTAAGAGCCAGCACACTATTCACTGAGCCATCTAACTGCCTCTCTTCAAAATACAGCAACTGCTTTTTGGGGATACAACCTGCCAGTCTGTGTGGATTGGGAGACTAGACATATGCTATACTTATTTGCACACATATTGTCTTCTCCTCTTAGACTTTTAACTCCATAAAAGCAGCAGAAATTTGTTTTGGTTTTTTTTTTTCTCTATTAAGAAGAGTTCCTTTCGCTCTTCTTTGAAGGGGTTCATTCTACAGTAGAAGGCAGATGGACATGGAACATTAGCTAATTACATCTAGGGGAGTAGAGGATAGGGTGTTAAATTGTATATCAGGAAGGGCTGAGTTCAAATTTGGTATCATACATTTACTAGCTGTGAAATTGTGGACAATTCACTGAACATACCTCTGTATGCTTCCTCATCTGTAAATTGAAGATGGTAATAACTTATACTTCATAAAATTGCTATGAGTATCAAATGAGGTAGTATGTGTAAATGTATTACAAATCTTAAAGCACTATATAAAACAAAGGCTAGCATTTATATAATTAAAATGATAACTCCTCACATTTATGTAGCACCTATTTGCCCTGGGCTAAGTACTTTCTAAATCTTATCTCAATTGGTCCTTACAACACTCCTGAGAGATAAGTGCTATTATTTTTCCCATTTTATAGATAAGGAACAAATGACTTGCCTAAGGTCATATAGATATATCTTGAAACTAGATTTGAACGCAGATCTTCCTCATTCTAAGTCCAGCCCTTTATCCATTGCACCACCCAGCTCCCTTTATTAACTATTATTATATGCTGTCCTATTTGATTCAACTATTAGTTTTACTGATTTTTTTCCTATTTTTTTTCTTTATAAGAAGGCTTGACTCGCTGGATTGGGAAGGAGGAGTGACATATTTAGAAGTGAAGATAACAAGAACAATAGATATCAATTAAAAGAGAGGTGGTGGGGTGGGGTGAATACAGGTGTCAGGAAAAACTGATTGGGAAGGAGGAAAGATATATTTAGAAGTGAAGATAACGAGATACCAATTAAAAGAGAGGTAGTGAGGTGGGATGAATACAGGTGCTGGGAAGATCGAGTTCAAGTCCTCCTTCTGACATCTGAAGAAGTTACAATCTCTCAGGGTTCTAGACAGTTCTCTAAGACTGCAAGTTCCAGAGAATGTGCTAACCTGTTTTGGTAAAAGACATTTCTACATCTGGAAGTAACTTCAGTCATTGAAATCAAGTGCGCATTCCGTATCTTATCAATTTTAAAAATTAAGTCCTATTCTGAGAAAAAAAAAGTTCTCTTCCCATGACCCTGTGTGCCATGGTTTCTAGAAGGACATGTCAGCAGAACGAAGATGCAAAGGCTTTGAGGAGGGGCCTAGCAACTGACTGTGTGTAGTAAAGTTCCTGGTACAAGGTAAGCGTTTAACAAATGCTTGTTGACTGACTGACTAATCAACCTAACTAAAATCAGAAATTTTTCAGTTACAACTCATGTAGGCTATATCTACTGTAGCCTAGAAGGTCTGTCATGGTATTTGGCATTTGGATACTGATTAAGGATGACTTTGTGATATATGTTGAGCAAATTCTGATAAAATCATGTTTCAAAGAACAGGAACAGTTCATTCATTTTATCATTGGTATTCAAACTGAAGTGAACATAATGTATGTACTGCACATTTTTAGAGCTAGTGTACATGTATGAAAAGGAATTGAGACAGTAAGAATAAGAATAAGGTGTGTAAAAGACTGTTGTAATGTAAACTGTAGTGGCCTTTGGAGTTAGACTTTTGGGGTTCAAATCTCAGGGTGACTACTTATCAAATCAGGGAGCCAACTGACCTCTTTGTTCTACAGCCAAATTAATGTAAATAATGAATTTTCTAAAGGGGTCACTTGTATTTGAATATGAAGTTATAATTATGTAAAATGTACTCATTGGCTCTAGTACAGTGAAATGTGAATTTAAATAATGTGATCACCACATGGGATTTATTCATCACACTAATTAGAGACCTAGTTGTATGCCATTTCCAAGGCCTCTGTGAGCTCTAAATCCTATGATCCAATTATCAGTAACTTTGCCATCACTTTTCAGAGAATAATGTTGCCCAGGTTGGGGTCCTATGATAGCTGGGCTTTAGGTAGTATCTTCCTAGGAAGGAAAGATTGAAATATCTTCTCCCTGATATATTTTTCCTTCTTCAAACTGCTCCCTTTCCTAGGGCACAAGCCCAGGAAAGCCAAAGCAAAATATGATAGTATTGATACTATAATGCCAAATTAACAGGGATTATACCAAGCAAAGACTTTATCATGAAGTTCAGTTTTTCATCGTGATGTCCTTTTCTGGCTTTTCCAGGAAGAGAGGAGACAGCAGAATCCCAAGTAACTCAGATCTCATCATTCCACCTGTCTGCTAAAGAAATGTCCCTCAGAAATGGTTGTGTCACTTGACCTTCCTTCTCCAGGAAACTTCACACTTACTTTAGGATTCCAGGGAAACTGATGTATTTTGTCTTGAGTAGGAAGTTATTTTTCAAGATTAAAATTATAGAAACTATAGAAAACCTTGATTTAAAGTATAAAAATATTTAATTGGTATGTAGGTTTTTTCCCCTGACAAATCAATGTGTTTTATGTGCCAGGCTCCTTTTAATAAAGAAATTTTATTGATCTTTTTTTTTCCATCATCAAAATTTCTCCCAGTATCAATCACCCTCCCTCTCCCAGGGAGGTATCCCAAATCATAACATTTTAAAGAAAAAAAAATAAAAGCATAAAAGGGGGGAAAATAAGCAAAACTGATCATTTAAAATTATTGAAAAGTTTGAAAATATGTATAATGTGCCATACCTGGTCCTGCCACCTCTGCAAAGGGTAGAATGAGTGTCTTCTCAAGTGTTTTCTTTGGAGCTGTATAAATCATTGTTATAGGTAATGAGAGAAATATGACAATAATAATAATTGTAATTAACTTTTATATAGCACTTACTATATACCAGTCCCTGTACTAAGTGCTTTACAAATATTATCTCATTTGATCCTCACAACAATCCTGGGAGAAAGAAGCTATGATTATCCCCATTTTTGTTCTTCAAACATTTTTTTTTAAATCATGTCTGACTTTTCATGACCCCATTTACAGTTTTCATGGTAGAGATATTAGAGTGGCTTGCCATTTCCTTCTCCAGCTCATTTTACAGATGAGGTACTGAGGCAAACAGGGTGAAATGGTTAGCTAGTTAAATATCTAAGGTCAAATTTAAACTCAGGTCTTTTTTACTTTAGAGCTGCTCTTCTCCATTGTGTCATATAGCTGTTAGAGCTGGAAGGGACATATGGGATCATCTAGTCCAAAGTTTCTTAAATACATAGTCACATAATTGAGGGGGGGGTCACAAAAAATTTGGCAATAGCAAAAGGTTTCTGGTTGCAATAGCCAAAAATTAATTCCAAATCAAACACATAATGACTCCAAGGTGTTTCTGGCAGTGTTTACCCATATTGCATCATGAGACTTCATTGCAGCCTTGGTTCTGAACATACATACAACACGTGCACTTTGTACTGAGAATACATGAACTCTGCCAGAAACGTCTCGATTCATTTTCAAAATAGAGTCATGTAAAAATTTCTCTGGCACAAAGGGGTCATGGTGGAAAAAGTTTAAGAAGCCCTGATATAGTTTAAATTTTTTATTTTACAAAAGAGGAAGTCCAGTGAGATAAATACCCTGTCCAGGGTCATACAATTAGCTAGTGGCAGAGCAGGGATTCAGATCCAGGTCTCTTGATTTTTCAGCTAGGACTCTTTCCACTCTATAATACTGCCTCACAAAGTCATTGCCCCTGCATTCAAGAAGATTGCAATCTAGTAGGGAAACAGATACATAGGTAAATTCTATACTATAAAACAATATCCTAGGTGCATAAAAGAATAAAAGAAATGCTATGGGAGTTTGGAGGACAAAGAGCTCTTTTTACTGTAAAAAGATTTCATAGCGAAAGAAACATCTGCACTAGACCTTAAAGAATGTCAAGAAATGAATAAGACAAAATAGATATTCTAAGCATGGAGAATGGAGTGAGCCAAGGTATGAAGGTGGTGAAGAACAGGATATATTACAGGAATGTTAAATCACTCTGTTGGGTGGGAATATAGACTACTCAAGATAGAATAATGTTTTAGAAGCATAATAAGAAGCATTATAGTCCTATATACTATTCTTCTGATGCTATCCTGTGGAAGATACAAGGGAGTCCGCTTCCAAAAAAAGGCATTACGATGAAGGGTACTGTCTTCTGATTTGGAACATGTGCTTCTGTAACAGATTCTGATCTGTTTACTGGATGAAGAAGAGGAGCTTTTGTTATTAGTTGCTGAACCAGAATCAGGCCTGAATTCAAAAAGCAAAGGAAGTCTGGTCCTCTCTCATTTCTGCTTGGCTGTGTTCAAGCGATGAGACCAAGAAAAAGTTCACAAACCAGATGGTAAGGGTCAAAGTAACATGGGACTTGTTTGACACAAGTTAGATTAAAGGCACTCAAGAGGCAGAAGCAATAATTCATCCAATGTTGAATTTGTAGGAGAACTTGATGGGATGAAATTTTGTAGAAACAACATTAAGTTGGAGCCACTATCTCCAGGACCAAGGTATTTGGGAGAGTGTACCTGCCAGTTAGTTGTTGGAGGGAAATGTTTCTAACTTCTATTCTCAATTTAACTTCTAAGTAAAAATTATTTTGTAAAAGTTAAGCAAAACTAATTGGCAAAATTTAATTGGGGTGCTAATCACTGTGGTGAATAGTAGGGGAACATGCCAAAATTGGGGCTCAAGATGATAGCATTGAAGGACTGCCTAGAACTCTGAAGGGGAGATGTGAAAAGCCCTACTCTGGGGAGAATAAGTCCAGCACCTCAATATATAAAGTCAAGTTGGAACAAGATTGTGGAACACCTTGAATACCCAACTAACCACAAATGTTCCTCAAAGTACCCTAAGCTTTCTCTACTCTCTTCCTTGGCTTTCTTATTCTAATTACCAGTTTTGATTATCATCTCTCTATGGATGACTCCCAAATTTTTATTTCTAATTCAAACCTGGCTCCCAATTTCCAGTATGCTAGACATAACTAGTTGAATGTTCCACAAACAACTCCAGACATTTCCAGCTGAAAATTCCACCGATATCTCAAACTCAGCATATCCAAAAACAAACTAATTATCTTTACCCTATATCAGTCTCTTTTCTTGATATGTTTAACCACACCAACATTCCCTTTGTAATTTGTTTCACATTTGGTATTTATGTCATCCTTTCTCTTTTCTTTTGTTTCACACCCCACCCCTTCCCATTCCAGCCAATCATTATGCCCTGCTTAGTCTTGCTCCTCAATGCTTTGTGTATCAGAAAATAATGTTCCATGCCATCCATGAGCTAGACACCATTTTTAAAAAAGCATCACATTCTTCCTAAGCTTGATACATTACCTCCCCCTCATTGGTTTTTCTGTCTTCTCTCCTTTGAATGTTGTTGAATTATTTCTGTTGTATCCTTCATAACCCCATTTGTGGTTTTCTTGTCAAAAATACTGAAAGGATCTGGCATTTCTTTCTCCGGCTCATTTTATAGATGAGGAAACTGAAGCAAATAAGGTAAAATGACTTGCCCAGAGTTAGTAAATGTGTGAGGCTAGTATTGAACTCAGGTCTTTCTGACAATAAACCTGAGACCACTCTCCCAATTAGTTCCCTTGATCCCTTCCCTAATGAAATGATTATTTTGAACCTAAAATCTGAATCATAAGAGAAATGCCATTCCATTGTAACCCAGTACCCCTTATGAGATATTTTTTTAAATCCTTAAAACAATGAGAGAATTCTGGGAAGATGGCAGAGTAGATCAAAAAATTCCAAGCTCTTCAGATCACTCCCACAAAGAAAACAATATAGAACCTCAAGATGAGTAGAACAGCAAAAATAAACAAGAGTTGGGGCAGAACAGTGGTCCTCTGGGACAACCTAAAAGATCTGAAGACACTAGGATAGAGGTTTGGACCTGTGTGAAGTATAAATACCTCCAGGTAGGTTCATTTGAAAGGGTGATGAATCCTGGGGCTGGTTGGGTTGAGCCCCAGCCACAGGAATTTGTAAATCCCAGACAGGGTGGGGAGTTCAGTGTCTAAGCAGGAGAAGATTGAGGGAATTTCTGCTGCCAGACCCAGTTATCTGCCCAGATGCAGACCTGGATGAGATGGAACTAGATCACATTTACCTGGTGAATACATAAACAGAGCTGCAGGGATCCCATTGGGTGTGGACACTTACAAAGGGCAGAGTTCTTGGTTTTGGTTCCAAGCCAGAGGGGACAACCTAAGGCCAGAGGCACCATCCCCCACATCCCATGACTAGAAGTGTTTGTACAAAACTGCTATAAACATTTGTTTTTAAATGAACAGGCAATATATCTCAAAGAAATCTTAAAGGAGGGAAAGGAACCCACATGTGCAAAAATGTTTGTGGCAGCCCTTGTTGTAGCGGCAAGAAACAGGAAACTTGAGTGGATGCCCATCAGTCAGAGAATGGCTGAATAAGTTATAGTATATGAATATTATGGAATATTATTGTTCTTTTTTTTATTTAATAGCCTTTTATTTACAGGTTATATGTATGGGTAACTTTACAGCATTAACAATTGCCAAACCTCTTGTTCCAATTTTTCACCTCTTACCCCTTACCCCCTCCCCCAGATGGCAGGATGACCAGTAGATGTTAAATATATTAAAATATAAATTAGATACACAATAAGTATACATGACCAAAACGTTATTTTGCTGTACAAAAAGAATCAGACTCTGAAATATTGTACAATTAGCTTGTGAAGGAAATCAAAAATGCAGGTGGGCATAAATATAGGGATTGGGAATTCAATGTAATGGTTTTTAGTCATCTCCCAGAGTTCTTTCTCTGGGCGTAGCTGGTTCAGTTCATTACTGCTCCATTGGAAATGATTTGGTTGATCTCATTGCTGAGGATGGCCAGGTCCATCAGAACTGGTCATCATCTAGTATTGTTGTTGAAGTATATAATGATCTCCTGGTCCTGCTCATTTCACTCAGCATCAGTTTGTGTAAGTCTCTCCAGGCCTTTCTGAAATCATCCTGTTGGTCATTTCTTACAGAAAAGGAATATTATTGTTCTATAAGAAATGATCAGGAGGATGATATTAGAAAGGCCTGGAGAGACTTAATGAACTGATGCTGAGTGAAATGAGCAGAACCAGGAGATCTTTATACATGGGAACATCAATATTATGTAACAATCACTTCTGATGGACGTGACTCTTTTCTAATAATGAGATGACTGATGCCAGTTCCAATGGCCTTGTAATGAAGAGAGCCATCTACACCCAGAGAGAGGGTTGTGGGAACTGAGTGTGGATCACAACATAATATTTTCACTTTTTTTGTTGTTTGCTTGAATTTTGTTTTCTTACTCATTTATTTTTTTTATCTGATTTGCTCAGCAAGAGAATTGTATAAATATATTTATACATATTGGATTTAACATATACTTTAATATGTTTAACATATATTGGATTACTTGCCATCTAGAGGAGGGGGAGAAGGGGAAGGAGGAGAAAATCTGAAACACAAGGCTATACAAGGGTCAATGTTGTCAAATTATCCATGCATATGTTTTGAAAATAAAAAGCTTTAAAAAGAAAAAAAAAATGACCAGGCAAAGGAGAGAGAACCCAACCACAGAAAGTTACTATGGGAATAGAGAAAAATGAGGTTCATTTTCAGAGGAAGATACTGAAGTAAAAAAGGCCCTCATGTGCCAAAAAGTAACATCAAATGGTCACTTACCTCAAAAGAATTCAAAGAAGAACTCAAAAAAGATTTAAAAAATCAAATGAGAGTAACTGAGGAAATTTTTTTTTTAAAGAACAATCCAAGAAAAGCAAAAAGTTACGAAAAAAGTCAAAGAATTAGAAAGGGAGGTCCAGAATCTTAAGGAAGAAAATGACTCTTTGAAAACTAAAATTGGGGAAGGGGAAGCTAGCAAAGTTATAAGAGACCAAGAAATAATAAAACAAAACATAAAGAATGAAAAAATAGAAAAGAATGTAAGACTTCTCTTAAGAAAAACAATGAGTGTGGAGAAAAGATCAAGAAGAGAAAACATAAAATAATAGAACTACCTGAAAGCTATGATCAAAAAAAAAAAAAAAGAATCTTGATACAATAATACAAAAAATAAATAAAGAAAATTGTCCTAACCTGTTAGAACAAGAGGTGAACATATGCAAAAATTTTTGGGCAGCCCTTTCTGTAGCAGCAAGAAATTGGAAACTGAATTGATGCCCATCAGTTGGAGAATGGCTGAATAAGTTATGATATATGAATGTTATGGAATATTATTGTTCTATAAGAAACAACCAGCAGGATGATTTCAGAGAGGACTGGACGGACTTACATGAACTGATGCTAAGTGAAATGAGCAGAACCAGGAGATCATTATGTATAGTTACAAGATTATGTAATGATTATTTCTGATGGATATGGCTCTTATCAGCAATGAGATGATTCAGGCCAGTTTCAGAGGTCTTATGATGAAGAAAGCTTTCTATACCCAAAGAAAAGGACAGTGGGAACTGAACATGAACCACAATATAAAATTTTCACTCTTTTTGTTGTTGTTTGCTTGCATTTCATTTTCTTTCCCTTTTTTCCTTTTTGATCTGATTTTTCTTGGATAGCATGATATTTGTGGAAACATATATAGAAGAATTGTACATGTTTAATATATTGGATCACTTGCCATCTAGAGGGATGGTGGGGGAAAGGAGGGAAAAATTAGAACACAAGATTTTATAAGGGTGAATGTTGAAAATTATCCATGTGAATATTTTGAAAATAAAAAGCTTTAATTAAAAAAATAATTAAAAAAAAAACAAGAGGGGAAAATAGAAATAGAAAATAGAAGAGCTCCTATGAAGAAAACTTCCATATGAATATTATAGCCAAATTCTCCAGATTAAGGAGAAAATATTATGATCAATAAGAAATACAATTCAGATATGGTGGAGCCACAATTAGAATCATACAAGACCTAGCTGCAACTACATTAAAAGACTGCAAGCCTTGGAACAAAAGCGAAAGAACTGGGGTTGTGGTTGAAAATATCATACCCAGCAAAATCAAGCATAATTCTAAAGGGGACAAAAATGGATGTTCAATGAACTGTCAAACTTTCAGGATTTTTTTTTTTTTTTTTTTGGCAAAAAGACATGAACTTAATAGAAAATTTGACAAGCAAGATCCAAGAGAAATGTAAGGTAAACATCAAAGACTAATTAGAAAGCACTCAATAAAAACAAAGAGTTTGTTTTATATCTTTAAACCATATGTCTAAGATTCTCATTGGTAATTCTGTAGTTCAAAAGAAAGATTTGAGTAGAGCTGAGTATGGTACGATTCTAAAAAGCAAAACCATGTAGGAAACATAGAGAAATAAAATGAGGGAAGAGAGCTAGTACTTCTGGAATCTTACTCTCATTGGGAATGGGTTAAAGGGGGAACATTACATATATATATATATATATACATATATATATATACATATATATATGTATATATATACATATTTAGAAGGATATTTTTAAAAAATTTTAAATTCAGAAAGAAATAAGATAGAATAGAAGAGAAAGGGGAAGAGATAAGGGAGACTTTTAGAGGAAACCCTACTCACATCAGATCAGCATTAAAGGAAGAAAATATACATATTTATAAGAGAACAAAAATCTTCTAAATTTATAAAGAAATAAGAGTCAGGGAATAGGATAAGGGATATAGAACGGTGTCTAGATTAATGGGAATGAGTAAGATGTATAGAACAACAGAAACAGGATAAAGGTCAGAGGAGAGGACAAGGGAGAGATCTGTGGATGGAGTATAGATCAAGTAAAAGGAGGACAAGGCAAAAGGTAGATGTAAAGCAGGGGAATCAGCAGGAATAGGAAACAAGAGATAAACATAAATATAATTTTAAAAACACCAGGAGTAGAATTTATTAGGTAAAAAAGGACAGAGGTAGTAATTCTGATCTCAAAGATAAAGCTAAAATAAATTTATTCCGAAGAAAAAATAGGGAAATTATATTATGTCACCATTAATCAATATTGTTTTAGACTATTTAAAATAACTAGACATTATAAGATAGGAATATTATGGTGGTGTTAGAAATGAGCAGGTGAATTTTAAAAAATATGGAAATATTTGGACTTATGAAGGAAGATGTTATTCACTTCAGAGAAACGGGACAAACAAATATAGTATGGCCTTATATAGATGTATATGACTAAGTGTATTAAAAAAAAAGTGTGTGTATACATATATACACACATATGATTATAGATATCTATGTATATATGTGTGTGTGTGGTATATATGTGTGTATAGTATATAGGTGTATATATGTTATAAATATATGCATGTATATAAATACATACACACAAATAGATAAATAGGTAGGTAGATAGCTAGATCCATGCTTAATTGTAGCTTTTTTGGCAGAGTGGAGGAAAAGGGGGAAAAGAATAAAGTAAAAAATGCACAGTAAAAAGCAAAAGAAAACCTATAAGGAAACAAAGAAAAGATAAACAACTCTGAACATAATGTATATTACTTATTTATACAGGTTTTCTTGAAATGGAAATGTATTGCTTTATATTTTTAATTCTCTCATGTTCTGCTGTGCACATGGCAATTTTTTTTCCCTTTTTCTATTTGTTTTAAATTAATTAAAAAGAGGGAAAGAGACACTTTTATCTTTCTCTATATGAGATTGAATTATACATATTCCACAGATATATGTGAGCATCATGTTTGACCCCATTGAAAGGTTAGTCTTGGATGACAGGTGATCCCAGGCTAGCTGTGTGTGACTGTGGGCAAAACATCTCCTTTCTGTGGACCTCATTTTCTTTATCTGTATAAACTGATTAGTCTAGTTGATCCGTAAAGTCCTTCTGACCTCCAAGGTCCTTTCAAGCTCTTGATCTTCCCCCAATTAGAAGTACAAGAAATTCATGTTGTAAATAGTTACAGATCCAGATTTTTCAGAAAGGAATATTTATATTCTTAATTACATTTTTTCTTGGTGATAAGTCATCCTCAGTCCTCCATGGTTGGCACATCTCGTTCTACTCCCCTTTCCTCCCCCCATTTCTAGTTCTATTATGTCTTAATGAAATATAATTATGTCTAAATGGTATTTTTCTCAATTTTCTTCCTTGTTACATGTGAAACATATTTTGTTCCCATGAAGAGTAGTCCACAGTCAGCTTTTTTCTTTCTTTCTTTCTTTTTCTTTTTTTTTTTTTTTTTTTTTTTGATAATAGCTGGCTTGCCCTGTCACATATCCAAAGGTATTCTTCTGATGATTTAATCATAGGGGTGATGGAGGTGAAGAGATGACCCTGAATTCTTAAAGTCAGCAAGATAGAACTAGTTCCACTAGGTTAGAAAGGCTTCTGGTATTGACCCAGTGAAGAACCACAAGCTTGTTATTCAAGGAACAGCTGGCCAACTTTGGGGAGCTCATCGCTCAAGATCATTTACCTTCTGAATATTTATTTCCAGCCACACTCACTCATGAAAGGTGTTGTCATCTACTTAAGGCTGCAGTCTGCATTGTTGGAGGGAATGTCCACACTTAGGAAATAATTAATCTTTCTGAAGAGGGGATGAGAAGAGAAATGAATGACAGCATAAAAATGAGGTGCAAGTAAGTTCAACGGTCACATTCTATACAGAACTATCCTCAGTGTTATCATGCAAAAGCATGACTCTTGGAGTGATATACTGTAAAGAAAACTGAGTAGTTCTTATTTGAGAACCAACATGGCTAACCTTGGTGGCAAGGCCTTTCTGAGCAGGGGAAGGGGAATAATTGGGATGGCAACTACCTAGGCTAGTGGAGAAGTCCCCAAACTCTGATCACAAGAAGAAACTTAGTGGGATGTGTTTAAGAGAGTTAAAGGAGGCTACTTCTCCTGGATTCTTCCTTGAAAGAAATCCATCTTAAATGGTACCCATCTCATATCATGGACTGAAAAGGACACTGCAGGACTCTCCTCCTCTTCCTCTCCCTTTTCCTCCTCTTCTATTTCAACTTCCTCTTTTTTCTTCTTTTTCTTTTCTTTCTCTTTCTTTTCCTCCTCTTTCTTCTATCTTCTTCTCTTCTTCATCCTCTTCTTTGCTACTTCACAATTTTCTTAATAGCCAAGGTCCAGCCAGGAGACAGCCCCAGAACATTACTTGATCTTGGTCTACCACTTTTCTTTTTAGAAAGGTAGTACAATGGATAGAGTCTGGGCCTGGAGTCCAAAAGACCTCAGTATAAATCCTGCCTCAGGTATTTATAGCGTGTGATCCTGCACAAGTTACTCAACCTCTGTCTGCCTTAATTTCTTATCTCTAAAATGGGGATAATAATAGCATCTACATCACAAGGTTGTTGTGAAGATCAATTGTAAAACCCCTTGCAAACATGAAAGTCTTAAATCAATGTATTTCTACTCCTATTGTTATCATAATTATTAATAATATTATTATTTATAATCAGGACTCCTAATGCTCTCTCTCCTTGCTGGACTTTTAGCATATTTTGATAACACAGTCTTTGTTTCTTTTGGTCTGCCCAAAGAAGATTATAAGGTCATACTTTAACATATTTTACATGTATTGGTCAACCTGCCATCTGGGGGAGGGGGGAGGAGGAAGGAGGGGAAAATTTGGAACAAAAGGTTTTACAACTGTCAATGCTGAAAAATTACCCATGCACATATCTTGTAAATAAAAAGCTAAAAAAAAAAAAAAAAAAAAAAAAAAAAAAAAAAAGATCATAAGGTCCCTGAACAGAGACTATGCTTTGTACTTAACGTGATATCTCCTACAAATCTAGACCTAGGATGATTTTCAAGAAATGCTTGATCAATGGAATCCCAAGATTTTATCTTGAATAGCAGAAATTCTTTAGTTCTAATGCAACGCCTTTAAAAAATATATATTTATCTATATAACTCAACGGTTTCTTTCCTTCTTGTCCCACAAGCCACATTTTCAAGAATCAAAGAATTATAAAGTCGCTGATCTTATAGAACCCATATAGACCAAAATATTTATAGCAGCACTTTTTGTAGTAGCAGAGAACTGGAAAAAAGTAAATTTCTATCAACTGGGGATAGTCAACTGTAGTACATGAATGCAATGCAGGAGTTATGAACCTAAGGTCTGTTGAGTTAAAAAAAAAATTTTTTTTAAGAATCTTGATAATTATATTGCTATATAATTGGTTTCCTTTATAATTCTATCATTTTATTTATTTATAAAAAACATGATTTGGAGAAGTTTTTAGGCTACCAGACCACCAAAGGGATCCAGGACATATATACAAATTACAAACCCCTAATTGTAATGGATTATTATTGGGTAATAAGAAATGTTGGCTATGAGTATTATAGACAAGAATGAGAAGAACCAGAAAAACAATATAACCAATGACAATAATGGAAATTAAAAGAATAGTAGCAAAACGATTGAAAAAATGCTGTGAAATTTTAATGACTGTTGAAAAATATTAATATTGTACTCTCTAGGCACAAGTCTGACAAAAGCAAATTTTATTAATTTAGTATTATTCTGAATCCAAGAATTTGTAGCTTAGAGCTATTAAAGTAACATTTAAAGAAATCTTAAATTAGAAAAATGTCCCAATATGATAAAACAAAGTTTTAAGTTAACATTTGACAAAATAGAACAATAGTCACTTAAGTTTTCCAGAATGCCCCACAGGAGTTATTTTCCTCTCTCTTCAAAAAAAGTAAAAGGACCTCTTTCCTCTAATTAATCCTTTCTGAATAGCAAAAAAGGGTACCACCCTGAGGTGGGACCTAATTCTAATCCCTTCAGTAAATGGGGAAGGCCATGATCTTATTTTGACAAGAAGTTTTTCTTGTTCTAAGTTTGGGAACTTCCCTTAATTCATTTTCCAGGACTTTCACTTTTTTTTTTTTTTTTTTTTTTTTTTACCTAATACACACTTTCCTAGAAGAAAGGGGTTAAGCCTGAGTAAAAAAAATTTTAGTGTGGGGCATTATTTTCTAAGAAATTTGATCACGTATTGATAAAATTTCCTTCCTTTAAGTAAGTCTGGAAGGAATTTTTGACTGGAAAAAATATTTCTTACTATTTTTGAGTAAATATGATTGTTGGGTTTTTTGTTTTTCTTCTTTAACATTCTTCCAAATGACCAAGCTTAGCCCCAAAGTAAGGCTATGAAAAGATACCTCTCTTCTTTTTTTGCAAAAATGGGGGACTGGGCATGGATGGTATTGCACATAATGTCATTTCTTCAATGAAGTAGTTATTTTTTGCTTGTTTTCCTTTAATTCATTATAATAGATGACTGAGAGGGAAAGAAAAGAGTGACATATATATTGGGAAGAAGGACATATATAATGAGATTCTGGTAATCAGGTGGGGTTGGTAAAGAAAGCCTAAAGCCCTGAAGGAAGCAGGGAAGGGCACTGATGGGGATCAGTTCAATGTTATAGTCTTACCCTCAGACTTTGGTTGTGGGTGGCCCCATCTTGCTGTGTCCAGTCAGAAATTCAAGTTATGTCAAACCCCTAAGGTTAAATTTCCCCTACAAATCTGTCCATCTTTGATGGATGGATATATCATCTTTGCTCTATCCCTCGGGTTAACCCGCCTCTGCATTCTGCCTTATGATGTTTTCCTTCTGACCCTTTCCCCATGTCTCATGTTATCTTTCTCCTTTTTATAGCTAACTAACTCTTTTAAGGTGCTAAATCCCTTTAAGGATTTAGCCTGCCAGTCAATAGTATACTCCTACCTCATGAAGTATTTCCTTTTTCCTGTTTAATTGTGAGTTCCACTAGGGAATTTATCTTTTCTATTATTAATTGTTAAAACCTCTTTCCTTGCTAACTATAGGCTCTCCCAAATCTATTTCATATTTACCATTCATGATATCTGTTGTATCTCTTCATTTTGTCTGTAATCTCTTCTCCTAAATAAAACTGCCTTTTGCCAAAGAGAATGGCCATTGTGAATTCTTCATATGACCCCCCAATATCGATCTCATCATCTGGTGCTAAATACACATTATAACCAACTTTAGCTCACATTTCAAAAGCTATTTTATGATTTGCAAAGCACTTTCTTCATAACAACATTGTAAAATAGAGAATGAAGAGTTGAGTATCTCCATTTTACAGATGAGAGAGACTGAGGCTGAAGCAGGACTTATATTTTAAATAACTTGCCCATAGTTACATAGCTAGTTAGTGTCAGAAGTGGGATCTTTCAGATTCCAAGTCTAGCACATATCCACTATGTCATGTTAGTGTACTATACTATACAATACAATAACAAAGCACTCCTTACAGAAATAGAAAGACAAATAATTGAAAGGATCAGCATTGTTGAGGCAGAAGCACATGGCAGAAAGAGATCTGTGCCCATGGAGTTTAGGAAGAAAGCTACTGAAAGCAGATTTTTACAGCCTAGGAAAAGCATATCCCAAGCAGATATCATTTATCTTTCCTACTGAACCCACCTCACCTCCTGACGTTTCCCTTCTTTCACTGAGGGCATCACCATTTTTCTAGAAATTCTCCCTATATATACCCAATCAGTTATAAGTGACCAAATTTGAATATTTTTATTTCTTCCATCTGTTTCCTTCTATCAGCTCACATGGCTATCTCCCTAGTTTAGGTCTTCATCAATTTTCAATAGTCTTCTGAATGTTTTTCCTGCATCTAACCTCTTCTCCAATTCATCTTTCACAAAGCTTCCAAATTCATATTACAAAAATTACAGGTCTGACAATGTTACTTCCCTGCTCAAGAAACTTTAATAGCTCCCTGTTGCCTTTAGGATAAAACATAAACCTCTCTTATTTAGTATTTAAAGGCTTTCACAGATTTGACTATATCTATCAAGGCTATCTATACATTTTTCTTTTTCATACACTCTGCTCCTGATAAATTGATTTATTCACATTCACCTCATTCTTTTGCCTAGGTTTTGCTAGATGCCTGGAATACTTTGCTTCTTCATTCCCTCCTCTTGTAATTCGAAATTCTTTACAAAGCTCAGCTCAAGTGTCCCTTACAAAAGGCTTTTCCTGCTTGTGTCAGTTGTTATTATCTTCTCCCCATTCTTTCCTCTCTGCCCCTACCAAAAAAATATTACTTTACATTTACTTTGTATATATTTTATATTTATTTATCTGTATATACATCGTATCCATTCAGTAGAATCCAAATTCCTTGAAGATAGATACTGATTGGGTTTTGTCTTTGTATTTCTAATGCTTATCACGATGGCTAGAACAAAGCATTGCTTGTTCAATTGAATTGTTCATGGTTGGGTTGTACCAATATAATAAAAATGATACTACCTAGTATGACTTAACAGATTTTATGATATACCAATCAAATTACAAAAGAGTTGCTTTATAGATAACAAGAGAGTAATAAAATTAATTTAGATAAACAAAAGATATAGATTCTCAAGAGAAATAATGGAGAAAATTAGGAATGAAAGGGAAAACATTTTCAGACCTCAAATGAAATTATAGATTAGTAATTTTCAAATCTATTTAGTACTGATTCAAAAAATATGCAGATTAGTGGAATAGATTAGATAGCAAAGACCTGAAAACAATCTAACACTAAGCCAATGTTCACATATATCAAAGGAATATAGAGTACTAACGGAATGATTCCCTATTTGACAAAAAATTCTGAGAAAGTTGGAAAAAAAAATTTGTCAGAAAACAGGTTTAGATCAGCTTTTTATACTATATTTCATGACAAATTCAAAAGAAATACCTGACCTAAATATGAAAGATCAGTGATTAAAAAAAAAAGGGAGATAGCTTTTACAACTATGGCAGTAGGAGAAAGGAGAGATTCTTAACCAAATAAGACATTGAGGCAATCATAAAAGCATATACTTTCAAATGAACAAGAAAATCAATGCAGGTAGAATAAAAATGAAATTTTTGAGCCAGAAAAGGTGCCCCAATAAAAATATCTAGGAAATTGATCAAACCCCCCCCATTTTTCCAAGGGGTATTTCTAATTAATAAAGATATGAATAGTTTTCAAGAGAGGAATGATAGATTCTTAACAACCACATGAAAAAAAAACCTTCAAACCACTAATAAGAAAAATGCAAATTAAAAGAATTCTAAAGTTTTGCCTCATCAAATTTACAAAGATAATAAAAGATTGAAATAAATATGTAATTGAAAACATTTGTTTTATCTTCAAATCTCTTCAATCTCTTGTTAAGAATTTTCTTCCTTCATAGTCATGAAAGGTGCTTACTTTCATTTTCCTCTCACTTTTAAAATAAAATCTTATTGATTTTTATATCACTTATATTTCCTAAAGTGTAGCTCTTTTCACCTGCTCTCAATCATTCCTTTTAAGAGAAAATTTTAAAAGGGAGGAAAAAGTTAATCAAAGTTAGTCCTTACATTAAAAAAAAAAAAAAAAAAAAGCCTGACATCTAACCTTTAGTTCTCCAGTCTCTGCAAAGAGCCTTCTCCCATTTCTTCTTTGGGACTAATCTGGGTCATTATAATGTTACAGAATTCTGTTTCATTTATTGTTATTTTTTCCATTTACATTGTCGCAGTCATTGTATATAGTGCTTTTCTAGTTCTTCTCCTGTAAGAAATAATTCATTTTGGACCTCTATTCCAATCAGTATTAATCAATATAATAGAATAAATCAAACAGTCTCAAAGTTGTAGCTGCAGATTCTAAATTCACTTGCTTAATCTTAGAAAATTAACTGAAACTCCTCCATCCTTGTTTTGCCTTGTGATGGTGACGAAGTTCAGCACGGCAGAGATCACAACTACACAGAAAGTGCCCCAAAATATTTTTATACCTACAGACCAATCACTCGTCTTATAGAAGCAGATGACCAACTTATGAGTACTTAGGTCACTGATTGTAATAGCTTGTATCATTTTCTCCTGTCCAAATTAAAGAGAAGCCTTTCCATCTTGTATAGAGATATTCCTTACTTCATCCAACTTATGACCCTACTGATATATTATTTTGCTTATTTTAGTTTATGTATCACCTGCTAATCAATGGAATTATTCAGGATTCAGTATAACTGTTCTGGAATGCTCTATAAAAATTGGGCCCTAGAAGAAGGAAGTTTCTCAGATCATGAGGAAGAACTGAAGTTCACTTCATTGGAGGAAACTATGGACCCTTTAATAAAGTGCCATTGGCTCAGAACTCTGCCCCAGTCTCTCTTATTGTGGGTGGGATAATTTTAATCCCCATATTTTCCTTTTCCTTCATTCATGTCTTCCCACATGCTTTTCTATCTTCATCATTTCTTATGGCATCATAATGTTCTATTCTATCCAAATGTAACCTTTGTTTATCTAATTTCCAATTGATAGGCATCTACTTTGTGTCTAGTTCTTTGCTATTGTAAAAAGTGTTGCCATAAATATTTTGATGTGTATGGGGCGTTTCTTTCTTTTTCTTTTTTTACTATTGATCTCCTTTCATCTATTTTTACTAACAATCTTTTTTATGTTAGAATAAAGTATTTTTAGGCACTTACTATAAAAATATGATGGAAGATTCTTGTCTAAACCTAATTTCTACTAAACTTCCACATGAAGTCTTTCTTGATCTTCCCTTTCCCTTCTCTCCTCCTCCCTGCCCTTATTAACTTTTTTGTGTTTATTTGTATAATTGTGTATATGTTATTCCTTGAAGGTAGGAATTGTTCCAGTTTTGTCTTTTTTTTTTAATAGCACAGTAGCTGACACATGAAAAATGCATAATAAATGTTTGTTGTGGATTTATCAACTGTTAGAAGTATTGTGGGCATAATTGGCAAATGGTCAAAGGATATAAACAGATAATTTTCAGATAAAGAAATTAAAGCCATTTCTAATCTGATGGAAAAATGCTCTAAATCACCTCTTGGTGACTCTTGGATTGGCTAAGATGAGAGGAAAAAATAATGTTAAATGTTGGAGAGAATGTGGGAAAACTGGTTCACTAATGCATTGTTGGTAGAGTTGTGAAATGATCCAACCATTCTAGAGAGCAATTTGGAATTATGTCCAAAGGTCTAAAAAACTGTGCATACTCTTTGATCCAGCAGTGTCACTTCTGGGTCTATATCCCAAAGAGATCATAAAAAAGGGAAAAAGACCTACATATACAAAAATGTTTGTAGCAGCCCATTTTATAGTGGCAAGGAACTGGAAAGTGGATAGATGCCCATAAATTGGGGAATGGCTGAATAAGTTATGATATAAGAATGCTATGGAATATTATTGTGCTATAAGAAATGATAAGCAGGCCGATTTCATAAAAGCCTGGACTTACATGAACTGATGCTGAGTGTAGTGAGTAGAACCAAGAGAACATTGTACACAGCAACAAGATTATGTGATGATTAACTGTGATGGACTTGGCTCTTTACAACAATACAGTGATTCAGAGCAATTCCTATAGACTGAGATAGAAAATGTCATCTGCATGCAGAGAGAGAACTATGGAGATTCAATATGGATTGAAGCATAGTATTTTCCCTTTTTTGTTGTTGTTTTTCATTTGTTTTTTCTTTCTTGGTTTTTTCCCTTTTGGTCTGATTTTTCTTGCACAACATGACAAATATGGAAATATGTTTAAAAGACTTGCACACACTTAACCTATATCAGATTACCTGCTATCTTGGAGAGGGGGGACATAAGGCAGGGAAGGAAAAAAATTTTGAACACCAAGTCTTGCAAAAATGAATGTTGAGGAACAGCTAGAAAGTGCACTGGATAGAGCACTGATCCTGAAGTCAGGAGGATCTGTATTCAAATATGACCTCAGACACTTAACATTTCCTAGCTGTGTGAGCCTGGGCAAGTCACTTAACCCTCACATTCTCACTGGAAGAAAAAAAAAAAGAATGTTGAAAACTAACTTTTCATGTATTTGGAAAAAATAAAAAAAAAAACTATTGAAAATTTTTAAAAGAAAGAAATGGAAATGTACTGTCTCATATTTTGAATCCTTTCTTATTAGCACTGTCATGTTTTCTTCTTTTTCTATTTTGTATTTGAGTTTTAAATAAATTAATTTTTTTTAAAGAAGCACCTTGGGGAACTAGTCACAGTGATATGTTACTAGTAGCACCATGAATCCATTTAGATCTCTTGGAAAACAATTTGAATCATAAAATTATTGATCTATAGATAAAAGGGACCTCAAAAGGGACTTCATCTAGTCCAGTAGTCTCCTTTTATAGATGAGGAAACTGAGGCTCAGAGAAGTTAAATGCAGTGCCTAAGGTAATACAGATAAGTAGCTATAAGAGGTGGAATTTGAACTCGGCTCCTCTGACTTTAAAATCAATACTCTTTTCAATGTATCATCCTATATGAAAAAAGTCATGCCTTTTAACCCAGGAATTACATTCTTTAAATATATCCCCGAAATGTCAAAGATTGAAGAAAAGGCTTTCTATATCTATATATCTATATCTACACACACACACACACACACATGCACACACACACACAAATCTATACATATTTCTACTGATTCATATAGTCCATATACTTATACACACATGTGTATATATATATATATATATATGCATATATATATATACATATATATATATATCTGATATACTAATTAGTATATTGCTAGGCATATTAAGTGGAAACAAAGTGGGTACCCATCAATTAGAGAATAACTGAAAAAATTATGATATATGAATATAATATAATATTATTGTGCCATAAAAGATAAAAAGTATGAGGAATTCAGAGGAATATGAGATTTGAATGAAATGATACAGCCAAAGCAAGCAAAATCAGGAGAACTATATATATGATTACTTTAGTAATATAAATTAAATAACACTAAAACAAAATTCTCCTTTAATTTGTATTTCAATCACTTAAAGAAATAGACTCACAAAACTTACAAGCTCCCAGAACATGGCCATTAATGGCAAGTCCCCCGGTTAAATTACCTTGATTCAACTGTCTTTTCTTAGTTACAAGGGAGAACACAAGGAAGGTAGGCTATATCCAGAATTGGCAATGATGCAAAAACAAAATCCATCAATAAAAAGCTTATTTTTAAAAAATAAATTTCATTCTATGTTTAATGATGGTATTTAATTCTGTTTATACTGGATCTCAGAAACATTCACATTTCAAACAAACATAGGCCTGAGTTGTAGAAAATGATTATTTTCTACAAAAATAGACAGTTATAATTACAGTTTCCAAAAATCTTTTTTTTTTTTAATGACTAAGAAATTTCCAGTACTAGTTCTAGAATAATTATTTCAGAGACTAATAGGCATTAGTCCAATAGTGGACAGTTTTTTAAATTAATTTAATAAAATTCATTTGGTCATTTCCATTCCTCCACCATAGTTATGATTGACTTTGACAAAAGGGCAAGTGGTTCAACTTTTGTGGTTGTGAGCAGACTTAATGAGAAGGTTAAGCTGGAAGCCCATTGGAGAGAGGCAAGGATTGAAGCCAAGAAAAGAAATGCAGGAGGGATAAGAAAGAGAAGGTGTTGGAGAGCTATCCCTGATGAGCCTGTTCACCTGGTTACTATATCAGGGGAAACAATTTAATGCTTCCTGTCCCCCTCCCCTCCTTCTTCTGCCCCTACTCCCCCCCCAAAAAAAAAAAAAAAAAAAAAAAAAAAAAAACCTTTCCTAATACCCTGCAATGCCTTGTTAAGTGCATCATTTCCTGGGGCCTGTTTTGTGAAGTAGACTTTGAGAGTGTTGTACTGTCCTAATTTTAGCCTGCATTTCTATTTTAAGTAAACTGTCCTTTTCTGCCACTCCAATGTTCTCTCACATACTTAATAAAACTTACTGGTCTGGGATAGGGGAGATTCAGAGAACAGAAAATTGTAATTCAGAATTTGGAACTATACTCCCAAAGACACTGAAGTGCGCATGCCCTTTGATCCAACGATACCCCTACTAGGCTTGTGTCCCAAACAAAGGGGGAAAGATCCAATATGAATAAAAATATTTACAGCAGTTCTTTTTATAGGAGTAAAAAGATGTAGAAACTAAAGGATTGCCCAACTATCGGTGAATGACTAAGCAAATTATGATATGTTAATGCAATGGAATATTATTGTGCCATAAAACAAAAATGATGAGACAGTTTTAGAGAAACCTGGGAAAACTTGTATGAATTGATTCAGAGTAAAATGAGCAAGACCAGTACAACAGACTATACAATAACAAAATTGTAAAGATGTAAAACTCTGCAAGACTCAGAGTGGCTAAGGTGACAGGAAACGTGTAATGGGCTGAGGCTTGAGTTAATGCACTGAGGTCCCAAGCACGTGAGGCTAAATAGTAATTGGACCATAATCTATTAATATATATGCTTGGAGAAAGAATGGCCCCGCCCACTCTCTGTGCAAGTCCTGATGTGTTGTATAGAAAATGACGATTTTGGTGGGTGGAGGCAGAGGGGCAGGAAGAGAAGCGGAGAGAGACTGCTGGCTGGGTTCTGCTCTGGTATCTTCTGGTCTCCTGGCTTCTGGTCTGGCTGGCTTCTTGACCGCAGCTGCACACATTGCTAATCTCCCTTTACCTCCAATCCCCCTTTACCTCCAATCCTTCTTCACCTCTACTGAGAATAAAGATTGAAGATTTTCCCTTAACCTGAATTCCTGACTCTGGCTGATTTTAAAATACGCGGTCATCACAGAAAAGATTATGACAAATGTTAGAGGGGATATGGGAAAACTGGGACATTGTTGATGGAACTGTGAATGCATCCAGCCATTCTGGAGAGCAATTTGGAACTATGCCCAAAGGACTATCAAACTGTGCATTCCCTTTGACCCAGCAGTGTTTCTACTGGGTTTATATCCTAAAGAGATCTTAATGGAAGGAAAGGGACCCAGATGTGCAAAAATGTTTGTGGCAGCCCTTTTTGTAGTGGCCAGAAACTAGAAACTGAGTGGATGCCCGTCAATTGGAGAATGGCTGAATAAATTGTGGTATATGAATATTATGGAATATTATTGTTCTGTAAGAAATGATCAGCAGGATGATTTCAGACTGGCCTGGAGAAACTTACATGAACTGATGTTAAGTGAAGTGAGCAGAACCAGGAGATCATTACACATGGCAACAACAATATTATACAATGATCAATTCTAATGGACGTGGCTCTCTTCAACAATGAGGTGATTCAAGCCAATTTCAATAATCTTGTGATGAAGAGAGCCATCTGCACCCAGGGGGAGGAACTGTGGGAACTGAGTGTGGTTCACATCATAGTATTTATTGTTGTTTGCTTGCATTTTGTTGTCTTTCTCATTTTCATCCTTTTTGATTTGATTTTTCTTATGCAGCAAGATAATTATATAAATATGTATGCATGTATTGGATTAACGTATATTTCTACTATCTTTAACATATATTAGATTACTTGCCATTTAAGGGAAGAGGTGGGGAAAGGTGGGGGAATTGAATCACAAGGTTTTGTGAGGGTTAATGCTGAAAAATTATCCATGTATATGTTTTGAAGTTAAAAAATTTTAATAAAAAGTAAAAAGAAAGAAACAATCAGCAAGATGATTTCAGAGACCTGGAGAGACTTACATGAACTGATGCTAAGTGAAATGAGCAGAACCCAGAGATCACTGTGTTCGGCAACAAGAAAATTACACAATGATCAGTTCTGATGGACATGGATCTTTTAAACCATGAGATGATTCAGGCCACTTCCAATGGTCTTGTGATGAAGAGAGCCATCTACACCCAGACTAAGGACCGTGGGAACTGACATAGTATTGTTGTTGTTTGCTTGCATTTTGTTTTCTTTCTATTTTTTTCCTTTTTGTTCTGATCTTTCTTGTGCAGCATAATAACTCAATATGAGTTATCATATGTGTAAATATGTGAAAATATATGTAGAAGAATTGCAACATGTTTGACACATATTGAATTACTGCCTAGGAAAGAGGTAGGGGAAAGGAAGGAAAAAAAATTTCGAACACAAGGTTTTTCAAGAGTGAATGTTGAAAATTATCCTTGCATATGTTTTGAAAATAAAAAGCTTTAATCAAATAAAAAGAAAATGCTTTTGTTAATTTTAAAAAATTAACAAAATAAAGCTTAATAAAATAAAGCAAAAATGATAGCTCACATTTATATAGCATCCTTTTTTATATTTAATTTTTAAATTACATATAAACAAAAAATTTTAACATTCATTTTTTAAAATTTTGAGTTCCAAATTCTTTGTCCCTACCTCCCTCTTTGAGAAGGCAAGTAATTTGATATAGAATAAACATGTACAGTCATTATAGCATCTTTTAGATTAGACTCAAGTGTTTTTTTTTTAAACTTACTATAAAATACAGAGTGTTTTTATGTATATACACTGTCTCATTTAATTCTCAGAACAACTATGTGAGATGGATGGTACAATATTTGTTATCCTAACTTTACAGATGAGGAAAATAAAATAAGCAAAGTTAACTTGCAGAGCTGAGACTGAAAAGCAGGTTCTTGGATTACAAATTTAGTGCATTTTCACATTCTGTGGCACGGCTTGTCTTAGTAAGATTCTTCTCCAAGACCTCATTGGACTTTGGATGGAAGCCTGGATTCTTGGAGACTGTACCAATGGAATGTAAGCACTGGAAAGTTTGCCCAGGCTAGAAAGAATTGGAGTATGGGCCTAGTGAGTAGACTGTGTTTATCATCTAAGAAAGATCCATGCTAAGTAAGAAGATGTTCATTCACCTCAAATTTATCAACCAGAAGAAGAATCTTACCATATAGGTAAAATTGGAATATTCTATATCAGTTGTTTCCAATCTTTGGGTCATGAGTCTCTCCATGAGTCTATATGCAAATCTACTTATGAGCAAATAATTCTTTTTAAAACACCAAATGAATGATATGTCTCACACATATATACGCTAGTACTTTCAAAGGCACATAGGTATGTCCATGATTAATAAAATATATATTTATTTAAATGTATTACTAAAATTATAGTAGCTTTTTAATCATTACATATTTTCTCAATCATCAGATGCTATTAGAACAAACACTTTTATATGTTTGGGTCCTCAAAATTTTTTGACATCATTAAAAAGGAAACCTCTGTTCAAAAAGATCAGGTACAAGATCTTGAAATGTAGAAGAGGCAAATGAAGGGAACATGGGAAAATGCCTGGAGAAGAAAATGGGAAAGGTGAAATAAAAAATAGAGGGAGGAGGAGAAAAGAGGAAGTGGACAGATATAAAATGTGTCAGCAAAAAGATGAAAGAGCACATTTTGTCAAACAGTAATGGAAATCTTGGAAGACCATAATGAAAAGTTGTAGTCTATACTCAAAAGTAAAGGGTCACCCCTGATTTGGACCACCTGTAATGGTGGCCACAATGATAAGAAATTATTTGTAATTGATAGGAGGACAAGAGCAAAAAACATTTTAAATTGAAATAAAAGTAGAAGCAAAGAAGAAGAGAGATATTTATATGTAACTCTTGGCCTAGAACCAATGACTGGATTTACATAGACTAAATCAGTCTTGGGACATAAATAATTTTATTTGGCTCATGCCCCAACCTAGACTTTCCCTGGGAATATTAAAATTTGACTCATGTCTAGGCCTTTACAGAACAAAGATAGACTCCTCAGCTCCCATTCAAACACTCAGTCTATATATACTACAAGACAAGATTTATTTGACCCAGGGTTGAGGGGAAGGAGAAACACACAAATCTTAAAGGACACACTTGAGCCAATAAATAGTCAAGATAACTCTTCCTTCTTTAATGGGTCTCAATCTTCACCAGGGAACTATAACAACCCATTATCTTTACTCTAGTGTAAAGGGTCCTAGTAGTTGGAATTATAGGATCATAGAATCATAGAATTTCAGAGGTAATCAGAGGTAAAAGGAGACCTTAGTGCCCATCGAATCTAAAACATACCCATAAGGAGCCAATCTTTCATTATAAGTAGCCATGTGGCTACTAATTCAAAGTGAAGTGAACAGAACCAGAGAACACTGTACATCATAATAGCAACATTATATGATGATCAACTGTGGATGACTTAGTTATTTTCAGCAATACAATGATCCAAGACAATTCCAGAGGATGTGATGAAAAATATCATTGGGCCTTTTCTTCTTTTGAAATAGTATTTTATTTTTTCCAATTACATGTAAAGATAGTTTTTACTATTCATTTAAAAAAATTGAGTTCCCTAATTTTCTCTTTCCTTCTCTTCCCTCTCTTTCCCTAAGACAGTAAGCAATAGGTTATATATGTGCAATCATGTAAAACATATTTCCATATTAGTCATATTATGAAAGGGGAATCAGACCAAAAGACACACACACACACAAAGCAAAAATAGTATAATCTGCATTCAGACTCCATTAATTTTTTTTTTGGATAAGGATAGTATTTTTCATCAAGAGTCCTTTGAAATTGCCTTGGATAGTTATATTGCTGAAAATAGCTAAGTCATTCACTGTTAATCATCATACAATGCCGCTATTATTGTGTACAATGTTCTCCTGGTTCTGCTCATTTCACTTTGCATCAGTTCAGATTTTTCTGAAATCACTCTGCTCATCACTTCTTATATCATAATAGTATTTCAATACATTCATATACCACAGCATGTTCAGCATTTGATCTTTTCTTGAAGACTTGCAATGAGGAAAGACTGACAAATTCCTGAGGCAGCCCATTCTATTTTTGGACAACTCTTAACTATGAGGAAATTTTTCCTATTGATTAAATGTTCCTTGTTGCAACTTTATAAAATTATTCTCAGCTCTCCTCACACTGGCCAAACAGAGCAAGCCTAATTCCTCTTCTGTATAACAGATTTTTCAAATATTTGAAGATAGCAAGAAAATTCCCTTATCCTTTCTCATCCCTACTAAACATCTCACGTTCCTTTGATTAATTCTTATATTATATGGAATCAAGTCCTGCAATCATTGTTGCCCTCTGATCATTTTCTTATCAGTTTCCCGATATTGGAACTGTGGTATCCAGAGCTGAATCTACAATACTTCAGATGATGCTACTCAAATCAAGCAACTTACATCTTTGGTAATCCCTGCTTCCCCAGAGACATCAACAGACATTTCTAAACTCATAGTACCAACTAATTTGCCTCCCCAAAGAGGTGAGAATATAGATGATAGAGAGTGATATCTCTCACCTAGATTTGCATGTTCTACATAACTCAGGGTACCAAATTAAAAGTAAATATCTAAGATTGCTATTCCCTATTACAGCTTTGTTTCTTGGCCTTAGTTCTTTTTCCATTAAGAAACTCTCCCAGTTGGTTCAAGAATTCGTTTGTTGCCCTGCTATTATTGGTCCATTCTAGCATTTCTTGAGTCAGAGGTTCTATGTTAAGGAAATTTGGGCTGAGTAGATTTCAGATTTACCTTCCTCCATGGAGTCCTCTCTCTGCCCAAAACTTATTAGAAACTGTCCATCAACTTCCTTATCAAGGGATGTAGTTAATTCAGGAGGACACAGGTAACCTTATCAAAAGATTATTCTCACAAGGAAATTTCATTTATTAAGGAAACAGAAGATCCAGGATAAAGCCCTCACAAGTGAGAATCAAGGACTTTTACATTTGTATAGGGAATTTTATCCTTAGACCCTATTAACTGAGCAGATCCTACATATTTTCTGTCTTTTCAAATTTATTTTAGAACCTACAAAAGACATTAGTTTTTTTAGTATGTTAACCTGCCTCTCAATTCTGGACATCTCTCTGAGGATCAAGAAAAGCTTGCTCCTTAGAAACAAAACAAAACAAACAAACAAACAAAAAAAAAAAACCACAAAGAAAACCATAGGGTTTTCAGGCAGTTCACAGAGCTAAAGTTCGATTTTTCTTTTGTCTTAATTTCTTCCTTTGTACCTTATATCTCTGAAATCTGCAGCAATATTTAACATCCTTTCGGAGGCAATCATGTCAAAGCGACTCCCTCAAGTCAGAGGTCTTCCCTTAAATGGAAATCTCTTATCTGTACTTTTACTTCTAATACATATAATTATTTATCTGCCTTAATATTTTCAAGGATTTGTCTAAATTCAGTTGCTAATGCTAAAAGCCTAGGTCCAAGGCTTATGGTACATAAATACCCTGTATGAACTACCACAATGAAGCATGAGTCTCACACAACTCTGGAACTCCTTGTTACACAACATTCAATCTTTGGTGTTTTACTAATCATAGTTATGTAAACATGATTTAAACCTCATCTAGAGGATTTATTGCTAACAGATCAAGTAAGAACCAAAAAAGTCAAAATAGCAAAGCAGTGAATTGGGGCAGAATCCCAAACTAAATAACAAAGATAATCAAGCAACAGAATATTTCTCAGCTCCACACTCCTCCCTACAAGAGGTGGTATCATATCCCACAAATTCCCATGCTGCTGGGGAAAGAAATGCTACTCAAAATCTTATGTTTCAGGGTAGGAAGAGTTGTGCTCCTGATGAAAGATCCTTTGCAGCTCTGTCTCCTAGACATCACCTCCTGCATGACTTTTTCCTTTATTCTACCCCCCACCCTCATGAAATGCTCTCCTTAATATTTTTCCTTCCTCAAGTTTTTCCAGAGCTCTGTATTTGGATTTCTTTGTCCTTATTACTCCCTACTCTATATTTTATTTGTCTATGTACACGTTTCACCCTAACCACCCTTACTCCTTTTAGGGATATAAGCTTCTTGAGAAGAGTGACTGTGTCATTTAAAAAAAAAATCTTTGTATAAGAGTGTTCTATTTCAGACAAATGTGCTATTTGCGTATAAAAATTTTAAAAAATTAAGAAAAAACAGCTTCCAGAAGTAATGTATCTACTCAGAACTAGGATTGTCCTTAACAGTTTGTTTTCCAGCTATTCACTTGCAAACAACCAAGAGGAAATTCAGAATTATCACTGAGTAGCTTTGACCCCTAAAACTGTTTTGAGATTATTGAACAAATATAAATTGCCTGGTTATGGTTTGATTGGCAAAAAGGAAAATGTAGTAATGTATATTGGTTAGTCACCATAAGAAAGAGTTTTTTCCCAGCCCTGAGCACAAAAAAGATAATCTTAACAACAAAATCTCTAACTCCTACAGAATATTTTCCTGCAATGCCACCTGCTGCCCGAGTGCTGCTCTAAAAAAGGTAATACTTCTCTATACTGCAACCTGCTACCTGAGAGTGGAAACTCAAGAGTCCAAAAAAAGTAGAATTGGAGAAGCTTCTGCAAATCACAGTCTAAGGGGTTTTGCCCTTTCAGAGAGAGAGTAGCACTCCCTTCACCTCCACCAAGAAAAAGACCTTACACAGAACACTGTGCATTAGTGGGAAAGTACACCTTGGGTTAATGAGAAGAATACTGTAATTAAGGTTCTTGCTTTGCTATTTGAGTAAATGCTATTGTTAAAAATTAATTGAGATCCTTGGTAGATTTATTAAAGGGAAGCACATTGGTAGGGACTAAGGCATTATTTTAGTATGGTATACCCTTTCACATACACACACATAGGATTGCCCCTTGAATCATGAAAATACTTGTAGTAACTGCTCCCTTTGAGGAAACCCATTTATCAGCATTAGACCACATCTCAGGTCAGTAAGTGACGAGAGCCAGAAAGACAGACAAAGATAAAGATAAAAAGAGAGAGACAGGGACAAAGAGAGACAGAGTAAAGGAGGGAAGGAGAGACAGACAGAGACAGAGACAAAGAGACAGAAAGACATACACACACACACAGAACCTCTAAGGAGGTTTTTCTGACCTGCTATCCTCCCAGTACCTCCAGTACCTAGAATTATGTACCTCAGTACATAGTAGATATTTAATAAATATTTTTTAAAATTAATTTCCTGAAACAATTAGTGTTATTTTTTTCATTCATTAATATGAATTTGTTTCATTGAAAAGTATAACATACTAGCTTGTTATATGTTCAATACCCTTTTCTTCTCTTAGATAATGCCTGGAATAAATATAATCTATTGGTTCTTGAACCCATATCTGGGAAACATTGTACACTAGCTGACAACTACTTAAATTTTGAATATAAATCAGAAAAAATAGAACCTCTACCTGTTTAGGCTTTCAAATCCAAATCTATAAACTGAAAGCAAGCATCACTACAATTACTCTTCTGTCTTCCAATTTTTCTTTATTTTTAGGATTTGCTCCATAGAAAAGAACACCCTGGATTCTCAAGACTGTGTATGACCCATTTGAAGAGAATATAGTAGGTATTAGATAGAGTGTGTAGATATATAGGATAGTGTAATAAGAGATATAGTAGATAAATCAACAATATAGACTTTCTAAAATACCCTTTATTAAAACTGAACAGATTCACAATAGTTGGGAGTGATCGGGTACTGAAAATTTTAAGTCATATGGTGTATCATAGGATCTAACACCTCTGTCCCAACTCTAACTTGCATTGTTAGGTTAGGTCTCCAGAAGGCAACTGCTGCTTTTCCCTTCAGAGTTCTAGAAGTGACTTTGTAGAAATAGGAGTGTTTTTTCTACCACTGTGTGTCAGAATCCTCCATAGTGTGCTTCCTTTATTGATTATTTCTGTGTTTGTACAGTCATTTTTCAATTATATCTGACTCTTCATGACCCCACGCAGAGTTTTCTTGGCAAAGATACTAGAATGATTGCCATTTTCTTCTGTAGCTCATTTTATAGCTGAGGGAACTAAGGCAAATGGTTAAGTGACATGCCCAGGGTCACATAATTAGTAAGCACCTGAAGCCAGATTTCAGGTACTCCTGATTCCAAGATTGCCCTACCCAGCCTTGACATAGTTTTCTGCTGGGTTCCTTTTAGAGTCCTTAAAGCAGATTTCCTTCATTATGTCTATTTTGCCCTTGGCTCCCAGAGCAAACATTGATATCAGCCACTTTTGGTCCAGAGACACTGTTAGGATGACCATGGGAAGTCCAAAATATTTCAACCTCTCAAAGTTCCCAGTCATCCTTTGGCCAAAGAGGTAGGGGTGAGGGAAGGAAGAAGATAGCAGCTCTTTCTCTCCTTCTCCCCAGACCTCTGCAATTTTTTGTCCCTGGGGACTTACTAGTCATGCTGGACTGATATTTGAATACTCAGATTCCAAACTAGCTTTTTACTTTATCCCAGATCCACAGGACAAGACTGAATCTCTTCAACTAAGCTCAATACACTTTCTTAGTAGTGTCATTTCATTTTATCAATGGCTTTTGCTCCTTCCAAATGTATTAACACCTTTTTTTTGCACCTGGTTTAACGCCTTCGACTGATTCAACAAGCATTTGCTTCCCTTAGAAAGTTTAGATTATCTTGTTGCTTTAAGTGAGACGGAGTGATTGATTTATTAATTCAATTGATCCTCCCTCTCTCATCCTTATATTGGCATGAAGAAATGATCAGTGGCACCCAGTGTTGTCCATCTATGTGCTAAACCAAAGCTGGTGATATATGTAGGTGTGCTGGAAGATCGTTTCTGCATTATTTTTACTGTTCACATTACAGCAAAAGAAACATTTCCTAAATACAACTTTCACCTTGTAGCTTCCTGCAGTCACCTTGCTTCCTGGAGAAAAAAAAAAAAAAAATTATTGGTCTTCTGGTGCCATAGGGTGGTTGTAGCTAAATGCTTCAGAAGCATAAATTGACCCAGGATGAAAATCTCCTCAAAAAGTGACAGAGATTCCATTTATCTCTGCAAACTCTTGTTAACCCAAGTTTAATCTGTTTAGATGATTTTTTTTCTTTGTTTTTGTTTTGGTATGCTTTTTTCCCCTTTTTTTCTTTCTTTTTTCTTTTCTTAGAAATACATCTTCGGCTCTTAAACTTTAAGTGCATTTTTTTTTTAACCAACAGAAGGAAGAGCAATCACAAATTTAAAAGTAAAGCATTTTATTGGAAACAAAAGCAAAGAAAATAGAGAAAATAATGTAATTATATTATTCTCTGTTCTATTCCACTATTATATAAAAAAATACATTTTACCATAGGCTCCCATACTTACAAGGAAAAGAAGAAATCCTTGAGAAATTTATACTCCAAATTGGGAAAGCTTTTGTTATAGCTGGAAAACTTCCTTGGTTTAAGTAGTCACACTGGGGGAAGAGTGTTCTATTCCCCATACATGAAGCTGTTACCTAATTCTCAAGAGAGAGAGAGATGGGAAGCAGGAGACTGTGCACACAATGATGAGAAAAGTCGTAAAAGCAGTTGTCTCCCATGACCCTAAGCCAATCAGAATGTCTAACAGCATAGTCTACCTAGTGGCTCCTAGGAAGCAGACAAAATATCAACATGACCCATTCACAGGGTAGTGGTTTGGGACACTAGGGTGGTATAGTGGATAGAGAATCCCATTCAGAGACAGGAGGATCTCAGTTCATATTTGGTCATCACTTACCAACTGTGTGAGCCTGGGAAAGTTACTTAACCCCCATTTGCTTCAGTTCCTTATCTGTAATACAGAAAATGGAGAGATGGCAAACCACTTCAGTATCTTTGCTAAGAAAACCCCAGGAACAAAAGTCCATTGGATCACATAGAGTTGAGCATGAATGGCAATAACAACAATAGTCTGGGACAGGCAAGGGAGCAAAGATTATTATAATGCCATATTGGTAGACAACCATGAAGTGTGAAAGGACCACTAGGAGAAAAAACACAATTCTCCAGTTTTGGAGCACCCAGGACAAAGCCCCAGCTGCCCTACCCTCGTTATAACTTCAATTATATTTGGTATTTATCCTTTTCAGAGTTCCTAGATGTTCACTTTCTCCATAAACCCCTCTTTGCCCAACTCTTTTCTTAAATCTTAAAGCATTTCCATTTTGTATCATTACCCTAATACTTGTCTATTTGTTTAAGTCAGGGCTCCCTCATTACTTTTATGGTCTTAGGCAAGTTACTTAACCTCAGTTTCCTCATCTGTAAGATGAGGGACTTGGTCCTCTTCATCTATGATCCTATGATCTTGCATGTTTTTAAATTATATCACGTATTCTTTGTTCTTTTCAGTTAAGTTAAAAACTCTTTTCTATCTTCAAGGCAAAGAAAAATAATTTAGGATGACTGTATCCCGTGTCCTTAGCAGAGTGTCCTGGATGTGTAATTTGTTTTTTAAAAATGTTGACTTGGATCAAGTAACTAGCTTGTGTGGAAGCAAGAATTTAAATTATAAAAGAGTAATGTACTTGCACAAAAATTTTAACGGAGAAAATGTGTAAGAGAGAGAAAGCAGTATGACAGACACTGGAGAAGGAGAGCTACTCTGCTAACTCAAACTCAGAAGTTCTGTCCCTAGAGTTTGTTCTGTTAAAATGATACCAGAGTCTTAGAGCACAGATTTGTGAAAGGGATTGTGAATATTTGCAGTTATAACTAAGAACCACTAGGTGGTACCCAAGTCCCACAGGGCAGATCTTTTTCTTATTCCCATATTTCTCACATTTTACTTTCCCATAGTAATGAAATTTTAAGGAAAGCCTAAGCAAAATTGTAAAGGGTTTTTCCTCCAAACCTTCAGGGGCTCTCCTTCCTAAATCCCTCATATTCATCCAATGAAAATCAACTTGGGGATAATGCAGTTTGGTGGAAAAGACCTGGGTTTAATTCTTGACCTCTAGGACTCAGTTTCCTTATCTGTAAAATGGAGAGTTGGTCCTCTACGGCCTCTTTCCAGCTCTAAATTCGATTCCCCTTCCATTCAGGCCCTTAAGATCATACTCAAGAAATACCAAAAAAACTGTTCACTTAAATTAATAAAATTATTATTTAGAAGAACCTTAAGGTTCGTTGAATACTTTGCAAACACTTTCTCATTTTATTCTTACTACAACCATGGGAGGGAGGTAGTATTATTATCCCATTTTAAAAATGGGAAAATTGAACTTGGTAGGGTAAGTGACTTGTCCAGTTACACAGCTATTAAGTGTCTAAGGCCAGATTTGAACTCAGGAAAATGTGTCTAAGTGAGTTGTTCCCACAGAGCTGAAGATAAATCTCAATTCCAATCTTCCTGACTCAAGATCCAGTGTTCTATCCACTATGTCCCCCAGCTGCCTCTCAATAAAACAGATGGCTTAAGGCAACTAACTAGGTGATGTAGTGGATAGAGCAACAGCCCTGAAATCAGGAGGACCTGAGTTCAAATTTGACCTCAGACACTTAACACTTCCTAGCTGTGTGACCCTGGGCAAGTCACTTAACCCCAATTGCCTCAGCAAAATAAATAAGTAAATAAATAAAACAGGTCTGAGATATTTTGCAGATAAGAGTCAGTAGCCACTCAAAACCACAGCTCACAAGTTCCCATTAACGTTTTTATTTTACCAGCCAGAGACCCTATCAGGAAGTGGCTTGGTGCATTGGGAAGGCTGCCAGATCTGAGCTCAGAGGACCTGGGTTCAAATCTCAGTTTTTCTACTTATCGCTTTATGACTTTCGGGGAAGTCTTCTCTCTGCGTCCGTTTTCTCTTGTTTTAAAAAATGAAGAAATTGGATTAGAAAGTTCCTAAATCTCTTTCCAACTGTAGACCTATGGTTCTGCCATCCTATCATTTCTCAAAGCAAAAAATATATATTTAAACAGGCAGCTAGGGAATGCAATAGATAGAGCACCTGGTCTGGAGTTAGGAATTCAAATGTGACCTCAGACACTTATTAGTTGTGTGACCCTGGGCAAGTCATTTAATTTTATTTATTTCAGTTTTCTCATCTGCAAAATTAGCCACTGAAATAAATAGCAAACACTTCAGTATCTTTAGAAAGAGAGAGAGAGAGAGAGAAAGAAGGAAGGAGGAAAGGAGGGAGGGAGGGAGGAAAAGGAGGAAGGAAGGAAGGAAGAAAAATCTGAAGTCAGATTTGAAATAGGAAAATGAGTCTTCCTGATTCCACCTCCAGCACTCTGTGTACTATGGCACTATCTAGCAGCCCCTTCTCTTACTAGGTTAGAATCTCTGATCTCAGTGTCCTATTGGACTTGAGGTTTAAAAATAACAATAACAACGACAATGATGATGATGTAAGTAAACTTCACAGTTTGCAAAGTTCTTTACATATATTTTCTCATTTGATTTTGTCATCTCCTGCTATATCCCGCCTCATTTGCTTGAATCCCTTCAAATCACATTGGAATCTCTACTTAACAAAATGGCAAAGAAGGGGAGCTAGAGCTAGGAAGATAAATTTATTTTCAGTCCCCATAATGTCCCTGGATGATATGTAAATCAATTTGGGGCAAGATTCTCAAGGGCCTGATGGAGCCGTTGGTTCTGGCAACCTTTGACCCAGTTTCTTTCATCCATATTTCTGTATCTATTAGGCAACCCAGTGAGTCTCAAAATTCTTTGTTTTAAGGGATTGGTCTCTAAAAGCTGAAAGGAGGATGGATTCTGGCAGAAATAAAGGTGAAATAAAAATAAAAGATAGAAACAAAAATGTATTTTAAAATCACTGGTCATTATAAGAAATTTAAAGTGTTCCTCCTTGCTGATGAGGGGGGCCTCTCATAAAAATGGTGCTGAATTTAGAATCAAGAGGGTCTGGTCCTAGGAGAACAGGTTCTAAAGCTGGAAGGAACAGACATTTGAGAATATCTGGTCAAATCTTCATTTTACAGAAGAGGAAACTGAGGTTTAATGTTTTTTTCAAGGTCACACAGATAGGAAATAGCAGATAAGAACTCAGTATTTTGTTGTGGTTTTTTTCCCACTTACTAATATTTTGTTTTTCAAATTACATGTAAAAATAGTTTCCAGGGGCAACTTAGGTAAAGCAGTGGATAGAGCACCAGCCCTGAAGTCAGGAGGACCTGAGTTCAAATTTGATCTCAGACACTTAACACTTCCTGGCTGTGTGACCCTGGGCAAGTCACTTAATCCCAATTACCTCAGCAAAAAAATAAATAATTAATTAATTTTTTTAAAAGATAGTTTTCAATGTTCATTTTTGTAAGATTTTGAATTTTAAATTTTTCTTCTTTCTTCCCTCCCTTCCATCCCCCCTGACATAGGTTATACACATATAATCACAATAAACATTTCCATGCTTGTCTTATTGTGAATGAAAAATCAGAACAAAAGGGAAAAACCATGAGAAGAAAAAAAAACAAAAAGATGAAAATAATGTGCTTTGATCTTCATTCAGACTCCAAAATTCTTTCTCTGGATGTGGATAACATTTTCCATCATGAGTCTTTTGGAATTGTCTTGGATCATTGCATTGCTGAGAAAAGCTAAGTCTACCATTGTTGATCATTGCACAATGTTACTGTTAACAGGGTTCTCCTGAGAAAACCAATATTTTGAATCCAAGTCTTTTTGTTTCTAAATTTGGTACTCTATCCCCCTCTAAGAAATGAGTAGTTAGAACTAAATGGGCTCTGAGGCCCCTTCACCTGTAACATTCTATAAATCTTATACTTTTTCCATAAAAATGTGTGTATACTCTAACATAGCTACAGCTTCTAAATCTTCATTTTCATCTACTTAGTTTATATTGACAACAATGTAATATACTTCTGAGCCTGGGAGAATGACTTATTCTAAGCTGATGAACCTCTGTGTGTTTTTTTTTAAAGGGGGAATTTATGATTCAAATCAGGGTTTGTTTTGATTAGATAACCTTTAAGCTCCCTTTAACTTTAGGTTTTCCTGATTTTATTAACTGTCAAAGAAAAAGAAAGCTGGCTCTGTTCATGACAGACAAATACAAATATTTAACCAAAGATACCTTCTCCCAGTTCTAATCATTTTCTCTGGTTGCTCTGCATGCCTGGAGTTGTCCCCTTCCTCACCTCTGTCTCCTGGTTTCCTTCTATTCCCAGCTTAAATCCAATCTTCTTAAGAATCCTTTCCTAGCCTATCTGTCCCCAGTGCTTTCCCTCTGAAATTATTTTCTATTAATACTATATAAAATTATTAGTACATTTTTTGCATGTTCATTTCCCATTAGAACAATTTTCAGACAAAGAAATTAAAGCCATTTTTAATCATATGAAAAACGCTCTAAATCACTATTGATTAGAGAAATGCAAATAAGACAACTCTGAGGTAGAGTGAAGGTAGCAGCACTTTATATCTCTCAGATTGGCTAAGGTAACAGGAAAAATAATGATAAATGTTGGAGGGGACATGGAAAAATGGAGACATTAATACATTCTTGGTGGAGTTGTGAACTGATCCCACCATTCTGGAGAGCAATTTGGAACTATGCCCAAAGTTTGTATATACCCTTTGATTCCACAGTGTCTCTATTGCTGTCTATATCCCAAAGAGATCACAAAAGAGGGAAAAGGACCCACATGTTTGTAGTAGCAAAGATCTGAAAACTGAGTGTATGCCCATCAGTTGGAGAATGGCTGAATTAATGGTGTATTAATGTAAGGGAATATCACCATTCTCCAAGAAATGACAAGCAGACTGATTTCAGAAAAGCCTGGAAAGACTTACATGAATTGATGCGAAGTAAAGTAAGTAGAACCAACAGAACATTATACTCGGCAACAAGATTATGTGATGATCAACTCCGATGGACTTAGTTCTTTTCAACAATGAGATGATTCAAGGCAATTCCAACAGATTTGCGATAGAAAGAGCCATCCACATCCAGAAAGAGAAGAAGTATGAAGACTGAATGTGGATCAAAGCATAGATTTTCACCTTTTCTTGGTGGTGGTATTGTTTGTTTGCTTGTTTTTTTTTCCTTTCTAGATTTTTCCCTTTTGATCTGATTTTTCTTGCACACTATGAAGAATATAGAAATGTTTAGAAGAATTAGACATGTTTAACCTATATTGGATTGCTTTCTGTCTATGGGAGGGGGTGGGGGGAAAGGAGAAAAATTTGAAACACAAGGTTTAGCAAAGGTGAATGTTGAATGCTTTGGAAAAATAAAAAGCTATCATAAAAAATATGGACATCGATGACCACATACATTTCTACTGTCCAAGGAGACAACCTTAGCTAAGTGTTCATGTCACAGCCTACACATACGGTGATGAGTTCTTCTGCCAAAGAAGCTCTCAGACACCTTCTACAAAAGTGGAGGGACATTGTGATCTGTGATTGTGAAGGAAACAACCACACAGATTAAATTTTAAAACTTTGAAGTATTGAAGAAAATATAGGCTAAAAGTGGCAGCCTTGTCTGGACACTGACTTGTTATTAAACAGTTCATAATGGGTAGGTTGTACATTGCTATAAACTATAATATAGAGATTGTCTATATTAATGTTTCTGTTCTGAGTCCAGGATTGTATATAATTAACCAATAATTACATGTTTCATTAGGGAAAGTTAGCATATCAGGGAAGTGGTTGTTAAACCTGGAGCAACACAATAAAGAACATTTATTTATTTATCTGTTCTGGAGAGCTAATTGTTGGGCTTGCTTGCATCATGGTTGCAAGTCTATCCATTTGTCCTCAGATTTTGGGAATGGAGTACAGGAACCTAACCATGAGAAGTTCAGAAAAATGATTCATTACACAAAGCAAAAAGATATGCAGCAGAAAAGGTGCATTATCAGGTCCATGATCATTCTAGGTCCCAGGTTTTTCTCTTAAAATTCCTTCCAATTCTGAATTTTATGTTCTCTGTGTTGTTGTGGTTTTTTTTTTTTTTTTTTTTTTAATACAAAGGCCAGCTAATTCTTGTGACTGACATAATATTAATGAATCTTTTAGTGAGTATCCCTGTTTCTGGTCATTCCATTCTTCAATTCATCTTTTCAAAGTTCCGGTTGGATTTTCTAAAACACAAATATGACCACATCACTCTCCTATTCAAAAATCTTTACTCAGTCTCTATGTTGTCTCTAGGATAAAATCCTCAGTATGACATTTAAAGTCCTTCACAATATGGCTCCCAATTGACCTTTCTACTAGAGTCTTAATTTCATATAGCCCTTCTTTAAGATGTCTCCATTTCAACTGATCTACTTTATGTTCCCAATACCCAGCATTCCATCATTTCACAGGTGGTTCCCTACACTACATCTCCATGTCCAGAATGCAATTCTTCAACTCTTTGAATCCTCAGCTTCCTACTGCAACAACTCTGAGCTTGGTTCTTCAACTCCTATTTGAATGAATAGATTGGGTCAATTCTTAGGTCTCCTCTCGGGAAATTAGGAGTAACTCTGAAGGGTCAGGGAAGAGTCACAAGTTCCCCACAAGTTTGTGAGCTCCTCATAAATTATCAATTAGTCAGCCAATTAACTAACTTTTACAGATGGGTATTTACTAAAGTATGTATATATATATATATATATATATATATATATATACATATATATATATACACTAAAATATATACTACTAAAGTAGTATAGAAAGAACAGTTGGCACAAAATCATTTCCCCAATACTCTAGGGCACACTCTCTCACAAGTATATAGAGCTGGGGCAGCTAGATGGCACAGTGGATAGAGCACCAGACCTGGTCAGGGCTGAATTCAAATCCAGCCTCACACACTTAATATTTACTAGCTGTGTCACCTTGGGCAAGTCACTCAAACCCAAATGCTTCTCAAAAAATAAAATAAAATAAAACAAAATATATAGAGTCCAGGGAAAGTGGATCCAAGCTAAGAGCTTATTTGGAAAAGGAGTAACCCCCAGCTCCTAGCTGGATGGAAGTACTTCCTTTGGGGAGCTTTCATGAAATACCCCTGATGTGTCCCTAACTTTCTGCATCCTTATAGAGTCCTGAGGCTGCCTATATTTGGTGTATTTAGTTTGTCCTTGGATACCAGTGCAGATGTTGCTAGCAACTAGCACTATTATTCTTGGGTTCTATGAGAAATCTGAATATTCTGATCTTTTGAAGATTACAAGGTTTTCCTCTGGCCAAAGGAGAGAGAATGATGAGGTTAGTGGCAGTGCAGAGAATTGTGGGAATCCCCTTTTGGTCAGCCCAGGTCCTTTGTGAAAGAATTCATGAACCAGAAATATTAAGTGGCAAAAAGGGAAGTTTATGCTGGATGAGGTCAGCTTTGCTAGGGAGACTGACTTCTGAGTGGCAAAGTCCTATAGGGGAAATGGAGGCTGGCACTGAGAAGAGAATGTTTTCACAGTGGGCAGGAATCCTGGCAACTATGCCAAAGAGACAAAGCATACTACTTTGGACACTCTGCAAAGAATGAGTGAACAGAAACCTATTTTATGAGCAGATCTGGGGGCAGTTTGAACTGATTGTCAGATCAGGATCACCCAATTGAATGAAAATAGAATGAGGATGCCACTCCCCAAAAGATCAATGGGAGTTGATTTGTCCTTAAATAATACTGTTTATCTCAATCTGGGAGAATGTGCCTTCTTTTTAGACTCTTTGGAGCCTGGGAAACCCTGATCTCTCTTTTTTTACAGATCAAAAGAGGACACAATTCAGAGTGATAATTTTACAGATTAAAGGGAACACTGTTTCTCACAACCATCAAGAGGAAAAGAAAGATTTCCCCCTCCACCCCCCACCCTGTCCCTTACCTCATCGCCAACCAATTCCCTCTCAGGGGCTTGGCTAAAGCTGCTCCACCATTAGGTGGGCTTGTTATTGAAATTTCTTATTCCCAAATGGCTTGCTATTTTATTCAAAATCCCACCAAATGTGATTGATTCTCTACAATTAATCATTAGATATTTCCCAAGTGGTTTCTTCAGCTTTCATTTAATTTAGATCTAATTTATAATTTTGATTGACTAAGTCAGTAGAGAAGTGTCTGGTCATTGGATGATGGAATAATTCTATAAAGAGGCATTCTCACCAGATAAAGATATCATAGATATAGAATATCTGAGCAGCTTTGAACTGGCTTTTAAATTTTGTATATACCAGACAGGCCAAAAGTACAGGTTTGGTTGGTAGCAGACACAGTGACCTTGCCCCTGGCCTAGTTTGCCCCTTTGCCTAGTCACCCACATGGGAAAATGGAAGAGAAGTAAAAATTTGAAAGTTGGAAGTTACTGAACCCCAGAAATATTTGGAAATTGTTAGGCAAATAACTATTACATGGATTACAACATAGCCTTCAAGTGGTTTGTGTTTCCTCCCTTTGTTGGATTAAAAACTAGGAAGTATATTAAATTCTTGTCATAAATTAGTCTGAGGTTTTGGGCAGAGGGATCCAGGCCCTAGAATAGGGAGTAAACAAAGGAAAAACTAAGCCTAAGGTTATTAGAGAGCTGGAAATGAGGAGTTCTCTGTTCTTTGTTCTAAAGAACTTGGCACCTGAGATTGACAATCTCCTGCTGGGGAGGTGTGAGAAGTCTCAAGAGCCAAGACTGTTAGGGCCCTGAGGCAGAAGTTTCCTTCACTTTCTAAAAGAGCTAGACAAAGCCTTACAAGCTTTATAGAACCTGAAAGAACTGGCTGCACTTGCCCTTCCTTTAAATAAAGAACCAAAAATTTCAACTGAACCAGAAACCCTACTCTGCATCCAACTGAGCAGTCCCCAGTAGAGAGTGTGGGTCCAGCTGATGAGTTTGGGCAGTGTAGTAGCAACTAAGAGGGATAATGTGCTTGATGGAGCCTTATCAAGTGGAGATTCTGAATCTTGAAGGACAAGACAGCAGATGTCTGTAACCCTGTGGAGAAGTGAGTTGCCTCCTAGGTATGTGCTCTTTCCATATTTTTTCCTGATCACCAACACCCCACCATATTATTTGTCTCAAGGTTTCCTTTGCTGTGTCTTTATACATGTGTTCCCTATGAGTGTCCACTCTTCAAATTGACACTGTGCATTTTGGGAGACTGTGTTGCCTCTGATTTAAGGGAGAAATGGTTTATTCCTGTGAAATGTTTTATTGATGCCTTTCTTACTGTACCCATTTCTTAAATATCTTTGCTTTGCCATTCCTCATGTCCTCTGGCTATTAAAGATAAAGACATGAGTGGGGGCTTATGAGTTATGGTTTTAGGGATGCCTGAGAAATATTTGGATTCTGAACTAGCCATTTGGGGTAGGAGGGAGGTTCCTCTGAGTTGAGGATGACCACTGGACATCACTAAAATAGGAACCAATTTAGAAGATAGGTCTTGTATCAAACAATATGAATATGAACCTGCATACAGAAGTAGAAACTGTAATACATTGTTGGTGGAGCTATGCCCAGAGAAAGAACTCTGGGAGATGACTAAAAACCATTACATTGACTTCCCAATCCCTATATCTTTGCTCACCTGCATTTTTGATTTCCTTCACAAGCTAATTGTACAATATTTCAAAGTCTAATTCTTTTTGTACAGCAAAATAACGGTTTGGTCATGTATACTTATTGTGTATCTAATTTATATTTTAATATATTTAACATCTATTGGTCATCCTGCCATCTGGGGGAGGGGGCAGGGGGTAAGAGGTGAAAAATTGGAACAAGAGGTTTGGCAATTGTTAATGCTGTAAAGTTACCCATGCATATAATAACCTGTAAATAAAAGGCTATTAAATAAAATTTTAAAAAATAAAAAATACATTGTTGGTGGAGTTGTGAACTGATCCAACCATTCTGGAGAGCAATATGAAACTATGTCCAAAGGATTATCAAAGTGTGCATATCCTTTGATCCAGTCTCTATGGGGCCTGTATCCCAAAGAAATCATAAAAAAAAGAAAAGGACCCACATGTGCAAAAATATTTGTAGCAGCAAAGAACTGGAAATTGAGTGGATGACCATCAATTGAAGAATGTCTGAATAAGTTATGATATATGAATATTATAGAATATTATTTTTCTATAAGAAATAATCAGCAGGATGATTTCAGAGAGACCTGGAGAGACTTACATAAACTGATGCTGAGTGAAATGGGCAGAACCAGAAGATCATTGTACATGGCAACATCAATATTATATGATGATCAATTTTGATGGATGTGGCTCTTTTCAATAGTGAGTGAGGTGATGCAGATCAGTTCCAATAGACTTGTGATGGAGAGAGCCATCTATACCTAGAGAGAGGACTGTGGGAATTGTGGACCACAACCACACAAATATTTTTGTATTTTCACTCTTTTTGTTGTTTGCTTGCATTTTGTTTTCTTTCTGATTTTTTTCCTTTTTGATCTGATTTTTCTTGTGCAATATGATAATTGTGGAAATATAGAAAGAGGAAATGCACATGTTTAACATATATTGGATTGCTTGCTGTCTAGGAGGGGAGAGAGAAAAAAATTGGAATACAAAGTTTTGCAAGGATGAATGTTGAAAATTATGCATAAATTTTTAAAATAAAAAGCTTTTTAAAAAAGAAAAAAAAGAAGTAAGAAACTGAATGCTGAAAACTGTAAACTTTGTGAGATATTCTCTGTTATCCTAGTATGAAACTATTTATCCTACCAAGGAGAGAACTCTTCAAGCAGCTAAGTAGTGCGGTGGATAGAGCCCTGGAATCAGGAAGGGCTGAGTTCGAATTCTGCCTCAAAAATTTATCAGCTGTGTGACTGTGGATAACAGACTCAGTTTCTTCACCTATAGAATGAGGATAATAATAATGCCTCCCTTCTAAAATTGTTGTGAGAAAAAAACATGAGATGACATGTACAATATTTTGTAAACCTTAATGCAAGAAACAAATGCTAATTATTCTTATTCTCAGGCCATGTCTTTTAGCTACTTCCTCAGATTCAGTTTGATACTGGCACTTACCATTTCTTTGGTCCCCAGATGAAGAGCCAATGTCTTCTTTAACTCACTTTAGCTCTGTATGACCAGCCACTACTTTCTATCCTTTCCCTATGTTGTTACTTTCCAAACAGTCATTGCCTTTCTTCCACTCCTACCATGGAATCCTTCAGTTCATACTTATTCAAGGTTCTCCCCATACACACTTTTTTGGGGATATATAGTTACAGACCAATCTATCCTTGCAGTGTTAAAATCCATTAAATGCATAATGGCTCCTCCCTTTACCAATGCATATTCAATTATTTCTAACTCTTCATGACCTCATGTAGGGTTTTTTTTGGCAAAGATACTGGACTGGTTTGCCATTTCTTTATTCTAGATTAGGAAATAAAGGCAAGTATCAGTAAGTGACTTGCCTAGGGTCACACAGCTATTAAATGTCTCAGAGCAGGTTTGAACCCAAGAAAGATGGGCCTTCCTTATTCTAGGCCCAGCACTCTTATGCATTATGGAACCCCATAGACATGCTTAGAGAAGTCATCGTTGGGAGGCCAGAGAGGGGATTAGTAGTGAACTGGCAGGTCCTCTCCCAGCCCCAACTTTGGGTATGGCCTTCAGGACCAGTCAGTACAACTTAGAGACCCCATTTATTCATTCAACATTCATTCCTTGAGAACTTGCAGTTCTGGCATGCAGTAGGTGAGAACTGGAAATATATGAAGTAGAAAGACTTCATTATCACTCTCCCCTTCTCAAAAGCGTGGAAATATCACCCACTTTTCTTTTGGGAAAAAAGGAATGCAAGGGATCATGGTAGAATCACAAGGAACCTCAGGGCGGGGCTATAGGATAAAAATCCTTGAGAACCACAGAACTGTGAGGCAGTATTAAACATATTCTCATACACTTAGTTATTTTTAAAATCCAGCTCAAATAGAAAAGCTAATATAAGAACACTACAACCTAGACACTTCTTCCAGGACTCCTAAAGGATGAACAGACTGTTTCTCTCTTCAGACATCTGTAACCAAAAGAAGAAATCCCACAGTCTGAGAGGGGTTTGTGATGCCCCTTCCAGCTCTCATGATACAGCTGTTTTCCCAACTTCACAAAGTCTCTCCTGCCCAGCAGAGCCTTGTGAGGGAATAAATAAATAAGTCAGGAGTTAGGACCCAGGGATACTTAGAGGACGTGACAGCTGCCTGGAAATCAATGAAATGTGCTTTAAGATGCATCAGACTGATGGGAGATACAGTTTGAATTCCTCTTACCCATCTGTTCAGGTACAAGTGTTCCTCTTTTAACTAGGAATGATTGTACTCTCTATTCAAAATCCTTTCTAGGAAGGGGATTTATGATTTGGGAAAAGGAAAAAGATTACCTTCCAAAAACTGGAAGATATCATGGTGTTACCAGATTTTTTTACGGTACTCCTCATCCTGGCTATGAACCCCTCAGGTAAGGGTAACATGATCATTTAAAGGAGGGTGGGATGGTAGAATGGTTTAAGAAGGAAGCAGGCAGCATTTTGGCATGTATGCTGTTTGGGACTTAGAATGTGTTTACCAGGAAGTTTGAGTGGCAGCTGTTAAGTGTGAATCCTATTGCCAGTATCATGGAACCTAAATGTTCCTAAGATATCATCAGTCACTCCAGAATTCTGAGAACTTCTGTGGTGCCCTGGGGAAACTTGGGTTCATGATATTTCTTTTAAATCAGGGTTGGTAATTTAATGGGAGAGGTTGTACTGCCAAAAAAAAAAAAAAAAGTTGCCAAAAAGGAATTTTAAAAAATCTTTTAAATAATGTTAAAAATCATTAATGCATTTTCAAAAAAAAAAAAAGTTTTTCAAAAGTTGCTAAGAGAGCTGATGACATTCAAAAGCTGGAATGTTATGTTTGATACGGTAACCTATCTACTGGCTATAACTGTTTCCATTTATGTGAGGACATAGAAGTAGATTTCTTGTATCTATTTTTAGACCTATGTAAACATCTGAAGCGTGTTGGATATCATGTTACACATGAACACAGTTATTCATGTATCTACAAATGAAGATGAAATGATGGACCTCGAATAAGAAAGATCTGAATTTAAATCCCCTCTCCTATTATTGTAATTTATTACATATATGTGCATATGTATTTATTGAAATCACAAGAACACTGAGACAAAGAGTTAGGATTATAAGGAGCAAGAAGAAAAAGGAGAAGAGAAAAAGAGAAGAGGCCATTATTAATATTCCAGTGTCGTGACTTTTAAAACTAAATCACTTTTTCTGTTATTTCAAACATCATCAAATTTGGCCAATTTCTGTATTCAGTTGCTGTATTATAGCCCTTCAAAATCAAAAGTGGAATTTAAGGTAAATTTGCGATTTGCATTTCTGATAAATTTTCACTTAAATTCCTAGGTGTTTATCTATTTTATAAAACAACTAGATTCTTAGCTTTTTTTTTTTCTTTAGGGAGAAAATCATATTGTGGCTAGCAATAACAGAAAATACAAACCTTTGGATTTTGATGCCTTCTATAATAGGTATTACATAAGAACATTAGAAATGGTTCATAGGCACTTGATCTAAGAGTTGGGTTGTCCATTGTTACTGACCTCAGCAGGCTAGGGAAATATCTTAATTATTCCTTTCCGGCATGAATTTTATAAACCCTAAGGCTCTATATAAATGTAATCCATTATGATGGGGGAAGGGACTGCCTTCTGGAGTTAGTCCTTGTATTCATTCAAATCAACAAAACATGGATGTTAGGGGGTGGGGGGGGATGTTAGGGAGTACAAAGATGAAAAATGGCACAGTTCTTGCCCTCAGGTGCTTACAATTTAATAAGAGGGTTGAGACATATAAACATTATCTATTATATGAATTAGGATGAGAAAAATCCAGTGGTAAGACCAGAAAGGCAGGAGAGATCTGGGGAAGTAATGATCTCCTCTAGATGGGAGAACCAAGACCTTCAAAGATGTTATCTGAGGTAGTGTCTGCCATCATTGTGTACATGTAGTAATAAAAATTTCACAACTGCATAGAATTATAAGCATGGTAATACAAGCTTGGAGATCCAGCTGTTGGGGAGACTTGCTCTGGTAAATCAATTAAGCTCAGTTCAGAATCTCAGTAGGGCTAAATCCAATGGGGTGATCTCACTTAAGTCTGTTGCCAAAATAGTGAGCTCCCAGGAATGGAAGGTCTCTTTGACTAAGAAGGGAAGAATTGATCCAAGCCAGAAAAATGAAACAGATCAAAGCTTCCATGCTAAGCGATAATAGGATAGAGCTCATGATGGGCCAATGCCCTTCCAGCCTAGCACCCAGCTAAACACTACACAGACGCACACACAAATACACACACTCCTGTGTACTAACTTAGAAATGATCTAGCTCAACCAATCCTCTCCCATTTATTAAGCATTTACTGTATATCAGTTACAGTAGTAAGCTCTGGGGACACAAATATGAACATGTAAATCAGTCAAGCTGTTCAAATTATTATTCTAATAAGGGAGGACAGAACATAAAGAGGTGGGAGAAAGGGTGAATAATAGCAGAAGACTAGATCCCAGCAAAATAAGGTGAAAACTCACCTATAAGAAGTGAAGGGATCCTAGGGTGGAGTCCAAAATGAAAGAAGATCAAGAAAAGGTGGAAGTGGTAGTCCAGTAGAAAAAGCATAGATTTACAACCAGAAGAGACTTTGGAGTTCAAGAATAGGTCTTTTACTTTATTGGATAAAGAAATTGAAACACAATAAGATATAGTGATTTACCCCATGTCAATGGTAGTTAGTTTCTGAGGCAGATTTAGAATCACCCTAAGGCCTGCTTTCTATCTTCTACCATACCACATTGCTTAAAGTAGCTAGGGTTACCAAAATCAAAACTAAAAGAAAAACCAGCCATAGCTATCACTTCAGTCAAAAGCAACTGGCTTTCAGGAGAAAGTTTCCAGAAACTAAGCTTGCTGAACTCCTGCTGGATAGCAACCATAAAAGTAGCTCTGGCATACCTCTCAGGACCCACTCTGCCTTTCAGCATCCTGCCTCTTGAGGCTATGTACTAAATAATTCCATGATTCTGATTCTATGGAGAGAAAAGCTTGGCAGTTCAGCCAAGCCTTCTGAGCCCTGGTGGGTCCTGCTGGAGGAAGCAGGTGCTCCAGGCAGAGGGTTTTTTTAAGCTTGTGACATCCCTAGAGGGAGAAGAGAGTTCTGTTTCCTAGGGAAGGTTGTGAGTTTTCCAGGCTGGGTCCTAAAGGAATCCACTAATAGGTAAAAATGCAGTTCAGATAAGAGACAAGGAAAGAGAAGGAAAAGTGGAGTATATAGGGAATGGAGACAAGCTCATAAAGAGATGGTTCATTGTTTTAATTCATAGCTAAACATTTTTGTTTTCTAAAGCTATGTTGGACTATTTGGAGTAAAGCAGACTTAGAACTGTTTTCTTTAGTGGTGACTACTGTATCTGCAATTATACTCTTACGTCCCTCACTGTCCAACGTCCCTAAGTACCATAACTATTCCTTGGCTGCCATCCATAGGAGACCATTGCCATGGTGCCTTGTCTTCCTTCTAATCCCCATAGGGACGACATCCAAGTTTTCTAAGGAACTGTTAGTCCTCTCCTCAAGACACTTACCTGAATTGTCACTTCTGCTCTCCTTGGATCCCCACTACATTCAACAAATTTTGCCTCAGATAAAAAGAATATCTAGTTATGATTTTGGCATGGGGGAGCAGAACAGGGAGATTATAAGGAAAAAACTAGGCAAAGGGATTCCCATGGTTCATGGTGATCATATTCTCTGAACCAAAAATGAAGGAAAAGTGTAATATTCTTCTCTAAAATGTAATGTTCTCTGAGAGCAGGCTTCTTGGGAGGCTTCTGGGGGCAGCCTTCCTTTCAGCTCAGTAATCACAAGTAATCACAGTAAACAAACAAGTAATCACAGCCAGGGACAAATCTTTTATTGTCTCCTTCAATCTCCTTATCTCCTTCAATTGGGGCTTGGCTAGTTTTCTGGAGGCCTTCCGGATCTTGGTTTCAGTGTTCTCCACAGGACAGCCTGCCACCACTTCTTTTTCTTCCTTAGTTCTGATTCTGGCTCTGAGAGCTTCTTGCTTATATGCTCCACACTGAGTACAAACTAATCATTATATCACTAGGAAACCATTATTTGTTGTAGGATTAAATCAATGCTAAACTAGATTTAATCACTGTCTCCTCAATTCCACTTAGTACTTTGTTTTAAATTCTGGCTCATAACATCTCCTTGTAGGATTAAATCAATCATACTGAACCATGCTAAATTAGATAACTATTGTCTCTATCAATTCCACTGACTTAGTACCTTGTAAGAATCCTTTGTTTCAAGTTCAGAGTTCTATCCCATAACAGAAAAGTACTTGACAACTTCTTCTAAAGTTTCTTTCAATCAATCAAGCATTTCATTAAGCATCTACTATGTACCAGGTACTGGGAATCTCAAGTGCTTTTTCATTGTTTAGAGCAGGCACTGGTTCTCAAAGGCTATACCAGCAGAACAAAAGCTCTGGCAGATTTTACCAAACTAGAAAGGATTCCAAATACATCCCCAGATACAGATTGTATGTCTATCATCTAGGATTACTCTACCTAAGTTGAAAAAGGTTCATTTCCAGAAGGTTAGCTAGCAGCTGATGTCTTTTTTCATGAGTTTCTCAAATCATACATCTCTCAATTAATACAGTGGTATGCAAAGTAAATAGCAATATCTTCTTTTTTTTGATAATAGCTTTTTATTATCAAAATACACGCAAAGATAGTTTTCATATTCACCCATGTAAAACCTTGTGTTCCAAATTTTTCTCTCTCCCTTACCCCCACTCCCCTCCCCTAGACAACAAGCACTCCAAATATAGGTTAAACATGTGCAATTCTTCTAAACATATTTCCACATTTATCATGCTACACAAGAAAAATAAAATCAAAATAGGAAAAATGAGAAAGAAGAAAAAAGCAAACAAGCAAACAACAAAAAAGTGAAAATACTATGTTGCAATCCACATTCAATTCACATGGTGCTATTTCTGGATACAGATGGCTCTCTCCATCACAAGTCTATTGGAACTGGCCTGAATCACCTCATTGTTGAAAAGAGTCATGTCCATCGCAATTGATTATTATATGATCTTGTTATTACTGTATACAATGTTCTCTTGATTTCACTTAGCATTAATTCATGTAAGTCTTACCAGACCTTTTTTGAAATCATTCTGTTATAGAACAATAATATTCCATCACATTCATATTCAGTAAGTTATTCCCCAACTGTTGGGTATCCACTTAGTTTCCACTTCTTTGCCACTGCAAAAAGGGCTGCAACAAACATTTTTGCAAATATGAGTTCTTTTCCTTTTTTATGATCTCTTTGGGATAGAGACTCAGTAGAGATACTGTGAGATCAAAGAAAACCATCTTTTTTAACAAAAAAAGTATTATCCCCTCAAAAAAACTTTTAGAAAAATAAAAATTTATAATTTAAATCATTAAAAATTGTAAATGATCACTATAATCATACTTAAATTATTTGAATTTTTTCAAAAAGTCATAGAATTAAAAAAACCTTATTGTGGCATTCTTATCAAAATGAAGAACATTGAGAAATATAATACAAATTATGATATTTTTAACTTCCAAAGACTGACTGGTTGATTTCAAGTTTACGTACTACATATTCAAATATAGCAATCAGCATGACACAGCTTGTTATCTACTGACAACAGCAGTGGCAGATCATTTTTGAGTTGAGATTCAATATGTGAGAATTGGCATATATTGACTATGTTCACAGTCACAGTCACACTTACTAAATGCATTATGGATATGTGTGATTACTGTCTCAAAAAACCCCACAGATTAGCTCATCTGTGGGAAGGATAGATATCTAATCTGGGATCCCACTCACCTTTCTCCAAGAAATGCTGTGATTGACATTTTGTGGGAAATAGGAGGAAGGCTGGAGCTATGCATTTGCTTCTTTACTCATCTGTCTTCAAAAAGGTATGTTGGATTAGAATTATATCTATCCACCATACCTCGAATATTAATAGTCTTGGGGTACAATTCTTTAGGGCACAGGATAAACTCTACTTTCCCTGATCATCCCCAAGGACAAAAGTATTATCTAGCTTGCTATTACCACTAATCCTCCTATGGTGTTACACAAAGGACTCACAAATAGCTGATAAAAATGTTTATCAAACAAAGCAGTATATAGAAAAATTAAGGTTATGCAGATTCAAATAACTCAAGAACTCATTAGAGTAAAGGGGTTCTTTGGAAGCAAGACAAAATCTCAGCTCAAACCAGGAAAAGGAACAAACTTAGATTTTATCCTTGGGGAATATATTTTTGTATCAGTTTCAGGGGTTTAAGCACTAGAAATCAGAGGACATTTGGTGGGGCTGATGCTCTTATATGTATATATTTCTGCTAGCTATTTGAAAGTTAGCATTTCTCTCTCACAACCACTTCCCTCAATCTGAAAAGATCACTGTCTTAATTGAAAATTGTATGATTTGAGAGACTCATGAAAAAAAAGATGTTTCCTTCATTCAGGTATACATAGCATTGTGGTTCAGCATTCTCTCAGCCATTCAAGAGTTATGTCTCCTTACATATACACAGTGCACCACCCAACCTGAGTGAATAGAGATATTGAATAATCACTGCTTTGTATTGTAAATAATTCTGTATAATAGACCCAATTTTTAATACTTACTAGCTGTGTGATCCTGGGCAAGTCACTTAACCCCAACTGCCCCAGGAAAAAATACTCAATTTTGTTGACTTGACTAAATCTTTTTTTTTTTTAATTGAAAAAGGTAGATGTATATATATGCAGGGCATTTTCCCTAGTGGTAAAAAAGATACTCTCACCAGCAAACTTACAGTTGATTTCCATGAGGGAAGAGGCAATTGTCAATTAAAGGCAGCTAGGTGGCACAGTGAATAGAGTGCCAAAGTTGAAGTCAGGAAAACCTGACTTCAAATCTGGCCTCAGAAATTTACTAGTTGTGTTACTCTGGGAAACCATTTCATCTCAGTTTGCCTCAGTTTCTTCATCTTTAAAATGAGAATAATGATAGCATCTAGCTCTGAGAGTTGTTATGAGGATGAAATGAAATAATCATTATAAAGCATTTAGCACTGCACCTGCACATAGCAAGCACTATGTGAATATTAACTATTATTAGTATCTGACCTTGGAATACCTAACCTTCTTATTTAAGATATTCACATAGTAGAATGAATTTAGGGCTTGAGAGTAAGTCAAAAAGGATTGGTCACTGAGTCACTATTTTCCTCAAAGGGAAAGATCAATTCTGCTCTTGATTTCTTCTTCCTCTTTTCTGAGTAAATGAGAACTCTGAAAATTCCCTCCACTCTTCATAGTGGAGAGAGGATTTTGTTCTCCTTTTTCATTCCTGATAGCTGGTAGATACTCAGATATGGCAATAATCACATGTGCTATCTAGTTAAGCTTGAGTCTGAGGGACTTTGGACCCCTGGTTGCCCCTTCTGTTTTATATTTCTTTCTCCAAGCACAGGTGAGCAAACATTGTTCTTGAGATGGATTTCTATGAAGGCAGCCCCATAAGTGAGTCCTGAGTTCTTCAGCTCCTAAATCCTGACTAGTACGGGGAATTTTTTTGACTCTTCTAGGGGAAAACTCCTATTGTAAGGAGTATGAGGCCAAGCTAAGCCCTGGCCTGCCAGAAGACATAGACCTTGAGGTAGATATTCAAATTGTACAGAACTGAGTTGAGGATGAAATGATTGTATAGCAGTCTCATAATATATTTCATAGTTTGATATTTTAAATAGTGATATTTTGAAAGAGTATAATGAGATTTGAGGGTTATTATATGATGCTTCAAGTTTTTGTTAGTGTGTATTTTTTAATTTTTTGTGTTTTAAATGGTGTTCCCTTTTGGGAAAACCATAGATAGGAAGCAAACATAAGTTTTAAGTGATTTGGGGGGGAGGGTTCAAAGTAAGAGGGAAAGAGAGAGACAGTGAAGCAAAAGAGGATTGAACACAGTTTGCATGAGCTAGAACTTGAGATAGGGATTCCTTAGTAGGAGAAAGTAGCCCACTGAGTCCAGAACTGGTCTATTGTTACATGAAGTTTTGTTCATATTTAGTTCCTGCTCTCCTGTTGTCCACGTGGAACTGATAGTCCGGTAACCTTTATGTGGTATACTAGGGTAGTAGCACTCAAGTCAGAAGAGCTAAATTCAAATTCCACTTTTGATGCTTACTACTATATGAATTTGGGTAAATCACTAAACCTTCCTAAATCTATATCTTCTATTCAACTCAAGAGACAATAGACTATGCCCTAGGGATCACCATCACCTCAAACAGAAAGATCCTCTATAAGCTCAAGTCAAGACATCACCTTTCTAATGTCATTGGTATTCTTCGAGGATGGGGGAAAAGTGGGATGCTAATACATTGTTGGTAGAGTTGTGAACTGATCCTCTACTGCTGGAGAAACTGAGACAAGATAGAGATGAGAGAGTTTTTAATATTTTATTTGGATTGCTGAGAGGGAGAGATTTTCTGGGACCAAAAGAATTCATTTTTGGTTTCAGGGCTGAATCAGACTTTTGTCTCAAAGAATCCAGCAGCCAATGTGAGGTTCCCATGAAATATATATACATGTGGCTTTCAGGTAGAAAAAAGCAGGGCATGGTAGAGTCCAAACTCTGGTGACAGGGAATCTCCAAGAAGGAACCATCAATCTGGTTCTGACAGGCTGGGGGGTAGGACCATAAATTCTTACAAATTGGGAGGAATTAGGAGACGTCCAGCTAGAGCCAGAAAGTCAGGGACTTAGAAATAGAGGATACCAATTAGGGCATTTGAGATAGGACATCTGGAGTTTTATGACTCTTTTGGATTGTCAGATTTCCCCAGCCCTAATTATCTCAGTCCTAATGGTCAGGAAAGGGGGGAGGGGTTGCAACCAGGGGGATTGAGGCGGAATAATTCAAGGAAACTGAGGCAGAACAATTTAGGGCAACTGAATCAGGATAATAAAAGGGAACTGTAGCACAACAATCCAACCATTCTGGAGAGCAATTTGGAACTATGCCCAAAGGGCTATAAAATTGTGCATACCCTTTAATCCAGTAATACCACTATTAGATCTATATCCCAAAGAGATCCTAAAAATGGGATAAGAACCTTCATGTACAAAAATATTTATAACAGCTCTCTTTGTGATGGCATTTAATCAAGGAATAGTTAAGTTGTAATATGTGAATGTAATGGAATACTATTGTGCTATAAGAAATGATGAACAGGTAGATTTCAGAAAAATCTGAAGTCTTATATAAATTGATGCTAAGTAAAGTGAGCAGAACTAGGAAAACATTGTACACAGTAACAGCAGCATTATATGGATGTTCAACCATGATAGACTTAGCTCTTCTCTACAATACAGTGAACCAAGACAATTCCAAAAGATTCATGATGGAAAATGCTATCTACATCCAGAGAAAGAATTATGGTGTCTCAATGCAGATTGAAGCATACTATTTTCACTTTCTAAAAATATTTTTTGGGTTTTTTTTCTTATGGTTTTTCCCTTTTATTCTGATTTTTCTTTCACAACATGGCTAAAAGAGAAATATGTTCAACATGATTGTACATGTCTAACCTATATCGGATTGTTTGTGATCTTGGGAAGGGGGGAAGGAAATGAAAGAAGGAAGAAAAATTTGAAACTCAAAATCTTGTAAAAATGAATGTTGAAAACTATATTTACATGCACTTGGAAAAAACAAAATACTATTAAATGACAAAAAAAAAAAAAAAGGAAAGAAAGAAAAAAACCTTAGCATAAGTTACCATCCCGCTTCGTGCTGTTCTATATCTTTTTTCCTTTCTGTAGCCAAACTTCTAGGAAAAAACCACTTACACCATAGCTTCCAATTTCCTTTCCTCCCACTCATTTCTCAGCTCTTCCAGTCTGGCTTCTGGTCCCACCACTCAATGAAACTCTTTTCTTCAAAAGTCACAGACATCTCCACTGCCAAATTTAATGGTCTTTTTCTCAGTCCTCATTCTTCTGGATTTCACTGTTTGATACTGTTGAAAACTATCTTTATTCTTCATATACTTCTGAGCCTCCATGGCACTCTTCTAGCCTAATTTCTGTTCTACTTGTCTGACTGCTCCTTCTCAGAATACATTGTCAGATCATTCTACTTCTTCTTCTCATTAAGGGTGGACGGGGTGTCCCTCAAACTCCTCCTAAACCTGCTTCTCTTTTTCTCTGCAATCTCTCTTGATGACCTCATCAATTCCCACAGGCTTAATGATCATTTCTAAGCAAAAATAAATATAATTTAAAAAGACTAATAGTTAACATTTATATAGCACTTACTATATATTAGGTACTGTGCTAAGTGCTTTCTAATTGTAATCTCATTGGATCTGCACTACAACTCTGGGAGGTAGGTACTATTATTATTCCCATTTTACAAATGAGGAAACTGAGGCAGCCTGAGATTGTGTCTTGCCCAAGATCACACAGTTGGTAAAGTTTCTGAGGTTAGATTTGAACTTGGGTCTTCCTAACACCAGGCCCACCTATATATTCAGCCTTAATCTCTGAAATTCTAGTTCTGTATCACTTTTTGGATAACTCTACCTGGCTGCCTCCTAGGCATCTCAGATTAACGTGCCCAAAATGACATTTTTCTCCCATAAACCCACCTTTCTTCTGTTGAAAGCAGCACCAGCTGCTTTGAAATGATCCTTGATTCTTGATTCTACCTTATGGAATCAGTGGTTAAGTCTTATAAATTATACCTTTATAACATTTCATTAAACTGCAATATAAATCAAGTTATTATTATGAATAATAATCACATTCTAATAATAATAAAATATTTAATATGATAAATCATCACCATCCCTTACATTTACCTCTTTCTCTATTCTCATGGTCTTTCTTGCAGCTAAGATTTTACTCATTTAGACTATCACAATAGCTTCCTAAGCAACCTCCCTTCTTCTAGCCTGTTTTTTCTCCTTCAGCCTATCAAAATCTTTTTAAGGATCAAGCCTGAACTTGTCATTCCTTTATTCAAATACCTTCAGTGGTTCCCTAATGTCACTAGAATGAACTTCACATTGGCATTTAAACACCTTCACAATCTGGCTTCCACTTACCTTTCCATATATTTCCTACTTTCTTCCTTCACATACTTTCCATTTCAGTCAAATTGTCCTGCCCCCATTGTTGCCCATATATAACTCTCCATCTCCCATCTCTACTCCTTTACATAGATTGTTTCCATTTTCACTTCTACTTTTTGAGTCCCTAATTAGCTTCCTTCAAGGCATAGCTTAGGGACTTCCTTCTTACAAGCTTTCTTGATCCTCCAATTGTTAATTTTCACCTTTTCCTTGAATCATCTTGTAGTTATCTGCATGTATATACATTTTATATTCCAACACTCCAGTCCTTAAGTAGAATGCAAACCCCTTGAGGCCAGGGATTATTTTTTTTATTCTATAGCCACAGATATTTTAAAACTGTTGCATCACTGTGAATTAAGTATTCAGGGACAGAATTGGGCAGTTTGTCTGGAACATGGAGTAAATGGGAGAGCAGTAGTATGAGATGAAACTCAAAGGGTAAGAAAGGCCTTGAATGCTAGAAAAAGAAATGGGAATTTTATTTGATAGGATGCTGCTGAAGACTTTGGAGCATATAAAATGAAAAGAGGTGAGTCCTTGCTGTGCTGGAAGCTCTAGGTGTCTGGAGGTGCTAGCCCTGTAGATCTCCCTCCCTCTGCTTGCCTGCCAAAGCTAAATCAAGACTGCTTCTTCCTGTTTCTTGGCACTGAGATGGGCTTCCTAGAGCCCTATGAGTAGGAATTTGGTGCTGCCAAACTGTACCAGGGATGGTCTTGCAGTCTACCCAGGCTATTTCTGGGACAGTTCTAAGTCTTAGGGAAAGTCTATTCTGCTCTGAGTGACAAGGAGAAATGGCCTATGCATCATCACGGAAGGAATTGTAGATAAAAAGTCCAATATGCTCAACCAGAAGAAAGACTGGTTGTCCTTTTGGAGGCTATTCTTTCAAAAGGTACCCAGAGAAGTACATAGATTCTAAAAAAAAAAAAAAAAAAAAGTTGATTGACATTAAACACACATATGAATTTCAAGAGAGATACATATCAAATTGAGGAGCTTGTTTTGTATATGGAATAAATGTATGTGGGGGGAAAAATCCCACTGGATCTCTTTATATTAAAAAAAAGAATAATGAACACCATCCAACAGACCATCAGAATCTGGGAAAGTGGTACCCTACAAAGAAGTTCTAAGCATTTTGTGTGTATGTCATGGACCCCTTTGGCAATCTGATGAAGCCTATGGACCCCTTCTCTGAATTTTGTTTTTAAATGCATAAAATAAAACACATGTGATAATGTATGATAATATATATGTATATTTCCATTGGTTTCAGGTCTTCCACAAAAGTTCTTCAGGAAGGGGAATTAAGAATAATATATAATAATAATAATGGTAATAATAATAATAATAATAAAACACAAATAAATTGAAAAAGTTATAAATTCATGGGCCCACGTTAAAAATTTCTGTTCTAAAGCTTCTTTCAAAGAATCAAAGCAGAAGGCAGAGATAAATGCAAGGGTTCAAGAAAAAAAAAAACTCAAAAAGCCACAGAAAGGATGAGAAAGGAATTAAGCTTTAGTGGAAGCCCAGATGACCCAAACCTGCTAATTCAAAGAGCACAAAAGATCAAAGAAAAATAAACGGATGGGTTTTTACTGGCTTAGACAGAAGCAAAGTATTGTAACTCTTTTTAAAAAAATAGAGAAAAAAATTAAAACAGCTATTAAGAGAGGAAAGAAATAATAGAATATAGTAGATTGTGGTCCTTTCATTTAATTGATACTGACCTGGCACTTATCTGAACAAAAAAGGTAAAATCTTTTTAGGAAGAGGCAAGTGGTTTCTTCTGGCCAAAAGAGACTCCATCAATGACTGATTGGTGAATAAATTATTTAGAAATTGCTCTATTTCATCTTCTGAATAAATTATTTAGAGATGATTCTAGGGAGTTATCTATTATTTCTATGAAATCTCCCTACTGGCTTTGGTTCTGAGAATATATATATCCATGAGGCTTATGCAAAGGGAGTTCTACTGGAACTATTTAGCTTCTTGGTCCAGTTTCCTTTAGGATGCTCTTCCAGCATTTAGGGAAGACCAGAAACTTCCATGAGAACTCACTTGACAGACAATAGTGCTGTTAATTAGGAAACTACTCACATTAGGGAAAGGAGACAAAATTCTCAAAGCAATTAGTGAACAGCTTTGTTCTAGGAACTTAGATTTATTTGCATTGATTTACAACAAACAAGATTTTCTTTCTTTTTTCTTTCTTTCTTTCTTTCTTTTCTTTTCTTTCTTTTTTTCTTTCTCTTTAGTTGATTTTATATTTTGCTCTATTTGGTGTTTGCAAATATTTCAAGAATTTTTATGGAAAGTTAAATCTGTATGTCATCAACTGGTAAATCCTACTGAAAAAAACCAAAACCAAAATAAATGAAAAGAGTCAAGGCACTTTAAGGAGTACTGAGAAATGTATCATTTACATATATGTCCTGATATGCATTTTATAAGTGTCTATTACATGCCAGGCATTCTGCTAAGTGCTGAAAATAAAAAGAAAAGGAAAAGGCAGTTCTTGCTCTCAAATTCAGTCTTGTGTCCTCGGCTTAGAGATGAGAGAGATAGTGTGGACTCTTAATTCCTTCTCCTGGAGAACTTTTGTAGGAGACCTGAAATCAACAGAAATCATAATACAAATGGAATACAGCTTGGTATGACTCTGTTATTCTTTTTTTTCCTTAACTCTGAGGAAGGATATTTCTAGAAGTTTAACAAAATAAGTTTTCCCTAATTATTTCTCTAACAGAATGAAATTATTCAAATTATCCAGTATGATTTCTCACAACATCTAGCTTAGATGAGAAAAGAATGCCCAGATTCTCCCCAAGTATTATTATATAACATGAAGGAAAAAATTGAAGTCTTTACTACATATTCAGAATCAGAAAAGAAAGAAATTTGGACAAATCAATTAATATGGAATTCCAGTTTTTAAAATTTTACTAATCAGGAATCTATTTATTAAGAAGCTTCATCAGGCCTTGCATAATACATACACACAGAGATATCTGTACACACATATACATTCACACTTGTACAATTAGGTTGCCCCACTTATAAAGGGAGCCCAAACCTTGGTGAGTCACTGAGAGGGTTAGTAATCAGCAGTTTATGTTTTGTATACATGGAAATTTTCAAGAAAAAAAAATCCCACTGGATCTCTTTATATTAAAAAAAAAAAAAAAAGTCTAGGGCAGAGCAGCTAGAGCTGTGGATAGGGCACCAGCCCTGAAGTCAGGAGGTCTTGAGTTCAAATCTGGTCTCAGACACTCAATACTTCCTAGCTGTGTGACCCTAGGCAAGTCACTTAACCCCAATTGCCTCAGCAAAAAAAAAAAAAAAAAGTTTAAAAGTCCTTTATATCATGAATCCATTATAATTCTAAAATCTTATAGTGTGGAGTGATCTTGAGATATTCTTATTGTCTTTGGGGAGGCAACTAAAAGGTATTATGGACAGAATACTTGACTTGGAGGCAGGAAGGACAGAATTTTACACATTAACTGACTCAAAGCAAACCATCTCTCTCTGGATAATAATAATGATATTAACATGTGCTTTAAGGTTTGCAAAATACTTTAAAATATTTAAAAATTTTGAGTACTATTTCATAGTCCTTTCAAATCTGTTTCTCACCTACCTCACAAGGTTGTGAGGATCACATAAAATACATATACACATCACATACTTATATATATGTATATGTGTATGTGTAGATAACTGAATGGCAGATTGCATAGAGTGAGTTCAAATATGACTGTCATTCCACTCCATTCTCAATTCTGTTGCCAAAAGAATTTCCTTAAAGAACATGTCTTACCACGGAGGCCAGTGGTCCAGTGGATAGAGTGACGGACCAGGAGTCAGGAAGATTCATCTTCATGAATTCAAATCTAACCTCAGACAAATACTTACTAGCTGTTTGAGCAAATCATTTAATCATAATTAAGTTTGCCTCAGTCTTCTGATCTTTAAAATGAACTGAAGAAGGAAATAACAAACCACTCTAGTATCTTTGCTAAGATTTTTGGAAATACAAAACCAAAAAAAAACGTGTTAGCTAAGTAGCAGTTACTAAAGCTTGGTAAGCCAGTCATCTTTAAGGGCTTTTGAGACACTAGTCACCTCCATATGGCAAAGTAGCATCAAGGGAAGTTTGGTTCACTATGTACTTATTAATATATCATTAACTTAAACTCTTACTCATCATCCTGCTTTTCTTTGTGAAAGCTAAACTCAGTATTAATTAATTCTGAATTTTCCTTTGTCCTTATAGCTTCGCTGGGGTTCAGTTCAATAGCAGAAACTGAAGATGCCCTACTGAGGAACTTATTCCAAGGGTACCAGAAATGGGTTCGCCCTGTATTGAATGCCAATGATACCATAAAAGTGTATTTTGGGTTAAAAATATCTCAGCTCGTAGATGTGGTAAGTAACTATCACTGGAAATCTTACCTCCACTCCCCCCCAAAAAATAGATTCATTAACCTGGTAGTTTGACTAAGATTTAAAAATAAATTGTGAAAAAAAAAAGGTTCATTGAAATTCTTGAAGGTAAAAGGGAATAGTCTTGTGGAAGGAAAATTGAGTTGGGCAATCATGGTTAAGAGCTATTGCTTGAGGTTGAGAGATGATATTGAAAATGACCCAAAGAGGATATAATAAAAAGAACCCTATATTTGATTCTTTTGAGTCAGATTCAATTTTGAGTCTGTCCCTTACCACTTGTGTGACTGTGGCCAAGTCATGTAAATTCTCTGGGCCTCCTTGGCTATAAAAAGTGATGTTTATTCAAATATAACATAATCCATAAGGTCTCTTCCAGTTCTAAATATATGACTTAGGGCTAACATACCTATTTCATGAAGGAATTGAAGGAAGCAGAGAATACTAGAATTGATCTGACCTAGCATAATTACCATTCTTCCCAGTGTGTCTTAATTCTGCTATGTTCAGTTCTAATTCCATCACAACACAGCTTCTTTTTTTTTTTTCTTTTGGTTGGTTTTGCTAGGAATTAGTCCAAAATAAAGAACTGAGCAAAATAGGGAAAGAGACATTTTTATTTTTCCTATTTTAGGGTAGATAATATACAGAGCACTATCTGTGGTGAGGGTCCCCTAGAAAGTAAGACTTACTAATAGACCTTCAGCCCTATTAGCTCATCTTTTAGGGACTCTTAATTAAGACATTCCTCTTACTCAAAGAATACACTAATCTATATCTTTGCTTTTCCCTGTAACTACAAGGAGCATATTTTCTGAGCTCCAAATTTATAAATTGGCATACAAGGTGTAACAAAAGATATTCCTTTGGCAAAACTTTGTTCACATTTTCTTTCCTTGAAATGGGTGCTAGGTATGGGATATATGCTCGTGATGGCTGCTTTTCACCATTTTAAACTCAAGCATCTTAGCAGTTGGCAAATTACTGAGAATGAATGAAAATAGTTATTTCTGTGGAGTTCTCTAGACCCTTCCACAGATGCCATTTAAATAGAAAGTGATCTTAGACAAATGATGACCTCATATAATGTTCTTTGTTTCAATTGACATGTTCTTTTTCTTATCAATTTCCTAGGATGAAAAGAATCAGCTGATGACAACAAATGTATGGCTTAAACAGGTAACCTAAAAATAAAAAGGTAACAAATAAAGAAAGGCAATTATTCTATGGAAGGATTTATAATTAGATTTTTTTAGGATAAAGGAAAGAAAAAATGCTAACAGGGAGCCTTGAGACCATTTAGCCTAAGCATTTGTCCCAATTCTTAAATCTCAACACTCTCCCAATTCATTTCAGTAAAACTCAATAATCATTTATTAAGTGCTAACTCTGTGTAGAGCAGTATGCTACGTGCTGGGAGGAGAAGGGAGATATCCAACATTTAGATAGGATGCAGTTCTACCTTTCTGGAATTTACAGATATAAACACAACAGAGATAATAATGCAAACATTACATAATAAATGCGTCGTGCCCATGCAAAACCATGGTTATTCCTGAGGTAAGAAGGGAATCAGGAAAACTTTCTTTAGGAGGTAGCATTGGAATTGGTTTTTAAAGGACTGGGTAGCACTTCAACTAGAGAAGAGATGATATAGCATCTCATACCAGGATGGGGAATAGTCATGATTTAAATAGAGTTGAAAATCCCTGAATAGGACTATGCTCTTACGTTTGAAATTCAATTAGATTTTTGCTTTACCCAATAATGAATGTATTGCTAAGGAATGGGTCCAAACCTGTGATTTCACTCATTTAGGGAACTGAAGAAAGTGGAAACTCGTTCTTCCAATACAAGGTGGTAGCTTCTCTGCAAATAATAAATCATGTTAGATGTCATATGTGTAATAGGTATCATATTTCTTGCTTTCTCAATGGGTGGGGAAGGGGGTGGAGGGAAAGAGAGAATTTAGAACTAAAAATATAGTCTTAGAGAGTTACCCAGATCATTGTGAAGTTAAGTGGCTTGCCCAGGATCACACAATGAGTATGTGTCAGAAGCAGAATTGTACTCAAGCCTAGCTGGCTTCCAGATTGATTTTCTATCCACTATACCATGGAGTATCTTAACAAGCCATAAAATAACATGTCAAAAATTCAAATAAAAATTCAAATATTTGAAATGAACATAGATAACTTTAAAATAAAAAAGTCTGCTTAGTCTCACTCTCCAACTCCTGCCACCTCTCTCTCTCTCTCTCTCTGTCTCTCTGTCTCTCTCTCTTTTACTCACTCCCACTTTCTCCTTCCCTCCCTTTCTTTATCTTCACTCTCATTATGTCTTTGTCACAGTTTGTGCGTCTCTCTTTCTCTCTCCCTCCCTTCCTAGTTCTCCTTCCTTTCCTCCCTCCCTTTTTTCTTCCTCCCTTCTTTTTTTCTCCCTTCCTTCCTCTTTTTTCTTCCCTCTCTTCCCCCCTCTCTCTTTCCCTCTCACTTTTTCAGATAATCTGCAAACAAATATTTAGGAAAAATACTAAGGTAGTACATTAATTTTTTCTATCAATTAAGTCTAATGAAATAAATGATATTCTGGTGTCATAATGCTCAATTATTTCTACTGACAAGCTACAAAGTTGCATGTACACCTAGGTAGGCAGGACTGATAAAAGATGTGGGTTTGGATCTCAAATCTGCCACTCCCTAGCTGTGTAATATTGAACAAATCTCTTCATCTCCCTGAGCAACGTTGTTCTCATATGAAAAAAAAAAAAATAGGTTAACTAGTTGATCTCCAAGATCCCTTCTATCTCTGAATCCTATAATCAATCATCTGATTGACTTATTATTGACTGATACCTCTGTCAGTCAATGACAAAACTGGAGAGAGAAAGGACTATTGTTCTCACCTTCCTTTTTTTTCATGTTATCTTTCTAGGATTCCTAACCCAGATGAAACATCCTGGGATATAATTTTTTTTAATCTGAGATTTATATAAATATATATACATATATTAGCCAGATAGTGCAACAGATAGTATATATAAATCTTTAATTTCCAAAAATGGAAGAGAACAGAGTCTGAAATTCTAGGCCAAATGAGTTTGACTTTGACTCGTGGGAAAATTCTAGAACATATTATTAAAGGGAGAGTTAGTCAATCTCTAGAAAGGAAACAATGATTACAAAGAGCCAATATGACTTTACTAAGAATAGGTTATTCCAAACTAACCTTATTTCTCATTTGACAGGACTACTAAACTGGAAGATCAGGGGAATGTTGTAAATATATTTTAATTGGGTTTTACAAAGAATTTGTCAGAGTCTCTCATGCTTTTCTTTTGAACAAGATGGAGAAATGTAGATTAAAAAATAGTATAATTAGAGGTCTTTGGAATTGGTTCAATGGCTGGAAAGAGAAGAGTTGTTATTAATAGAACTGTGACAACTTGGAAAGAAATCTCCAGTAGAGGAATCTGTGCTTGACACCATGGTGCTGGGCATACTATGCTGTTTAACATTTTTACTAGTGACTTGGATAAAATTATGGAATGCTTGTCAAATTTGCAGATGACACAAAGCTTAGAGGACTAGCTAAAAAATCATACAACCAAATATCAGGATTTTTAAAAATCATGGTTGGCTAGAATGCTGAACAAAATCTAGTAAGATTAAAGGTAATGGTAGTAAATGAAGTCTTAAACTTGGACACCCCCCCCCAAAAAAAAGCACACCATTTTTGCTAGTACATAACAGGGAAGGCATGGCTATATGTAAGTTCTGAACAAGATCTGCAGTTTTAGTCAATTGAAAATTTGATGTAAGCTAATCAGATGATATGGCAGCCAAGAAATTTAATACAATCTTGGGCTGAATTAAGAAAGGTATAGAGAAATCATCCAACTATCCTCTGATTTGGGCAGATTCCATCTGGAGCATTATATTCAGTTCTGGGTGGCACATTTTAGTATGGAATATCAATAAACTGAGGAATACCCAGAATTTGGTAACCATGATATCAAAGGGCTTCTAATTCATGTTCTTTGAGGTTAGGTTGAAAGAACTAGAGATCTTTAGCCTGAAGAGAGGAGACTCAAAGAAAACACACTAACTGTCTTCAATGGCTCCATAAAAGAAAGTGAATCCTTTTCCTGGATTCATGGAGCTAGATTAGGAGCAATGGATGGGAGTTGGAATCAAATCAAAAGAAGCATCCTCAAAGCTAAAGTTTTTCCAAGAAGAAGCAACTGTCTTGGGTTGCAGATGGCTCTGGGGGCACTGGCAAAACATATAGTTGGTATAAGCAGTCAATGACATATTCTATCAATACCCCTCATTGGAGGTGTTCAAGCAAAGATTGGAAGAGAGTTTGTCAGGAACACTACAGAATACTACAGAAAAATGTTCCTACATGAACCCTGGGGTCCTTTCCTACTTAGATTAGTAAAAAAAAAAAAAAAGTTCCTACATGCATCCCTAGCAAGAAGTGAAAAGATTTAATAGTCAAAGGTGATCATTAGTTTACTCACAACCAAAGTTGTACCAGAAAGAGTTAATGTGTGCCCATCTGAATAGGATCTAAACTAGAGGTGTTAAACACAGGCCCTCAACTGCAAAATTCCCAAAGACACAGGTTCAGATTATAATATAACTGGGAAGCATTTAACAAAATAAAACAAAGATAACATTACATTTTAAAATCTAAGGGATTCTTATGTACAAATTAGTGACCCCCATTTCTATTTAAGTTTGACACCACTTATTTAAATGACCATATCCTATCTTTCACAGAACTTATCTTAGTCTTCAACTATCATATATTATGTCCCTGGGTAGCATATTTGAGATTCAGTAGAAGAAATAATTAAATGAAGGATGTTTGTTGTCTCAGCTGTACAACTGTGTGCAATTCAAAGAGTAAGTCTATCATGCACTAAAATCTGTTACATACCCTAGAAATAGAAAGTGAACTGGGTTCACAATTAAATAGGAGAAAGCTAGCAAACTGGATTGCTTTTGGGAAATTATCCTGTGCTTTTAATGACTCCCAATTTCTCCCTGAAACAGAGATGCATCTTTTTAATATTGGTATTCATCCAATGATGATGTTGACTATAAATCATGAAATACCACATCATGTGAAGAATTAAAATGGCAGTTCACCCAAAGGGCACTGAAAAAACAGATGGTGGGCATAAGTAGGCTATAGAATATCCAGCCAATCAAGAAGCATTTATTATGTTCCAGTCACTATTTACAAAGTCTGTAAAAAAAAAAAAAATCTTTGCCTTAATGGAGCTTCCATTCTATCAGGGTAAACAACATGTACAGATATATTATTAATTGTAAAAATATGTGTAAAATAAATAAAACCAAATTGTAGGAAGTATATATCTCCCTTGTTCCTCCAGGGCCAAGCAGTACAAGTCTAATTCTTCTTACAACCATTTAAATGTCTAGAGATAATGATCACATCCTACCTTCATTCTCTTACTTTGCTTAAGTAGAAGACTAATTATATCATTTCATCTACAGCCAATCACCACTGATAATATTTCTATGCTCATTCTAAATGTATTTTCCTATGACAGCAGCAGTAGAGAAGAGTTCAGAAAATACTGGACATAGGAGTCATTATATAGAGATTTGACTAATGTAAGAGATAGATGGTGGCGTGGTACATAGAGTCAGGATGATCTGAGTTCAAATCCAGCCTTAGACACTAGCTGTGTGACCCTTGGCAAGTCACTTAACCTGTTTACCTCAGTTTTCCCATGTGTAAAATGAGAATAATAATAACATCTATCTCCATGGTTGTTGTGAGGATCAAATGAGATAATAATCATAATGCTCATCAGTCTTTCTTTATTTCAAATCCCAGTGAAAATAGCTATATAACTTTGGCTGAATTATTCAACTCCTCCAGTTTTAACACACAAATCACATCAAAATGTACATATCAGAAAGCAAGTGAGTTATTTGGAGTTTCTGGACCTCCATTCCCTCATGTCCAAAATAAAGGATTTACAGTAAATTATTTCTAAGTTCTCTTCCAACATTCTATAAATAGGAATTTTCTCTAGAGACCCAAGACCCAGAATCAGATTCCAGGTGAGAATCTGTAATTCTGTGACTTTTATTTTTGTTCAGTCATTTCAGTCGTGTCTAACACTTTGTAATCCCAATTGCAGTTTTCTTGGTAGAGATACTGGAGTAGTTTATTGATTCCTTTTCTAGCTTATTTTATGGATGAGGAAACTAAAGTAAACAAGGTTAAATGAATTGTCCAGAGTCACAGAGCTAGTAAGTGTCTGAGTCCATATTTGAAATCATAAAAATGAGTTTTCCTGACTCCAAACCCAGGGCACTATCCACTGCATCATTTGGCTGCCCTTGATTTTGTGATTGTATCACTATTAAAATTAAAAACAAAATGCTATACCAAGACCCAGAATACAATCTCCAGGTGAAATTTGGTAAATGCATCATTATTAAAAATTAAAATAAAATGCTGCACCAACTTAGATTTTCCTACTGAAACTCATGACTTCCTTCATTCCAATAAATTGTCACATGAAGCAAACATTCGACCTATTGGAGATGGAGGCAAGGTACATGGCTCTTTCTACAATCCCAAAGGTTTGCTCTTTTTACCAATTCCTTCCATATTTTATTCTCCTTCCTGCTGTTGTCCTGGTGTATATTTAGATATTCTTCCCTCATCCCACCAAAGACCTTCATCAAGGCCTCGATAAATGTTCAAAGCAGACTTCAATGGGGAGCTATTTCTATTTGTATTGATTTTACTTTGCATATACTTTTTCCTCTTTCCTTTGCATTCTACGAAGTAATCAAAACCCATAAACGATAAATATATTATTAATAGTGACTCACTGAGTCAGCACAAGAAACTACTTAATGCCTTGAGCCCCTGACTTCTGCTCCCTCCACTCCAAGGTTAAAAAGACCTTAGTTCAGGGAGATTATTAGAAACAAATGAGAAATTGAACCCAATTTTCCTTCAGTGACATAAATCTGGCTCTTTTTGCCAGGAACTATGCAACACATCAAAGAATTATAGATTATATCAAGAACCTTAGAGATCACTGAGGTCACGCTCCTCCTTTTATAAATGGAAGAAATGTGTAGACTAGTACTTGTCATTGATTTAGAGCCAGAAATCACCCCAAAAGTCATCCAATCCAAGTTCCCCAAACTCAAAGCTTATTTTATTTTACCAGTACATAGTAGGTGCTTAATAGTTATTGATTGATTTAGAGATGAGGAAACTAAACCCCAAAGAATTTAAATAAGGATTGGGTAAGAACAAACTTGAAAGAAAGACTTTGTAAGGCAGTTTTCCTAAGGGGATGAGGGTCAGCAAGAATAAAAAATTCATCTTCTGAGTCACCAAGTTTTACAATTCAGTAGGTTGGCTCCTCTGTCCCTGTGAAAATTTTCACAGATGTGTCAGCAGTCAAGAGTTAAAAATGCAGACTGAAGAAGGGTCCTCTAAGGTAAATGGATGCTCTTTAAGCACTATGCCAGTAATTTCTCAGATGCCTACAATGTGCATAACATTCCTACCACAAGCTATGATCGTGGTGATGATGATAAATGATAATAGTCTATGATTGTAGAGTATATCACTTCTATATGTAACATTTTGTTTTAGTCTTAGAGAAATTGAGTTAAGTGAGGCAAGGATTATTATTATTATATTATTAATATAAGTTATAGGAGCAGGACTAGAGGAGACAGGAAAGCAGCAATTGTTGCTAATAGGACCAAGTGGCTTATGGGTTTAAAGATAGATCCAGTGTGTGTGTATTCCTATATTCATTTCAGCATCATGCCTTTAAAAAGGGGGCATCTGGATAGTACAGAGAATAGAGCTCGGGGTCAGGAGTCAGGAAGATTTGACTCAGACACTAGCCTTGTGATCCTGGACAAGTCACTTAACCCCCATTTGCCTTAATTTCCTCATATGTAAAATAGAGATAATTATAGCACCTACCTCCCTAGGTTGTAGTGAGTATTAAATGAGCTAGCAATTAAGTGCTTAACATTATGCCTAGTACACTGTAAGCACAATATATAAATGTCAGACTGTAAGCACAATATATAAATGTCAGCTATTATTATGATTATTTTTATTAACATGTATTCTAAGAAGAGAATCAGACTTATTCTCATTCTAAGGCCATCTGTTAGCAAATAATAGCAAAAAGGTTCTAGGATCTTTGGACTGCTGTTCCTAAAGTAGCCCTTATAACATAAACTTGAGTAGATTAATGGGAAGGCTTAGCACAGGACCTGGCACACAGTAGGTGCTTAATAAATGTTGATTGATTGATTGATTCAGGGGAAGCAAAAAAGATGGTTGAAGCCTTATGTTGGTATATAAATAAGCACAACTTTATGGAATCTTACTATCTGTGTTTCCCTGTGTTTGTATTGCTTTGTGATGTGTGTAATGTGTCTCTGGAATAAGTTTTAATGCATCCTATATGATAAAGTAAACTGCTTAGAGGACTTCAGCACACTATGGTATTGGCAATTAAGAAATTAAGATTGTGTCACAAACTTGCCTACAATTTTGGAGTCTTTAATTATTCTTTCAGAATATTTGTGTCAGAAGTCAAAAAAACTTGGAAATCATTTTATTTTCTCAGATCTAATCCCATTAAAACTAGGAAGCTGGGTCACTTGCCATCATGGACCCTTGGGTACATCATCCATCCTTCTAGTCCCAGCTAAGGACCTTGTATATTATGGCAAAACTTAGATGCCCTAGGGTCTCTGTACTGGAATTTTCAAACTACCTCTGGGGATTTTGTGCAAGCTTGGTATCATTGTAACTGAGACTTGCTTTGGTCATTTATCATCTCCATTCATCTAAAGAAAATAAAGTTGTTTAGCTATTTGTCAAGCTTGGTATTTTAAGTCAGGGTTGTTTCTCCAATAACTGTTTTTTTTTTTAATCAACTAAGAGTACACAGAACATTTAATTCAATAAAACATTTATTAGGGTTTCTTGTTGAAGGTGACTCTAATATGAGTACTTTCAAGTTCAAGTTTGACATTAGGATGAAATGAGATGCTTAAGTATCACTGAGCAGTTGACAAAAAGATAGATTTCTTTGCTCAAGCACAAGTAAATGCAGTAAGGATACAGAAGATATTTAGTTTTTCTGAGTGCACTGGAACAGATACACCTTTTCAACATATGGAAATGCATTTAGTCATCAGGGTAGTCTATGGTAAAGGATGTGATGATTCATGTGGTCTTCAGAAATCCAACAAATCAGAGTCACCCTGACTGCATGAATGAGAGTTTTTATGCATTTAGGTGACCTGGAAGCTGTGTCAAAGGAGACAGGGGTGAATCAAATTCTAGGAATAGCTCTGTTGTTTTTTAGAGAAAAAAAATTGCAGAAAATAAGAAACCCCGATCTTACCACATTTATTGTATGCCCAGAGCTGGGACTGATACAAGTTTACAAGGGATAGTCCCTGCCCTCATAGAGTTTATAATCTGGTTGGAAAATAAAATGCATGTATTAGATAATTATAATATGTAACTAATATAGGATAGGATAGTATAATATGTGGGCAGCTAGGTGGCCCAATAGATAGAGCTCTGAGCTTGTAATCAGAAAGACTCATTTTCCTGAATTCAAATCTGGCTTCAGACACTTACAAGGTATGTGACTTGGGAAAGTCACTTAATCCTGTCTGCCTCAGTTTCCTCATCTGTAAAATGAGCTGCAGAAGGAAATGCCAAACTACTCTAGAATCTTTGCCAAGAAAACTCCAAATGGAGTCGGGAAGAGTTAGACATGACTGAAAAAACTGAACGCACATGTACTACAATGTGATATGCTATAAAAATATATAATGAAGGAAATTCCATCATGGAAAAAATACAAGATTTGGAGTTATGCTACCGCTGATGTTTCCTGGCTATGTAACCTTGGACAAAGTCACACAATGTAATAAATGAGACCTCTCTGAGACTTAGTTTCCTCATCTGTAACATGGTGGTAATAATATCCAAATAATATACAATAATATCAATATGCTACCTCAAGTTATATGAAGTGTTACATAAATAACAACTGTTATTAGTAAGGAGGAACAAAACAAGATAGAACCCAGTAGCCCAGTCATCTGCCTCTAAAATCATTGGATCCCCACAGCTCTAGAACTAGAAGGGACCTTTCAGAAATTCATCTAGTCCAACCTCCTCCTGTTACAGATGAGGAAATTCAAAAGTAGTAACTGAGGTGGGATTTAAAACCAAGCCTTCTGACTTTTAGAAATAAACCAAAGAGTATTGAGAAAATATCCAGAGTTTCCTACTTTTATTTAATGGAATGGATTGAAATCATTTGAATTTTCAGCTGTTACCATGTTGACATGGTTCCTTTGGTTCTGCCCCTTCTCCTTATCACAAACAAAGGCTATTTGTGTTTCTTATTTCCACTAAAGCTGACAGCTCAACTATCTCATCTAGGATGGCCTCCCCAGATAGGCCCAAAGGCTGTTTGGCAGATATTTACCTTAAAACTAAAGTGAAGCAAAATTAATTTTATTTTGAGAATTTGACAGTGCACTTTCCCTCAAATAAACTGAGTCACCTTATTAGATAACAAAGTTTGGGAATTAATGAGAAAGTTCATTGTAGAGAGAAGGGAGGCAGAATCATTAGTTCTGGCATCACTATTTGAATCCCAGCTGCATCACTTATTATATGAAACTTAGATGAATCATTTCTAGTCTCTGGCCCTATCTGTAGTCCTCATTTTTGCCATTTGAAAAATAAGGGTGTTAGACCAGTTGATATCTAAAGTCTCATCTATCTCTAAAGTGTTGATCTTGTGACTCTGAATTACATATTTGATCCTCACCCATATTTGATTTAACTTTTAGACTGAATAATTTTAAAGGTTGGGTTATTTACAGTGAGAAAAATCCAATTTAGTAGGGTTTAAGTGGAATATTGTTTCAGATCATCATAACCTCACCAGGCAAAGGTTATTTTATGTAAATGTGCAAGGAAAGAAAATGAAGGTGGAAATGTTATAGTACATCTTTAGAATCAAAGTTTTTTTTTTTTTTCCCCCTGTGGATTAACTTTAATATTTGGTTCTACTGTCTAGCCACCTTTTCCCTTATTCCATTTTCTATTGTAGCTGGTGTTAAATAGCCCCGAGTTCATATTTGAAAAGGGTTTTGAGAGTCTTGACTGGAACAGACTGCACAAATACGGGATGTTATTTTTAAGGTGCCACTGGCAAGAGAGAAGACCAAGGAGGGGAGCCCTCCTGAGGTTCCAGGGTTGCAGGAGATCAAGGGTCAGGAGCAGGGATATAGCCAACAATTTCCTGGGCTTTTAAGAGAATGGGTCCTGGGGAGTTGTGACTTTGATGCCTCTTCACCACCATTGTGGATAGGTTGGTAGCCGGAACGACAATGCTGTTGCTATCAGTCCTTTGCACAGTATTACCAAGTGGATTATCATCATGGCATTATAGCTTTAGAGGTGGAAGGGAACCTTAGAGACTATTTAAGCCAATCCCCTCATTTTACAGAAGAAGAATTGAGTCAAACAGAGGTGGCTTGCTCAGGGTCACACAGCCAGTAAGTGTCTGAGGCAGGATTTGCAAATTCAGCTCTCTATCAATTGCACTATGCTGGTCTAAACCCATATTATTATGTTTTCTTCAAGAATTTAAATGGGTAAGAAAAAGAACTCTGGGAGATGACTAAAAACCATTACATTGAATTCCCATTCCCTATATTTATGCACACCTGCATTTTTGATTTCCTTCACAAGCTAATTGTACAATAATTCAGAGTCTGATTCTTTTTGTACAGCAAAATAATGTTTTGGTCATGTATACTTATTGTGTATCTAAGTTATATTTTAATATATTTAACATCTACTGGTCATCCTGCCATTTAGGGGAGGGGGTGGGGGGGGGTAAGAGGTGAAAAATTGGAACAAGAGGTTTGGCAATTATTAATGCTGTAAAGTTACCCATGTATATATCCTGTAAATAAAAGGCTATTAAAAAAAAAAAGAATTTAAATGGGTAGAAACCTCAAAATTTCACTGTCTGCATTGCCTTCATGGTGTCTCTTCTCATAAATTTTAGTCCCCTCTTAAGTAAATATTTTAACATTTTGATTGGGGATAGGAATGGTAAATTAGTTCAGAAAAGGAATCTTTCTGATATTATTCTGAATTTCTTTCATGTATAGATTGTACTAGATACAATCTCAAACTCTCAAATGATTAAGAGATAGTGATTCTGAATTCAAGATGGCAGACTATGAAACTCCCTCCTCTTAAAAAATAGCTTCACCAGGATAATTTTCTGAAATCCAGATATATGGATACTGCCAATCTCTAAGATTTTTCAGCTTAACATGAAATCATAAAATTCTACATGTGTTTCAAGGTGCTTAGTTGAGCATCAATCACATCAATAAACTAAAGAGGCTTAGTGGTTGAGTCTATGCAATAAAAATTTCTGAATCAAAAAAGGAGTCAATCCAGAGTTTTCAGCCACCCTAATTGCTCAATTAAATCAATAGCAAGGTTGATCTGATGAATTGTATAGGAAACGATTATTAACACAATTTAAAAATAAGACAAACAAAATGCTCATGCCCCTGGCTGTAAGTAGAGTTCATTGCTCCTTCTGTGGTGAATGCCAGCTACTACATTCTAACCACATGTAGACCCCAATAGAAAAGCCCTATAAGGTTCCAAGAACTCTGCTGTAACATTGATCATTCTGCATTGACCTCTTTAATCTTCCACAAAGGCTTTGGCTTCTAAGAGTCGATTGTTACATTTTCTTTATGAGTATTTACAACAATATCAGCGAAGGTTCAAATGGGTCTTGATGTATTGTTTTGTTGATTGTCTAGACTTAGGAGAACACGGAGAAAATGTTAATAATGAAAATTAAATTTAAATGTATATAGGGACTTATCAGCATGACTAGATTTACCCAAGGTTCAACTTAGACATTTAGATAGTGGAACACAGAGTCTGACAGGAAGAAAATCCATCATGGAATATGACACAAGGATGTTCCATCCTGCTAAAATTCATGAGCTAAAGTATTTTTTTGAGTCAAAGTCCCCCAAATCATTGGAAGGGAACATAGAGGCCACCTGGTCCAACTCATACCTGTTTAGGAAACTCTCTACCATATCCTCAACTGGTCTCTGCTTGAAATGGAACCAACCACTACTAAAACAAACATTTTCATTCTTGGATGATTGTAATGGCTAGGAATATTTCTTTATATCAAATCTAAATCTACCATTCTCTAACTTCTACCCACTGTTGCTTGTTCTGCCTTCTGACACAAAGCAGAAAAAGTTGAAATCCCATCCACATGACAACACTTCTTGAAAATATTTGGAACTCATTATTATATACTATTTTCTTCTTCTCTACTATTTTCTACTGCCCCTCAAAGGAGGCAATAAGTGTTTGGGGTCAATTGTCTTTACAAGACCTCTGTTGGTACATTTACCTTTAGTAGTCAGTCAATAGACATAATTAGCTTAAAGCAAAAGCATTTAAAAGATGGTACCTATAAGATGTTCCTCCATAAACTTTTGACACACTTTCTCTCAAAAACATACATTGTTAGTGCTAAGAATGGGCACAACATTAGACTACATTGGTTGTAAAGCACACAAATAAGGAATATATATGGCCTCTAGTACCACAGGACTTCCATGTTTATTCCCTTTTGGTATTTTCATTATATTTCCTCCTAGATGGAACATAAAGAAAGGGTAGTTTTCTCAGTTGTTATGTGGTTCTACTGCTCTCTTCATCATAACTGGAAGAGTTAATTCTGTCTTGAATCCATAATTGGTCCTTTTGTCTGTAACTAAGGGTCACATCCTTGGAGACAAGTTTACTGAATCAAAACTCACTCCCCTTCACCTTCTACTGAATACATAGCTTTGCTACTTGATGCCATGGTCAATGGAGGAAGAGAAGTAGATACTCTTTCTCCCTCCATTTTCCTCAGATAAAAGTACAGAAGTTATATTCCATAAAACTATTTCCTGCTTTGGTTGTCTCTCAACTCAACTTTCAGAACTGGCAAAGCATTAAAATTATGCCCAATCTTTAGTTAAATAATAAAGCTTAATAATAGTAAGCTACCTCGCTGGTGCCATTAGGAAGAGCTCCTTCACACTTTGTAAAAAGTAACAAGGATAGACATATCTGTATATTTTGTTTAACCCATTAATAACTCATCTTTCTATTGCCATAGAAATCATATTTCTATGATTTCATTAATGGATTAAAAAGAACTTCTTTCCCTCATTCAAAACAAGTATTTATAAATATGTCTTATGTCTTTCATTAGACTATAAATTCTTTGAGGTTGGCTTTGTTTCTTCTTTGAGTAATGTGGCTAAACATTATTACTAGGTCATGTTCTACATCTAGTTAGTGCTCAAAAAATATTTGTTGAATTGAATCAAACAATCCTATAAATGTACATTCTACCAAATATTTTCTGAAATACCACTTGCTTTAAGGAACTACTTAAGTGAAAATTAAATGAAGACTAGTTTACATTCCAACCATCTGTCTTCCAATCTTCCAACTGTATAGTATACAACTAGATGTTATATGTCATGTGTCCCCATTTTGGACTGGGATAGACATTTTCTTTATTAAATCAAAGGCAAGAGGAGGGGAGATGTTATCCTAACTTTAGTAAACACTGAAAATTGGCTGTTATTATGATTAAGGAGGTGTGAGTAAAGGTTATATTTTTAAAATTTTCTGAGTTTAATTCCTCTGATAGATATTATCTCCCTGAGGACTCAACTCCAAAAACAAAACAAACATAAACACAAATATTTTTATCGAGAATAAAAATTGTTGAATCAACATTCCTGATTATGAATTAGATTTGGATACTTAGCAACTAAGTACCAAAAGGGTCCATAATTGACTAGCAGAGTGAGAATTTCAAAGGGTCCTAAGAACTACCCACATATGATCCCCAAACAGAAGTGGCTTCACTGTAAATCTGTTGTTGTTGAGTCATTTTTCAGTCACGTCCAACTGTGTTCCACCCCATTTGTTTTTTTGTTTTGCAATGATACTGGAATGATTTGCCATTTCCTTTTCTAGCCCACTTTACACATAAGAAAATTAAGGCTACCAGGTAAAGGTGACTTGCTTGGGGTCAAACAGCTTGTAAAGGGACTGAGGCCAGATTTGAACTAAGGAAGTCTAGTTTTCTGACTCCAGGCTCAGTATTCTATCCATCATTACACCTAGCTCATAACACCCTAAATTAATATGAGAGAAATATTTGAGCTTTTTGCCCCATATGAACTAGCCCATTTCTAGATCCAACAGATTAAATTTTTAAAGAGAATTTTCATTCATATGGCCATTAAAAAGGATGGGATGATCACACAGAGACAATGAAGAATAATTTATCTTTATGGTACATTAACATGGAAGAGGGAGGTGTCGAGTATATGCAAGGAAGGACTGTAGTACATTGAGGGGACTACTTGTGATAAATTTATGGATGGATGTGGAAAAGTGTTACAAGACAAGTAGGTATGGATAGTTTGTAATCTCCATCACTAGAGAGAATATCCACATCAAGGAGTTATTTTTACCAGAGTATTTTCACTTCTACAGGGGAGAAAATCCTTTCAGTAAAAATTATAAAAAAGTATGCCGTGTGTCCTGTCATCTCAAAGAAGCACAGAAAACTCTGCCATCTGAGATGGGGCCAAAGAACTGCCAGTCCCAGAGAAGGCCTTTCCCATAGTCATGCAAATTTTATGTCTGCAATTACAAGTTCTTTAAGGGACTGCATCTACTCTCACTTTCTTTTTCCAAGATGGAGCAGAGTGCCATGAAAATTTCAAGACATAGTGTATATTAATCATGATGATGACTTGGCTCTACTCAGACTTTAGATTTCATGAATATTTCACTATCACAGTTCTATCATCCATTTGTTTACTCTGGACTCAATTATAAAAGCTTATGTCACAGTGATTCTGATGGAATCACATGGAGCAGCTCTCCTTAACTCAGTGTAATGTCGTTCTACAAAGACTATATCATTGCCCACTGTCCAGACAATAGGCAGAAATGCAGAAGAATTTATTTTCAGGTCAGATTCCATGAGATTTTGTATCTAAAGTATTATAAAAATCTACATGTACTATAATTGTGATATCCATCCATCATCTACTTATGCTTTGCAGTTCTGTAAAGCAAGTCATTGGAAGGCTAACCATATAAAAATCACTTTAAACTACAACTAATTTTTTTTTTAATTTGGATCTATAGTTTCATCAGTGTTTGGAAATCCTGTTATGAAAAAATTTTCCCCTGATATAGATCAATTGATCCGTATATCAATAAGTATTTATCATGTGCTTACTAAACATGAGTATTATGCTAAGTACTACAGATAACAAGAAGGGCAAAAACTGGCCTCAAGTTGCTCACATTCTCAGAAATTTGTGACTTACTGTCTTAGAAAAGTCACTTCAAGCTCCATGAGGTTCATAGTCCTTGCTACACATAGTAAGTGCTTACTTGTCTATGATCATAGTAAGTACCAGAGTCAAGATTTGAATCCCATACTGGTAGTCTGTTCCCTATGTCACATTACTTAGTTAAATATGACAGAATGAAAGTTCAGGACAAAGATAGGGGCTTCTCAGTTTCCCTAGAGCTCAGACAGGCTTCTCATCATGAAATTGCTCTCCTCCACACCATGGGAGTCCCCAGTAGAGTGTTTTGGGGAAGGATGGATAATCAATAAGGTCAAAATTCTAATTAATTTTTCATTGATTCTCTACAGGAATGGATAGATCATAAGTTACGCTGGAACCCTGATGAATATGGTGGAATCAGCTCCATTAAAGTTCCATCTGAATCTCTTTGGCTTCCTGATATAGTTCTTTTTGAAAAGTAAGTATCTTACAAGGAAATGGATTAAAGAGATTAATTTCAATATTCAAAGGGCAAGTTTGCTTTTCTACTAATATAAAATGTAAAATGCACAACCCTATTTTTCAAAAGAAAGACAAATATGAATATGCCCATATACATTTTTCGTAGTTTTCATAAGATTTAATAGATTAAAACTATACTAAGACTTTTTGAGACACCCTATATAAGTATATAGAGAATAAATTAAAATAAATATAAAATGGTTAAACACAAGGTAAAGAGGAAAGGCACTAGCATTTGAAGGGATCAGGGTTTCCTGCAGGAAATGATGCTTGAGCTTTATTGTGACAAATGAAAAACCCGGAGAGATAAAATCTATGGGTAATTAATATTCAATTTATCAATTAGGCTAACCAGCAATCAATAAATTGCTGGTCAGGGCTTTCCTTGAGTAATCAAAGATAAAAGAAATGAAGAGCCTGAAACTTTAAATAATACTTGAAGGAATTCCCTTGACAACTGAAAATCAACTCTGGTGAACATTTAATGAGGAGGTGAGCTAGAAGTCTTCAGCCCTTCCTGCTGAGAACATGGCTTGATCATGAAACTCAGCAGTCTCCAACAATCTGGACAGAGGAATATATATATCTTCATCCAGAGCACTCTGGCTGGTTTCTTCCTTCATGAAGGGGGTCACCCTAAACTCTAATGGAGGGGTACAAGTTCAGGGTTTCTTTTCCTCAGGTTAAGAAGTCAGCCATACTGGATTCTGTTTACACTCTAAACAGAAGTAAGCTTTCCAATTCAAACATAATCCTTGAGGGCTAGGACAATCTCGCCAGTTATGTTCTTCAGGGACTGACTTTTTACAGGAGCTGAATCTGAAATGAGAAAATAAAAGAGAAAATTATTCTGATTATTAAAATAATTGTAAAACAAAAATTTCATTATTTTAAAAAGAAGAGAAGGCTTCTGTGAAAAAAATGGGAGGATTTAGAAATGGAGGTGATACTAAAGATTCCATGATTCTTTGATCTAGTCTAACCCCTTTATTTTATAAGGATGAGAGCTGAAATCCAAAGTAATAAAATGACATACATTACATACAAATCACATAGCAAGTAGTAGAGCCAGGTTCTCAGTTATCCTCATAGTTGGAAAAGAGTAATTTCATAACTCAGATGATGTTTAAAGAAAAAAACCAATCATTCCACACATGACAAATCTTCAAATTAAAAGCAACTGTCTCTCTTTCAGTGCTGATGGACGCTTTGAAGGTTCTCTAATGACCAAGGTCATAATAAGACACAATGGAACCATTGTTTGGACTCCTCCATCCAGTTACAAAAGCTCATGCACAATGGATGTGACATTTTTCCCATTTGACCGACAGAATTGTTCAATGAAGTTTGGTTCCTGGACTTATGATGGTACTATGGTTGACCTTATTTTAATTGATGAAAACGTTGATAGGAATGACTTTTTTGATAATGGAGAATGGGAAATACTCTATGCCAAAGGCATGAAAGGAAACAGAAGGGAGGGTTTGTATTCTTACCCATACATTACATATTCTTTTGTTCTGAGACGCCTGCCTCTATTTTATACCCTTTTTCTCATCATCCCTTGTCTTGGATTGTCTTTTCTGACTGTCCTTGTCTTTTATTTGCCTTCTGATGAAGGAGAAAAACTCTCGCTCTCCACATCAGTTCTAGTTTCTCTGACTGTTTTTCTCCTAGTGATTGAAGAAATCATTCCATCGTCTTCAAAGGTCATCCCTCTGATTGGAGAATATCTACTATTCATCATGATTTTTGTCACCCTGTCCATCATTGTCACAGTCTTTGTTATCAATGTTCACCACCGCTCTTCTTCCACTTACCATCCTATGGCCCCTTGGGTAAAAAGATTGTTTCTCCAAAAACTACCAAAACTTCTCTGCATGAAGGGCCCTATTGATCGCTACCCATTCCCAGATCTAGTAGAAAGCCAGCCAGAAGCTAAAGCAAAAATGCCCACAAAGAAGAAGCAGAAGCAAATGAAAGATGGAGAAAAAGTATTGGTTGCCTTTTTGGAAAAAGCTGCTGAGTCCATTAGGTACATCTCTAGGCATGTGAAAAAAGAGCATTTCATCAATGAGGTAAGTGAACTCTGAAAATAGAGAAATCAGAGACATCTAAGATTGTGATATTAATAATAATAACAATAATAATTTTTTCCTATACTCTCAAGTGTTTTTATTTTTTTTTTATATTTTACTGTCCTTTATTATTTTCTTCTTGAAGCATATTGGTTTTTTTCTTTTTTTTTTTTATTTAATAGCCTTTTATTTACAGGATATATGCATGGGTAACTTTACAGCATTAACAATTGCCAAACCTCTTGTTCCAATTTTTCACCTCTTACCCCCCCACCCCCTCCCCTAGATGGCAAGATGACCAGTAGATGTTAAATATATTAAAATATAAATTAGATACACAATAAGTATACATGACCAAAACGAATAACAATAATAATTAATAATGAAACCCAGCATTTATATTGTGTACATATGTACCAGACATTGTACCAAGCGCTTTAAAATTATCTTTTCATTTGAGCCTCACAACAACCTTAGGAGGCAGGTGCTATTATTATTCCCATTTTATAGTTGAAGAAACTAAGGCATAGAGAAGTAAAGTGACTTTCCCAGAGTCACAAAGCTAGTAAATGTCCAAGACCAGATTCAAATTCAGATCTTCTTGACTCCACCTGGCACTCTACTCACTGTCTCTCTCTCCCTCTCCTTCTCCCTCTCCCTGTTTCTATCCCTCACCGTCTCCTTCTCCCTCTCCATTTTCTTCTTCCTCCCTCTCCCTTTACTTCTCTCTCTCTCACTCTTTCTTTCTTTATGTCTGTCTGTCTCAGTTTCTCTGTCTCTCTGTGTCTCTATCTCTGTCTGTCTCTGTCTCAGACTCTGCTTCTGTCTGTCTCTGTGTCTCTCTGCCTCTGTGTGTGTATCTCTCTCTCTCTCTCTCTCTCTCTCTCTCTCTGTCTCTCTCTCTCTGTGTTTCTGTTTCTGTCTCTGTCTCTATCTCTGTTTGTGTCTGTCTGTCTGTCTTTGTGTGTGTGTCCCACTTTCTCTGTCTCTCTTGCCTTTCTCTGTGTGTGTGTGTGTGTGTCTCTCTCTTTCTGTCTCTGTCTCCATCTCTCTGTCTCAGTCTCTGTCTCTCTGTGTCTGTCTGTCTCTGTTTGTCTCTATCTCTCTGTTTCTGTCTCAAACTCTCTCTGCCTCTATCTGTCTCTCTGTGTGTATGTATATCTCTCCCTCTCTGTCTGTCTCTTTGTGTGTATGTATCTCTGTCTCTGTGTCTGTTTCTCTGTCTTTGTCTCTCTCTTCTGTCTCTCTTGTATATATACTCTTTGTATAGAAACTCCTTCCACAAGTGCATCAAAGCACTTCCTAAGTGACTTGCTCATGTAGCTAATTTCTGAAAGTAGGACTTGAAGACATCTCCCTGGCTCCAAACCTGTCTCATTTATTGTTAACCAATCATGTCCAATTTTTTGTGATCCTATCTGGAGTTTTATTGCAAAATACTGTAGTAGTTTGCCATTTTCTCATCCAGCTCATTTTACACATGAGGAAGTTGAGTTCAAAAGGGTTAAGTGACTTGCCTAGGAGTTTTGAACTCAGGAATGTGAATCTGCCTGACTCCAGACTATTCATTGTACCATTTCACAGGGTTGTTCTGAGCCTCAAATGAGATAATATATGAAAAGTACTGGTCAGACCTTAAAGGATCATAGCAGTGCCAATTATTATAATTCCACTTTTCTATTTGCCTGAAATAGTATTTTAAAAAATAAATAAATAAAAGTAAAACCTGAAAAAAATATAGGAAGGGGCCAAGAATTTTAAGGTTAAAATTCCAAAAATACTGTGAGGAAAAGTGAAAAGGTTAAGGTTAATAATTTTGATCAACCCCTATCCTAATTTTAAATAATCTAATTTTACATGTTAAGTTGGTTATCCAAATCCTTGGTGATTTCTCATTTTTCACAAAATAACAAGTTATTTCATCAACAGGATTTAAAAATAAAAACTCAAAAGGAATCCAGGTTCTGCATTTTTTCATTCCATCAACATTATTTTGTTAACATATTTAGAAGAACTCATTAAAACAGGAAAAAAGTTCTGACCTAAATTGACTGAATTCCGTTGGTCATAGCTTTTCAGATGAATCCAATGCCATAAACTCTGAATATACAATATTAGGTTAAGCTAATACAATGTGGTGTGTTGTTCAGTCATTCAGTTGTGTCCATCTCTATGTGACCCCATGGATGTTGTCCTTAGGGTTTTCTTGGCAAAGATACTGGATTGGTCTGTCATTTCCTTTTCCAGAGTTATAGATAAAGAGCCAAGATAAATAAAGATTCAGTGACTTGTCCAACTAGTAAACATCTGACACAAAATTTGAACTCAGATAGTCCTGACTCTAGACCTGGTGCTCCAGCACTGCATTATTTAACTGCCTCACAATATGACATACTGAATATGAGAAAATAAATTACAAACCATAATGGGAAATCCCTCCATCAAAACAGACTCCTTTAGAACTCACCTACTATCCATCTAAAACCTGAGGTTTGAGAGAACAACCTGAAACTCATAGAGGTTCTACCTCACTCACTTCCTTCATATCTCAAATAAAATCCCAACCTTCTACAAGAAACCTTTCTGATTTAATCCTGTTAATGCTCTATTAATTATCACCAATTTATCCTGCATACATAGTTTGCTAGTACATAGTTTGCTTGTCTTCCTCATTATAATCCCAGCACATAATTACAGTGTCTGGCACATAGTATGTGCTTAACAAATATTTATTGACTACTTTCAATTCCAACATGCTTTCTACCATGTCACTCTGCTGCTCACTGCAAACAGATACATTTTAAATCTGAAATTTACAGTCACATATCCTACAAATGAAGTCAGGTAAGTTACTTCACTCTGTTAAAATGTCATTTTTCTTTTTTATAGGTTGTCCAAGACTGGAAGTTTGTGGCTCAAGTCCTTGATCGTATCTTTCTTTGGCTATTTCTCCTAGTATCAATAACAGGATCTGTTCTGATATTCACTCCAGCTCTGCAAATGTGGCTAAACAGTTATCATTAGAAATCATTTTCCGTGATAGTTTCAATAATGCATAAGGATAGAGCTATCTCTTAGAATCAATATTTAATTAGCATATATTCAGCAGCATAATGAGAATACTTATAAAAATGACCCTGATCCTAAGCTAAGATTAAATTCTTGCCCAGAAGAGAAGCTTCCCAAATTTGGGCTTACCAATAAATGATTTCATATTCTTGGATCCCCATTAGACTGAAGTAGGCACAAAAAGGAGGAAACTTCCTCAGGCACCCAGGGAAAGCTAAAACTAAGATTGAGTGACCAGAACTTTGATCAAGAATAGCAAAACTTAGAAGGAACACTAATAATACTTTTAGTTTTTCAATAGCATAAAAACAACTGAGCTGAACATCTAGCTAGTAGGAAGAATTAATTAAAACAATAAACTACCAAATGACCAGATACCTCCTCATGGGGACTGTGGTTAAGGTGAACTCTTCTTCAGTTCCTCCTTACCTTATTTGCTCACTCTTTCTCAATCAGCAAGAATCCTCCTTCCTCAGCAGTAAGTAGCCTTGGTGTTTTCTTTTATCTCCTCCCAAATGAATTGAAGGCATTTTCAGAATATATTTTATTCTGGTTACCCCAGACACAAAAATTGCCAGTCATCTTTCTGCTTCCACTTCTAAGTTCTTTTTTCTTATCCAGAGACAGTTTGGTATTGGAGACAGGGTGGAAATATAGATGTCCAAAGTGTAGTCACCTGATAAAGAACCAAGAACCTGAGGAATGATCTCTCTCTCTCTCTTCCTCTTCCTCTTTCTCTGTCTCTCTCTCTGTCTGTCTCTGTCTCTATCTGTCTCTCTTTCTCTCTTTTTATCTCTCTTTCTCTCTCTGTTTTTCTCTTGCTTTTTCTCTCTGTCTCTCTCTTTCTCTCACTTTTTCTCTCTCTCTCTCTGTCTCTCTCTCACTTTCTCTCTCATATACATATATATAGACATGTATTTATATATACCCATACATACACATATATGTGTATATATTATATATACACAAATTCTTATCTATACTTTGCAAAAATCTTTCCTTATACCAATATAGTTTACCAATAAAGAATTCAATTCAATAAAAATGTTATCAAGTACCTACTATGTGCCAGGTACTGTGTTAATTACTTGAGATACAGATAAGAAAAAGATGTCAGAACTTACAGTTTAATAGGGAAAGACAACATACCAAAGGAAGCTGGAAGGGAAGAGAGACAGCAGGAAGAACTGGCAAAGGGCATCTTCAGCGGGGCTAAAACCAGACGGAGCTGCAGATGGAGAGGGACGGACTGAAAGAACCATTTCTGTCATCTCTAAAGGAAAGGTTTGGGAAGTTTAGTGCTTCACTCTCTAGCCTTCCACTCAGGAAAATGCAACTCAGAGAAATTGAGATTTTCTAGAAGTCATACAAAATTCTAAGTGTTGGAACTAAACTTGACCATAGGTCTTCTCATTCTAAATACATACTAGAACATATACATCCTGATGAACGATGCCCTTCAAATCAAATACCTTGGTAAATCTATTCCAATAATATCATCACTCCCCAAAGTGTTCTTATATTTCACCTTTGGAAATTAGAAAAAATTCACCTGTGATCCAACATGGTAGTCTCTAGGGTGATCTTTCTACCTCCTCCTGCTCCCACCTCCTTTCATTAAACTTGGCCTTCCCTGAGTTTTGATTGTTTTCCAAAATTAAATCTACCTCCAATGATGAAGAACTAATTGGCCCTGCTGAGAAAATGCCAAAAAACTTGAATTTGCTAAAGGATCATAGATTTAGACCTAGAAATATTTATAAAGGCTATCTACTCCTACTCCCACATTTTATAGAGGAGGAAATTGAGGTCCCAGGTCTCACTGTTGGGGAATTATTCAACCTAGACATCCTAAGTCCACCTTGGTTTCTTTGGGTTTTAGACAGCCTTGAGGCAACATTACAGACCACAAAAGAAGTCTGCCAGATGAGGCTACTAAGTCACTTTCCTTATTTGGTAGGGTGAGTGATAAGGACAAAATGTTAGGTTATTGGGGTTGGAAGAGACTATATTAACGCTGATTTTGTAACTTATTAACCTCCTAAAGATCAGGTATATTTTGGTGGAGATGTTTATAATGAATCCTTTCTGACCACCTTGCTGGGGACTGAAGGTCTTTTGTTGAAAACCAATCAGAATGTCTAGGTAAGACCAGAAGTCTCCAACTTACTGGAAATCCCCTTCAAGGTGTCATCTCTCATCCCAGCTTATTCTGCTGGAAAAAAATATATAGAACGAGGATATGTCTATTTTCATTACCCTATAACTCTCTTCCTTTAGCTTCTTGTTACTTTTACTGGGGAGATGTTCCTCCCAAACTCACAGAACATGAATTTTATCCATTTCCTCAAGAACATACAAGTAGAAAAGGACAGAGATGAGATTTGAACTTAGGTCTTTAAATCTAGTGCTCTATGCATTGTGCCATGAAAAGCTCTCAAAGAAATTCCAACAAAAGTTTTAAAAATGCTTTGAGAAAGGCAGCTAGTTGGTGCAATGGATAGAGCACCAGCCCTGAAGTCAGGAGGACCTGTGTTCAAATTTGACTTCAGACATTTAACACTTCCTAGCTGTGTGACCTTGGGCAAGTCACTTAGCCACAACTGCCTCAACAACAAAAGATGCTTTGAAAGTGACCTACAACTGTTAGAACATGCACAGAGCATCCAAAGGGAAGGTAATGATGTTTACTTAAATGCATCTAAATTCTAGTATCCTTTAAAAAAAAAGAATTAACTTCCTTTATTAATTGTGTAATAAATTTTAATATGATCATGAATCTGTGGTTCTGGAAAATTTTTCTGTTTTAATTTGTCTATAAACACATTTTTTTCAATATTGATTCCCTCAAAGAGGCTTGATTATCATTACCTATGGCAATGATTTGAACCTCTCCTCCCCCTATCAAATAAAAACCTGGTGAAGAAGATGCTGACTTAATCATAAAAAAAAAAAAAAAAGATAGGTTCAATATGGAGATTTAACTCTATGAAACAAGTCTACAAACTATCCCAAGTATCCAAGGAATTCAAGGAATCTTCAGTTACTTTAATTTAAAAAAAAATTTTTTTATAAAATTTTCAATTTTGAGCAAAACTACAATGCCTATATGATTTAATAAACAATCTTGGAGAGTTGCTGGAACTACCAAAAAAAATCATCATCCATAGCCAATCTGAATTGAGCTAAACTGATCTTTGGCAAGACAGACCTACATTCCTCTGGGCCTATCTTGGAAACCTTTCCAGCTTGGTAACATCTGCCAAAATTGATATTCTCTTTTGAGAGTCTAAGGTCATTTACAAACTCTCAGGAAGGGTTTGTAAGGAAGGAACTGATAAATAGTATAATAGGGGGTGCCAAAGGGTGAGTCTGAAACCATAAAAAGACTGCAAGGTAATTTTTTCAGATATATTCATAATACTGAGACTTTAGAAAACTTGATTCTGGTGTCAACAAGACAGAGCTAATAGATCTGTTGTCATTGAACAGCAGTGATAAAATTCATATACTGTACCTAACAACTTAGGTTAGCTCCCATATATGTGTTTAAATACCTGTGCTAGCATGTACCTGTACATGTTAGCTCCCACACATAATGTAAGCTTCCATATTTGACCATTTGTATATTCGAGTGTACTGTGAATTTAATGTATTTAATAAACATGTAAATTTGATTCATTTACAAAAACAAAATTAAGTATGTTTATTATTAGACATTAAAATAAAATGAACTGCCTTAGTTTTTTTTTTTCTGAATCTTGTTAGTTTGTCAAAAGAATTTCTTTTACTTGATTCATTCAAGGAAGACATAAATGAGGGACAGCTAAGTAGTGCAGTGGAGTCAGGAGGACCTGAGTTCAAATCCAGCTAAGACTCTTACTAGCTGTGTGACCCTTGGCCAGTCACTTAACTCTGGTTGCCTCCCCCTAAAAAAAAAAATAGATATATTCCTTTTATCCTTGGGCTATCTAATTAATATCCATTCTTCATTTCTGCTTCTGGGCTCTGATAGGACAAAGACATAGAGGAGACAGGAGGAAGTTATCCAGTCAACCAAACACCAAAACAAAGTACAACATCCCTAGAAGAACTTCTACCATATATATACATACACCTCAAGCTGTCCTATTAAGGATTCTTTTTTTAAATTTTAGGCTGACATTAATGTCCAGAGTGGGAAAGAGGGTTGTAAAGAAGGAAGAATCAGGAAAGAAAAAATAAACAGAATAGTGATCTTCCTTCTCTAAACCTTCACAACTAAAATTCCTCACTAAAGCTTTTAAATAAGTAGAATTGACTGAATCAGAACTGGTCTCCAGCCTGTGGGGACTGGAGCCAAATAAAGCAGGCTAGAGGCAGGAGAGTAGTAATCAAATAGAAGTTTAATCTCAAAGTGAGGAAAATACTTGCAAGCAGAAGTCTACCTTCTTGAAAAGGAGGACTTATGGCTTATGGCTTATGATAGAATTTTTAAGTTTGAAAATCACAAAAAGGCAGAACCAAAGCAATTATTCTTAAGTCTTGAGTAAACAAGTTCCACAGTTGGCATCTTGGGGACAACACAGATATTCTCAGAACCACTCTCTAAGTTTAGAATTTTTGAGCCTTGTGATTGTTTGGGTCATTGAGTCTTGTGATCATTAAGCAGGGTATAGAATCAGAGTTAGCATGGAGGGAATAGAAATGCAGTACTTCGTTCAGTTCACTTAGCAGTTACAAGCTTTACAAGTTATAAGACTGTTTAGAATGGCAGGAGATGTGATTGATCAGTTTCTGCTACAGCAAGTGGCTGTAGTTCAGCTCTCAGGTCAGGATTCTCTGGGGAAAAGGGAAACCATAAATCCTAGTTCTGAGGTTTTGCTATGGCTGAGATCATCCAGAGGATGAATGCAAAGGATTGTTGTGCTAAGCTCAGAAAACAGCCTGCTTGCTGGGCCTTAACCCTAGGAAACAAGATGTCTCCTAATATCTTGACAGTAATTTCCCAATGGCTTCTTTTGAAAAGAAAAATGAGTCATATTATTTTGGATATCTTTTATTACAGTGAAATTTATCATGGGAAAAAGTGTGTATTCAAACTTCCTAAAACTAAAGACACACTTCTAAATGCCTTGTAAATTCTTTAAAAAGAAAAAAAAATCTCCAAATACCTTGTAAATTCTTTAAAAAGAAAAAAAAATCTCATAAAACTAATGTTAATTAAATGTTTTCTTGACATCTATTATAATTAATAATTTTAGGCAAACTGCACATAGTTATGTGAAAGAGTTGTATTTACATTAAAAAGTATGTTATGGACCCTTGTAGAATCATTTTTATATCTCTCTTATATGGACAAGAATTTAGAAAACTATGGATGCCCATCAATTGGAGAATGGTTGGGTAAATTGTGGTATATGAATGTTATAGAATATTATATAGTTCTGTAAGGAATGACCAGCAGGATGATTTCAGAAAGGCCTGGAGAGACTTACATAAACTGATGCTAAGTGAAATGAGCAGAACCAGGAGATCATTATATACCTCCACAACGATACTGTATGAGGATATATCTTGACGGAAGTGGATTTCTTCGACAAAGAGAAGATCTAACTCAGTTTCAATTGATCAATGATGGACAGAAGCAGCTACACCCAAAGAAAGAACACTGGGAAATGAATGTAAAGTGTTTGCAGTTTTGTTTTTCTTCCCGGATTATTTTTACCTTCTGAATCCAATTCTTCTTGTGCAACAAGAGAACTGTTTGGTTCTGCACACATATTGTATCTAGGATATATTTAACACAAATAGGACTGCTTGCCATCTGGGGGAGGGGGTGGAAGGAGTGAGGGAAAAAGTCAGAACAGAAGTGAGTGCAAGGGATAATGTTGTAAAGAAATTTTTTTCTAAATAAAAAAAGAAAAAAAATATAGAAAACTGGGTTCTAATCTTGGTTTGAACACTAATTATTTGTATGATCTTGCAAAGTGCTTTGATGTAGACCTAGGAAAATAAAGAATTAAAATAGTCTAGAATGGGGAAAGAAATATGGAGTACACAATAAGGCAGCAAAACAAACCAGCTTTGTTAAGTGGAGAATAATCAGGTAAGATGTTGGAACCAGGTCAGACTTTCTGAGACCTGAATGGAATTAGGGACACTGTATTGGGGCACAAGAAGAAATGGGGTGCCCTTTTCCCCCCAACCAACAAAATCTATTGGATTTTTATAGAATGCTTAGGTCACAATGAATAGAGTACCAGGTCTGGGGTCAGAAAGATTCCTCTTTTTGAGTTCAAATCTGGCCTCAGAAAAGTCACTTAATCCTGTTTACCTCAGTTTCTTCATCTATAAAATGAGCTGGAGAAAGAAATGAAAAATCAATTCCTGTATCTTTGCCAAGAAAACCCCCAAAAGGGATCACAAAGAGTCAGATATGAGTAAAACTGGGAAGTGGGAGAAAAGAGAGAGACTGGGGCTGACTTTTTTGTAGGTGGGTAGGTGTGGAGAGGGAAGCCTGATTGGCAAGTCATGACCAGTTGATATTCAAACTCTATCTCTCTCCCTCCCCTATCCTTAGAGAAAGAAGGCTTTGCCCTTGACTACAGGTCTTACTGTGACAGAGTAATCCAAGACTTTTGAGCTTCCTTGGAAGCATCTTCATTTAGCAGGATGGGGACCCTCCTGGGGTCTTTACATCAAGTCACTTAACTTCACTGGGTCTCTGTAAAATGCAGGAGTTGTACTAAGAGATTGTTAATATTTCTTCTGTCTCTTAATGACATACTTTTCTCCTCTTAGAAGCATAGAGCTCTCATATCTTGGTAAGAAATCCAAATGCCTTGAAAGTAAGGATTGTTTCATTCATTATATTTGTATCTCCAGGATCTAGCACACAGCAGGTATTTAACAGATCCTTCTTTCTTGACTATTTTGACTTTCTGTCACCAAAATTGGTTCTTTTAAGAATTTATCTTTAGTAAGTTCTCTTTTCCACTGACAGAAGTCTCACTCATCAGAGCTATTTCCTGCCTTGAATGATGCCTTTCTACGTCTGTGTCATTTAAGAAATGTTTATCTTTACTCTTTTCCTCAAATTACATTTCTCCGAATTACCTGACTACTGTCTCCTACATAGGTATGATATCTTCTGAGCCATGTGAAAAGAAGAACAACCCTCCCTTCAAGTTCAGCCTCCTATCTGAAATGAAAGGGAGTGGCACCCTGATTATATAACCTTCTCATGCCAATGACTCTCAGTTCCTCATCTAACCCCCCTACTACCACATCCATAACCTGATTTCTCATTCCTCTCCCCTTTAACTCTCCCACCTCTGTTTCACCCTAATTCTGCCTAGTCCTTCCACTTGGCCCTCTAAAATGCCTGCTCCATAAGTAACAAACTATTTCATCTTAAATCTGTTCCTTGCCTATTCCTAGTTTTTACTGAAACCTGGCTGCCCACCAATGACATGGTCTCCCTAGCCACCCTTTCTAATACTGGCTGCACCTTTACTTGTTTTTCTCAGCTCACTGTTCAAAGCAAGGGAGGTGGAATAGTCCTCGCTCCCTATCAGTACCTTCAGGTTTTCCCTTTTCTTTCATTCCTCAGTAATCTTTCTTCCTTTGAGATTCACAATGTTTTCATCCACCACCCAATCAAATTCCTGCTACTGAAGTTGTCTATAAACCTCTGGATCATTCCCTTTCCTTCCTCGATGAATTCAATAACTGATTCATAATTTTTCTCTCCTTCCAGAGAAGATTAAAAATCAATCCTATACCATTTTCTTATTGATTCCATACACAAAATTGATTTTGTCTTGCACCTGTATCAGTAATGGTCCTTTATCTCTGAACTTGAGTCAGAGATTCAGCTAACAGAGAAAGAAGTAGATATTTGGTATTGTATATTCATATACATGGAATAAAATATATTCCACTCTGTAATAGGCCTAATTCTTTATCTTTAAGCAAAGCAGCATAAGTTCCAAAGTTTACTTTTCTTCTCTATGGCTCAGTTATATAGGCTATCGCTTTCCCATAAACGCTACTAATTAAAGCGAAACTCTGAATGTGGAAATTATTATCTTGGTACCACCTGTAAATTAGGTCTGTTAAAGGTGGCCTGTTACTTCACATAACTTCAGTTTCTGAGAAGATCTGTGAGCCATCCTGAGAAGCAGACTAAATTGACCTTGTCCTATTCTAAACCCTCATTCTTATAAATTCTAAGTAGTTTTACCTTATGGCCAGGTGTCTCTAAGTCTGATACTCTTGTCTGGTATGTATGATCTTGAGATGCAACTGGACACCACGAATTCACAAAGATATTCCTTAGAGAATGAAGTGGATGGACATTGAATATATGACTATGCCTACCTTCATTAATGTAACAATCATAATTTCCTAACTCTGTGATGTTACCAATCTCATAACCAGTGATGTGGTTTTACTCCTTCACTTGGTGATCTCATCAGCTTTTGTGGATTTAATTATGATCTGAATGCCAATGACCTTCAAATCTGCCCTAACCTTCTGGATGACTTCCATTCTCATATTTCCAACTGTCTTTCAGATATCTTGAATTCACCTCCAGTAGCATCTTACACTCAATATGTTCAAAATGGAATTCATTATCTTTCCCCAAAACCTTCTCCTCCATCTTCCCCGTAGAGGAACACCATCCTCCCGAGTAGTCTTGGATTTCTCACTATCTCTAACCTTCCATATCCAAGCTGTTGCCAAGACCATGTGATTTCACCTTTGCAACATCTCTCAAATATGGTCCCTTCTCTCCTCTGGCACTGATACCCTTCTAATGCAAGTCCTCATCACTTCATGCTTGGACTACTGTGATAGCTCACTGATGGGTGTTTCTGCCCCAAATCTCTCCCCACTCCAATCCATCCTCCATTCGGTCACTAAAATGATTTTCTTAAAGTACAGGTCCATTCATGTCAACTTCCCTTACTCTATAAACTCCAGTCAGTCCCTATTGCCTCAAGAATCAAATACAAAATAAATAGTTTTACAAAAATGAATGTTGAAAACTATCTTTACATGTATTTGGAAAATAAAATGCTAATGAAAATTTGAAAAAAAAATAGGAAAAAAAAAAGCTTTTTTTTCACTTCTCCCTTCCTGTGTTAAGGTACACACCTTTCCTGGATTCTTAACCACTTTCCATCCATCTTCTTTTAAGCTGTATTTCTCTTCTTTAAAAAAAAAAATATTGGGTTTTTCGACCAGCAGGATGATTTCAGAGAGACCTGGAGAGACTTATAGGAACTGATGCTAAGTGAAATGATCAGAACCAGGAGATCGTTGTACACAGCAACAAGACTATACAATGATCAATTCTGGTGGACGTGGCTCTTCTCAACAGTGAGGTCATTCAGGCCAATTCCAATGATCTTGTGATGAAGAGAGCCATTTACACCCAGAAAAAGGGCTGTAGGGACTGAATGTGGATCACAACATAGCATTTTCACTCTTTTCGTTGTTGCTTGATTAATTTTATTTTCTTTCTTGTTTTTCTTGCTTTTTGATCAAGTTTTTCTTTTGCAGCAAGATAATTGTATAAATATGTATGCTTATATTCAATTTACATATATTTTACCATGTTTAACATTTATTGGATTACTTGCCATCTGGGTGATGGGATGGGGGAAGGGAGAAAAAACTGAAACACGAGGTTTTACAAGGGTCAGTGTTGAAAAATTATCCTTGCAAATGTTTTGAAGATAAAAAGCTTCAATTAAAAAAAGAAATAAATAATAGCTTTTTTTATTTTCAAAATATATGCAGATAGTTTTCAAGATTCACCCTTTCAAACCCTTGTGTTCCAAGTTTTTCTTCCTCACTTTCTTCACCCCTTCCCCTAGACAACAAGTAATCCAATATATGTTAAACATGTACAATAAGTCAAGTATTTCTCTTCTTAATCTTCCTGAAATTTTACATGAATATACCTTAATCCCTGGGGAATCCACAGAATTCTTTTCTTCATGATACTGAAAGGCATAATATAAGTATGGAAGATGGATAATATCATACATAAATGCTTCCCTCTATATCAGAGCATTAAATAAACTTTTTTTCTTTATAGTATTTTAGTTTTCTAATTATATGTAAAGATAATTTTCAACATTCCTTTAAAAAATAATTACAAGTTTATTGTGGAAAAACTACTTGTAGATTTTTTAAGGTAGTGAGTAGATTTGATTTTATATTCATATACATATATGCCCATACATCTATACACAAAAATATGATATAGATATGTTTGCATTTAGGAACAAAGAAATTAATACATTTGTAACAATCCTTACAAGCTTTAAAAGCGCTAAAAATGTTGTTTATAATTATTGATATGATGATAGTATTGTTGACAGTGAAACTATACATTTGGACCTATGATGTGAGGAAACATAAAAGGTAATCAAGATAAAGTCAGGAAGAGTAGCTTAATCAGACAAAATATACACAAATTATACTCTTTGTTAAAAGAAATTCTGTTTTGAAAATATTAAAGAGTCAGTTTTCAAGTTACCTGAACATACAGAAGAAATAGCATAAGATACTATTGACAAAAGGCAATCCAATGGACATCAGATTCATATGACTACTTATTTACATCTTTATGAAAATGACTTACATATTTAGTAATGGCATCCTTGATAAAAGTAGAAGAGAAAAACAGGCAAGTTTTCACAAATTATTTTCTACAACAGATTCTGTCTTCCCAATCACACAATTGACCAAAAAGTACAAAGAAATCAAGATCCTGCACACTCACAGATTTTTAAAATTAATTTATTTATTTGGGTTATGCATGTATAGTCATCTTTTACATGGGGAAAAAACCATTAGAAAGAAAGAAAAGCAGAAGAAAAAATGTGAAAGCAGTATATTTCAATCTACATTCAGTCTCCATAGTTCTCGCTCTAGATATGGATGGCATTTTTCTATCCAGGTTATTGGAATTGCCTTGGATCACTGAATTGCTGATCATATACATTTTTGCCATTGTTGTGTACAGAACTTTTTTTTTGTTAGATTCTGAGTTCCAAATTTTTTCTCCCTCCCTCCTTTACCTCTCCCCTTCCTCAAGACAGCAAGCAATCTGATATATATATATATATATATATATATATATATATATATATATAAAATCATTTTAACATATTTTCATATTAGTTATATTGTGAAAGAAAAACCTGAACAAAAGGGGAAAACCACAAAAAATAAATAAACAAAAAAAGGTGAAGATAGTATGCTGAAGCAGTTTCACTATCCCTCTGAATGCAGATGGCATTTTCCATCCCACATCTTAATAACTCTTTTTAACCCAGACGTAGCTAGATGGTGCAAAGGATGGATGAATAAGATTGGAATCAGTAAAATCTGAATTCAAATCCAACTTCAATGTGTTACCCTGGCTAAGTCTCTTAGCCTTGGTTAAATGACTTGCCTCAGTTTCCTTATCTGTGAGATTTCTATCTCCCAGGGTTGTTTTGAGGGGAAAAAAATATTAAAAATGTATAAGGTATTTAGTAAAATGCCTGACACATAGTAAACCCTATATAAAAATTAGCTGTTATTATTAGTTTTTTAAATTATTATTAACCCAAAGTACAAACTTTAGGGTATGTGGTTCACTTTCCTTCAAAGAATAATACTTATTCATTATATCATATCCTTTAAAAAAAAGTTTTATCTGTATGAATTTCTCAAGTCATTTATCTCCTTATTAATTAGGCATGCACAAAGACTTTCTCTTTTAAATTTTTTGCCTTTCGACCTTTTTCTCATTTCCAACTTTCTTCTTCACTGTTTGATCCTTGTTTCTTCCAGCTCTGGGGCATGTCCTCCTGCTGGAAGTGCTTAACCTTCTTGAGGTGAGAAGATGTAGGAGGTCACCCAGAGTAAGGTTCACAAGGAAGTTAATAACTCTAGCTAGGTTCCCAATCTCCTTTCCCAAGGTCCCAGAAAGAAACCTCTTTTTATCCAAAGTTATCTATGCTGTCTAATATTCTTCTCCTCCCTGCCCTTTCCCTTTCCCCGCATTTGCACAGCTGGATAAAGCAAGTATTAGCCTCAAATTATGTGGATAGAGACTTTAGACCAAATCGCTGCCATAGGGTAGGAGTGGGGGAGAAGGACCCACAAGACACCTCAGGCTGCTTGCACTGGCTATCCATCTTTTTTGTGTATAGACTGGTTAGTAGGAGCTTTATTTCTGATGTCATTCCTTAAGGTTTTCTTCCTTTCCTGAGCTCCTTGTCTCCAAGAAAGGGATCTTCCCAAAAAGCCAAGTAAATGACTTCATTTTCTCCTTCTCTTCCAGGGGAGTTGATTCGTATTGCCAAAAGGTAAAAAGCAAGAGTATAGCATCCTCAAATGTTAGAGTTGCAAGGATCTTAGAGGCAATCTCCTCCAATTCCTTTATATTTATAAAAGAAGTAACTGAGAGTCAGGGTAGGAGAATATATCATCAGGAATAGAAACCAGTTCTCCCAAGCCAAAATACAGAGGGTAGAGAAGTGAGATGAGTGGAATTGGAGGCAACAAGCCCAGACAGCTTTCTGGGAATATGAGGAAAGAAAGAAGGAGGGCAAATATGATCTCATTTGAGCCTTACAACAGTTCTGGGAGATATATATTGTCATTATCTCCATTTTCCATATGAGGAAACTGAGGCAGACGGGGGTTAACCTAGCAGGGCAATCTAGCAAAGTGTCTGGGAAGAGATTTAAATTCAGACCTTACTAAGTCCAAGCTTATTACTCTTTCCATTGCACTGCCTAGCTGTCTAAACAAAGCTGTTTTGTGCCCTCATTTTACCTTCATCTGTAAAATGAAGGAATTGGCTCAGATGATCTCTAAGCCCTTCCTAGTTCTAGAATGGATTGAATTGTATATATACATATATAATCTCAGACCTCTATAACCTAGTTATACCACTGTTCAGTCCTTTTCATTCAGTTAATACAAAGCCCTATTCATCAATTTTTACATTATAAAATGTATGTCTCTCAGTCCGCACCATGACAGTAAGAGGAAGCACCTTATAAAGCAGTGCTTTGCATCATAAGCTCCAGGTATTTATTATCAGAGGGAGGACACCCCCATATTATCTTCAGGAAGCCTCTCTCCCAAATAGACACCAAGTCATAACTTCTTACATAAATACTTTAATTCTAAAGATTAAATACAGGAAATAATTAGAAATTTCTGATGAAAATACTCCAAAATCTCTTTCTCTCGATGTATTCAAATGTTATCTTCAGGGATATCCAGCCCAATGGAATCATGTCTATGTACTGCCAGGACGAGGGAATGTTTATATAGTTCTCTACAAGCTCACTCTACAAGCTCAGAAGCATACCTGGAACTGTTCCAATGGGGTTTCCCTATACCATCACCTCCAACCCCAGAATCAGAGTTTCATATTGACTTTGTGGAAATGTCTATGCAGTGACATTGATTAAACAATATCTTCGTCTATAGAGAAAAAGCCTACTTGGATTCGGTGGTATCATTGCTATAGTCAACCAATCGATATTTATTAAGCGCCCACTATATGTCAAGCATGGAAATTACAAAGGATTCGAGAGTTCTAAGTGCTGGGATTGAATTGTTTCTCTGCCTTGAGCAAACAGCCTTAACTACCATTATCTTCATTCTTCCCATCTGCACAAATGCGGTATCAGTACCACCTGCCTCACAAAGTCATTGTGAAGTGAAATAATGTATATGAAAAGGCTTTTGAAAGATAAGATGCCATATATGAACTATTACTCAAGCGATCTGTGATTCCTGCTAATTACCCTGTATAATATATATATATATGTACACACATATGAATGCATATATGTATATATATGTTCATTTATTCATATGTCTCCATTAATGGAGGCAGGACTATTTTATTTTTGTCTTTGTATCCTCAGCACCTAGCAAAGTACTTGGCATATAGTAGGTTGATTATCCCTCTTGCTGTCCCTCTTTGGGCCCAACATTGTGTTTCATCTATACCAGGTATTCAGTGAGTGAATGAAAGGTGTTGAATGAATGGATAATAAATCCAAAGAAGAAATCTACCCATCCCTAGGTTTTGCCTGTTAGTTTACTGTGTACTACTAAGTTATTTGAATCACATTGTAGGAATGTGCATAGAGCAACATAGTTGACAATATTTCACAAGTCTTATAATCTTCAGGAAGGGTAAATGGGTGATTTCAGCACCAGAAAGTGTTACAACATTGACAGGCAGCAATAGCTATGCTAGAACCCCAAAAGAACACTGCTTGATGTGATGTGGTTCAGATATAGTATGGATCAAATCTAGTCCCTGAAACAGAACAATGAGAAGCAGCACAAATTCAGTACAGCCCAGACCACAGCAGGTCAGAGTTCTGTCTTTTGGTCCCACTGCCACAAAGGACTGTGGCATAAAAGGACCTTCCAACTAGGAGAGTCACCTCTCTCAAGCTAATAGATTTCCCTAATTAATGGAGCCAGGGCAGGAAGGATGTGGAGGGAAAGAGGATATATGTGTTCTGGGGTTTGGGGGATTGTTTCATCTCCTTTTCCTTGTGTGAAGTTAATACTGACATTTCAAAGGGGAGGGAAAAAAAGGAGATCAGATAGAGCTAAGACTTCACAGTGTTCCCAGTAAGTGGTTGTAGAAATAATCCTGCTGTTCCAAATACACAGACAATTATAAACACCCAAAGAAATACTCGGTCTACTACCATGGCCACATATTTCCAGTCATCTTCCACCTGAAATCCAAACAAAGAAAAATGAATTGTTGTTGTTGTTGTTGTTGTTGTTGTTGTTGTTTAAATATAAAGACAGCTTAGAGAATATGATCTGTTTTTACTGCCTTTCCTCAGTGGCCTTGTATGTCTAGGACTCCTGCTGAATATTTCATACTTCTGACTAATAAAAAAAAAGATAAATAGTGATTATCAGAGTCTCTGATCTCTGATACCAACATGATTTAAGGGGAAAATGGCAACTCCATAGTTAGTTTTTTATATTGTCAGACTTTGGAAATCTAAGTCAGCAGATTCATCACAGACAATACTTTTGAGTTTCTCTGTGCCCTGTGATTTGACTTTGCTGTCAGGAATTCACAATCTTCCATAGAACAATACTTTCAATCCCACAGACATAAAGGGTATGACATAAGAATCTCATTTTTTCGCTGGGATGAGCTCCCTTCTCTTTCCTTCCTCCAAGTACGATTCTGCACATAATAAAATGAGAGCTAATTTCAAAACACTAACGGTAGAAGCCGTGTGTGTGTGTGTGTGTGTGTGTGTGTGTGTGTGTGTGTGTGTGTATTGGTTGCAGGAAGCCCCATTGTAGGAGAGATTAGAACCCCTGAGGTTACTGGTTGTAACTGCCTCCTTCTTGCTACCGTTCTTGCAGTGCTAACAGTGATGTGTTAAGTGAGAGTCTTATCAGTTAAAAAAGTCTTGCATTTACTACCCAACTCCAGAGAAGTGATGATAGACTTAAAGTACAGATTGAGGCACTAGGGACAAGATGCAAGGGGAAATGACTAATTTCCAAATTTGTTTTGCTTAACTATATATGTATATATATATATATATATATATATATATATATATATATATACACACACACACACACACACACATAAACACACACATACAACCTGTTATAAATACACACACACACACACACACACACACACAAGTCATGCATTTACCTCTTTTGTTTCATTTTGGTTCCTCATGTTTTCTGCTATGAATTGGACACTATCAATTACATCTCTGACTTCAGATGAATACTCCAAATGTTCTGTCATCCATTTTAAAGACTGATAACTTAATCTCTTCTTGTTAGTAGCTGGCTCATTGGACTTGTTACAGTGGCAACATTCCTGTTCCTCAAATAATTTAGGATCTTCACATTCAGGAAATGTGATCTTGGAAAGCCCTTTTGAATTTTTATCAGAATGTTTCTCTCTTTGCTTTTCCAGAGGCCTCCTCATCATTAGGATTTTGGGTAACATCTGGAGGAAAACCGTTTTGACCCACTTCGGCATTGTGTGTGTTGTAGGAGTCCGATAATGAATGTTTAATACAAACACTGTCACTACAATGGACAGTGTCACAAAAATCATTGTGAATAACAAGTATTCACCAACCAGAGGAATTACAAGGGAAGTAGAAGGAATAGTTTCTGTGATTACAAGCAGAAACACAGTCAGAGAGAGCAGAACTGAGATACAAAGTGTCACCTTTTCTCCACAGTCAGAGGGCAGGTAAAATACTAAAACTGTCAGAAATGAAATGAAGAGACAAGGGATTATCAAGTTAATTGTATAAAACATTGGTAGTCTCCTAATGTAAAAGGAATAGGTAATATCTGTATAGATCTCTTCACAACAGTTGTATTTTATGTCATGCTTATAGCCAGAAGCATCAACTATCTCCCATTCACTATTTTCCCAAAAATCATTCATATCCACTTTCGAGCCAATGATTAAAAGATCAATTTTTGCTTTGTCATATGTCCAGGAGCCAAATTTCAAGGAACAGTTCTGATGATCAAAAGGGAAAAAGGTGATATCCATAGGACAAGAACTCTTGAAAATAGCTGGTGGGGTCCAGCTTATCATGCCATCATATTTAAGAAGGGCTTTTGTCTTGCCTTCAACTTGAAAATCTCCAACAGCACTGAAAATGAAGCCAGGCAACATCAGCAATGAGGTCTTTGGTGATGTGGGACTAAATTGAAGATAATATAGAGTTATTTTTTTTGAAAGGGAAAGAGAATCATGTCTTACTTGTTATAGAGAACAATATCAGGCTTCCAAATTTTGTCAGCAGGGACGCGAAGCAATTCAATTCCATCATATTCTGCTGGATCCCAACGTAATTTGTAATCATTCCAGATCTAAAAGAGAACGTGGTACTTTTCATGTTAGTTGTTCAGAAACTTTCTTCCAGCATCAAAATCACTTTTATTTCCACTGTGGTCCAGAAGTATTAACACAAATAGTATGTATTTGTGTCTGGATGCTAATAGGTTCAAGCGAGTTCTTGGAAAGGAAATTCATCTCTATTAAAATGCCATGGTCTGAATTACCTGGGAATATGATAAATAGGAATTCTCCTGACATCCCTGACAGATGATCATTCAGCTTTTGGGGAACTAAGCAGCACAATGGATAGAATACCAAGACTGGAATCAGGGGAAACTCATTTCCATGAGTTCAAATCCAGCCTCAGTCACTTACTAGCTGTGTGATCCTGGGCAAGTCACTTAACCCTATTTGACTCAGTTTCCTCATCTGTAAAATGATCTGGAGAAAAAAAATGGCAAGCTGTTCTAGTATCCTCAGCAAGAAAACTCCAAATAGTATCACAAAGAGTTGGATACAACTGAACAACAACTGGAGTGATGGGAAAAATATTCCCCACAAAGGTCAGTCCATTTCCAGAGACTGTTGTACTTGTGGAAAGCTCTTTCATGTATTAATTTGTTCTCATTCTAATCTTTGGAGTTATGCAGACTATGTCTAATCATTCTTCCAAGAATTATACTTTTTTTTACCCTTTTCCCATGACCCACTGAAAACTGGATGGTCATCACAAATACATGTTACAGATTACAAGTAAAATCAGGTTTTAAAAAAAAAAGTATGTCTAATAAACAAAATATACACTACTACTTGAAAAATAGTGCAACAGTCCCAGCTTTGCTACTTATTATCTCTCTGATCTCTCTTCTCTTTCATGTTTCAATTTGCTCATTTTTAAAATGAAGAGGCTAGATTAGGTGATCTCTTAAGTTCCTTCCTTGGTCCTATGATTCATATGATTCTACTGATGTTGAGTCAATAATGTTGCACCAAATACAGATTATGCCTTTTCTACAAATCTGGCTTATAAAAATCTGAATTCATTTTATAATTGCATTTTTAGTAATTCTTGATATGTGTGTGTGTGTTTTTCCTTTCAGAAATCTAGGTACAATCTATATTTGAGAGTGATCATTTTTTTTTTTTAGGCCAATGAAAAAGGTCAGTCATATGTGCTTGTTGTTGTCTTGAACTATTCAAGAAGGATGTTAAGTACCAAAAGGAAGGGAACCACTTACAGCGCATCTTTTTAACTTCAGTGGCTGACTGTCTGTCACTAAGCCTAATATGGTAAAACTGGGAAGAAGCTCAAGAATCAAAAAGATCCAAGACAGTTTTAGGAACTCAGGCTGAGGGTGAACATCAGAACACATAAAAAAAATCCCAAAGGGTTTAGAGTTGAGTGGGACTTTAGAAGTCATCTAGGTGAACCCCCTTAGTTTTACTAATGAGGACAGAGAGGTTAAGTTACCTGCCCAATATCATTCAATATCAGAGATGGAATTTGAACTCAAGTCTCCTGACTAGGAATAAATAAGAGAAACTATGTATTTAATTCAATTCAATTTAATCAGCATTTATGAAGTACCCATCATGGGCAGACAACCATACAAGATTCTAGGATTATAAAGACAAAAAATATTTCTCCTCTCAAAGTGTTTATATTCTTTTGACTAGGAAAGTAAAAACAGATACATAGATAAATGAATACAAAACATTTGTTGTTATTCAGTTATTTCAATCACTTCTAATTTTTCATGACCCATATTTGGGATTTTCTTGACAAAGATACTAAAATGGTTTGTCATTTCCTTCTCCAGCTCATTTTACAGGAGAAAACTGAGGCAAACAGGGTGAAGTGACTTGTCCAGGGTCACACAGTAAGTGTCTGAGGGCACATTTGAACTCAAGTCTTTGTGATTATCAGCCCATTCCTCTGTGTCACCTAGCTGCTCAAATATAAAATATATAGAAAGTAATTTAGAGAGGGCAGAAGGATCAGGGAGAGTGCTCACAACTGGGGGGATCACAAAAGTTTTCATGTAGGATGAAGCATTAGAACTAGAGCTGATATAGATCCTCTTGTATAAAATTCATATTAAACCAGATATCACCATATATGACATTTAAGGGTTTTTTAAGGTGAAATTATGGATAGCAGAATATTTTGTTGGTGTAGAAAGTCAGGAATAGAGAGGGTCAATGGATTTCAGAGAGCAGACATTACTAATCCAGAGAGAAACAGATAGATGAATAACCTAGATACCTACATGGCGCAGCCACAGATTGGTTTCCATGATCTGATTAACTTCATCCTACAAGAAAAATGATAATAACCTTCATGTTATCACAAATGCTATTGAACACAGATGCATATAAGCATAAGAATTAGGACCCCAAAACAATCAACACTGTATTATCTATAGTAAATAGAATGAAGAGTCATGAATAAAATTAAAAATCGTACAAAACCTACTTATATTTTATTGTGGTAGACATATAGTCAGAAAAAAGACACATATACAGTCCAATTTTCTTGGACTCTGTCCCATTAGCCTCCCTGTAAGGGTAGCCCTAGCCCCGCTGGCTCTGAAAGGAAATATGATGATACAGCAGGTTTAAACCCAGATCTTCAGTGTTGCTTTTCCTGACCAGCCTAGTCCAGCCCACAGGGCTCTCTCCCTTCTACAAATTTCTCTAATATTTACTGTATCTATATTGCATAGCAACTGACACAGGATAAGCCCTTAACAAATGCTTCACTTCCCTATCTACTTATTAGTGTTCTGGAGAGTGTGTTGGACTAGGATGAAAATGGGTCCTAATTCCAGTTCTGTCATTTGGTAATCATGTGATCTCAAGGCAAGACATTTAATCTGAAACTATTATTAACCTTTCTAAATATCAGTTTCTTCATCTGTCAAATGATGATAATAATACTTGCCCTGCCTACCTCACAAAGTTGTTGTGAGAATCAAATGAGATAATGTGCTCAAAGTTCTTTGAAAAATTTTAAGTAGTATTTTTAAATCTGTTATTACTGTTATTTATCATATACTACCTTATATTAATAGTTGCTTCTTATATTCTATGTCTCAGTTCCAAGTAGACAGGAAGTTTCTTGAAGATAAAGACCTTGTCACATGTTTCTTGGTGTCCCCTAAGTAATTGTACTTAGTACAATGGGTTGCATAGAGTCAATATATAATAAAAGTTTATTGAGTATTTCTCCCAAACAGTTAAGGTAAAAAAGGTTCTTTTTTTCCATTGGTGCACTGGACTCAGAGTAGAAGGAGTAATCAACCTCCCCTACCCTAACAAAAAAAGGAGCAAGTTGTTCCTAATGGGGTCCAAACTTTTTTAATTCTCTAAGAATAAGCAACTAACTTTAGTGACAAAAACTAGAAATTCCATACTCAAATACTACTAATAATAATGATAATAAGTGAGGACAGCTAGCTAGTGCAGTAGAGCGCTGGACTTAAAATCAGGAAGACTCCTCCTGAGTTCAAACTGATACTCTATGACCCTGAGCAAGTCATTTCTGTTTGTCTTAGTTCCCTCACCTGTAAAAGGATCTGAGGAAGGAAATAGCAAAACTTGCCAGTATCTTTGCCCCAAAAAAAATCCAAATGAGGTCACAAAGAGTCACAAAGAGGTCACAAACATGATTGAAACTACTGAACAACAACAATAATAACTAGTATTTATATAGTACTTTGATTTTCATTTTATCATCACAACAATCCTGGGAAATATTCTTATTCCCATTTTCAGATAGGGACAAAACAGATAATAGTCAAATGGCCAGGGTCATATACCTAGTAAATGTCAGAGGCTGGATTTGAACACAGGTCTCTTTCTACTGTACCACGTAGTTTAAAATTTTAAATTCCTTCAAGGAATATATAAACCCATTTGATATAAGCATTTGGTACTGATATCACAGATCATAGATTTAGGGCTGGAAAGAACCTTAACGCAATTCTATTGTTTGTCCTTTGTTTAAGAAGACCCTGATATCATGGGGTGATGTTTTGACTCATTCATGAACTGGATTTAAGTGAAGCAGATTGCATAAAGTCATAAGCCTCCCTCTCTCTTCCAGAATCATCAAAGTCCAGTGGTATGACAAAAGTCAAAACAGTTGGCAATCGCCCAAGATGTAGTGGATGACCTTGGAGTCTTCAATGTCTGACCAAGCTCTGAGCACTGCACAGAACTTGTTTAAATCACCTTCATGGCCATTGGAATAAATTGTTCTCAACTACTCATCTTCACATGCTTGGGGTAGATATCCCCAATTTCCTTAGTCCAGTTTTCTCATTAACGAGAAGGAGACCAAGACCCCAAGAAAAGTAACTTACCTATAGTATAGCTGAGCCTGGGTTTGTATGCTTTTTTGTTTCTCTAAATCCTGTACTCTTTCCACTATACTATCCTACCTACCACTAAGTAAAAATCAAACAACAAAGAAATTATACCTTGTCTCCAGGGATAAAGGTAATCTATAAATATTGAAGTTTTTCATTATGCAATTTCTTTCTCACTCATAAGACACTGATCCCTTCCTGCCTTGTGTCATAGTTATTTGTGTCAAGGTCTTTCTCACTAAAGTATCAGCTTTTAGAAGAGAAAACAAAAAACAAAACAACAACAAGAACAACAAAAAACCCATGACTCACTTATACTACTTTACATACTTAAAAGTTTGTGTTTCTTTGAATGGATGAATCTGGTATGCTTTCTTAGACTGGATGAGATCATTCTGAAGCTAAGTGATCTTTTCTTTACTACCCATTATACCAACAATTAACACAATAAAAAACTAAGCCAAAAGGCTTAGTGTGGCTTGCCATACTTACTGCAGCTGACTAACATTTTTGGGATATCCTATGTTATGCTTTAGAGTTGCCAAAAATCTGAGTCTCACCACAGCCTTATGAAGGGAGATACAAGAGAACTTATCTAGTCCTCTGGTGTCAAACGCAGAGTCCACAATATTCCTGAATATTATAAACTAGATTCAAATGTAATTGAGAAATAATTAACAAGATAAGTAAAAATAATAGAACACAGGTGATGTTAATATGTGGTTTTCTAGGTCCACATGACTTAGGGAGCTTTATGTATAATTTAATGGCCCTGTTTCTATTCACTGATCCAATCCATCTCTCTTACCTTACGGATGAGGGACTTGAGAAATACTCAGTGTCACAATTGTCAAAAGTGGAACTCAAACCCATGTTTCTTGTTGCTGTTGTTCATTCATTTCAGTCGTGTCCAATTCCCATTTGGGATTTTCTTGGCAAAGATACTGGAGCGGCTTGCCATTTCCTTTTCTAGTTCATTTTGCAAATGAGGCAAAACTGAGGCAAACAAGGTTAAGTGACTTACCCAGGTTCACACACTAGCAAATATCTGAGGCTGGATTTGAATCCAGATTTCTTGACTCCAAATCCTGTGTTCTCTCCACTACACAATTGCTGTTGGTGGTCTTTGGTTCTGGAAGAGGACCATGACGTCAGGGGGTGATGTCATGACATGCAAGTGAATTGGATTTAAGTGAGAGAAGTGTACAAGGTCACCTTGCTGCCTTATTACAGTAGTCATATAGAATCCTAAGATAACTCTGAAGGACAATAACTCTATTGTATAATCTAATAGAAAATTAGTCTCATATTATAGTTCAGCATAATGCAATGAGCATGGGTTTTAGAACTTGAATTCAAATCCTAATTCCACTATTTATAAACTGTGTGACTGTAAGTCATTCCATCTCTCTGAAATTCCATTTCTTCATCTGTAAAATGGAAATAATAATATTTGCAGTTTCTACCTCAAGGAAGGTTGTGGAAGGTGCTCTCATAAAGCTTTCAAGTACAAAAGAAAGGGAAGCAAGTTTTGATACTTACACTTCTTAAATAAGTTGTGATAACATCTGGATAATACTTTAAGCTCTTTAGTGATAAAGTGCTAGAACAGATCCAAGCTCTAAGTAAAAGTTTATTTCCTTCAATGTCACTTACCACATTAGCCAGCTGGGTGATTTCCACTTCAAAATACACTGTGACAGGATCAGACACATTTTCTACGGGTCTGATAAACTGGTTATAATGAGAAAACAGCTTATGAAACAAGCGTTCTTCGGACTCACAAGTGCTACAACCTGCATTGGCCCAAACAAAGGAAAATACCGTATTTTACAAGCTTTCAAAGTAAAATAGTCCCATGCATAAACAGAAGATCCCAGAGGATATTACAAAATGGGGGTTAACTTAAGTAAGGCATTGTATAAAACTTTTGTGGTTAAAAGTCCAATCGATGCAAAGTTTTTCAAAATAGCTTCTGAAACAACTTGCTTTTGCCTGAAAATTTCAGAGTTTGGGAGGGCACATCTGTAGCAGCAAGAGTTTTACAATTCTATCTTGAAAATAACAGTCATCTTGGTGCTAAATACAGCGTTTAAATATGTTGATGAGTTTGGAAGCAGTCTACAAATTTCTTTCAAAATATCTCTACCTGCACTATTGTTTTTTTAATGATGAGTATTTTTTCATAGTTAAAGTTTCTTGGCCACATCTTCTGACCCTTTAAGACTATTAAAGCCATACTTTTTTTTAAATAGCTTTTTATTTTACAAGATATATGCATGGGTAATTTTTCAGCATTGACAGTTGCAAAACCTTTTGTTCCAACTTTTCCCCTTCTTCCCCCCACCCCCTCCCCCAGATGGCAGGTTGACCAATACATGTTAAATATGTTAAAGTATAAGTTAAATACAATATATGTATACATGTCCATACAGTTATTTTAAAGCCATACTTTTTACTACAACAATTTTTCCATTGAATGGAAAATATTTTATAGAACCCTAGACTCTGTTGATGCAGAAATTCCCTCTTTGATATTTCTGAAATGATGAGTCATTGCTTAATTTTCAAGAACTCAGAACATAATTTCCTTTTGCAGAATGCCACCAGGTTAGATCAATACAATGACAAACCACAATTCTAGCAAATCAATGATGAAATACACTACCCACCTTCAATAAGAGAGGTGATGGTCCCCTTCTCTAAAGAAAGGGAATATTGATGGTCAAATAATTACCAAAGTTTAATGCTCATGTTAGGAAGATGTCAGTGAACCATTATTTAGACTGTCGGAAAAAAAATACTGTAGTGGAAAAAATACACTGGATCTCAAAGTCAAAAGATATGAATTAAGTTGACAGTGTTATATGGGGAAAGTCACTTTATGGGCCTTCTAGGACTCCCCTTAAACCTCATCTTCAATCTCAACTCCTAAAATAAAAGCCCTTTCCTGATTCCCTCAGTTATTAGTACCTTCCTCCTTTATATTGCATATATTTTGAAAAGATTTTGTATTTACTTATATGCATATTTGTTTATTCTTTCAGTAGAATGTAAGCTTTTTGAGGACAGAGACTTTTTGTTTTGTTGTATTTTTGTCTTTCATCCCTAATACCTAGCATCATGTTTTGCACATACTGAAGATGCTTAGAAAATATTTTATAATTGAATTGAATATGAAAACAAAAAGGAAAAACCAAAGAACTGGGTGACAACCCAACGCTCTGAGAGCTTGAAAAGGAAATAGGGATGCTAGTGAATTATTCCAGGGTATGCTCTGCTGTTGGGTGGGGTCTGAAACATCAGTGACTTGAAAAATGGATTGAAATACCTTATTTCTCCACCTTCTCCACTACACAAAACTGTATAGTAAACTTGCTAGATGATGAGTTGGTATTCAAAAGAACCTTTGATTCTTTTTGATACAGGTTAGAACCTGAGTCCAAATCAAATGAGAAAAAATTATGAAATTAAATCTTACTTAACACAGATTCATAAATTCAATTTTACAGACATATCATATGGGAAAGGTATCCAGAGAGCCGCCAGTCTGAAAATGATGTGAACATTTTAGTGGACTGCACACCTAATATGAATTATTAGTGTGACAGGGCAGTAGAGAAAGTTAATAGGATGTTACACTGAAATAAGAGAGGCATGGTGTCCAAAACTAGAGAAGTGATGGATAATCCATTTACTTGGGCAGCCTGCCTCTGGAGCATCATGTTTTAGGGAGGACGTAGGTAAGCTAGAAAATGCCTAGCGTGGAGTAATCAGGATCATGAATATCATCAGGTTCATGTTATATAAGGATCAAAGAAGAAATGGGATATTTAGCCAGAAAAATAAAAAAGTCCATTTAGAGGGAGTGTAAAGAGTCATCTCATGGAAGAAAGATTAGGTTGCTTCTATTTTGCCTAGAGGACATAAGTTGGAGAACAATGAGATAAAGCCACATATAGACAAATTCAGACTTAATATAAGGTGCAGTTAACTTCCTCACTCTTACAGAACTCTACAATTGTAATTGGCCATCTTAGGAAATACTGAATTCCCCCTTAATGCAGTATCTCAAGCAAAGGCTGAATGACCATATATGATGTAAAAGACAGCTGGATTAGAAAGCAGCAGACCTGCATCCAAATTTTACTTCTGTTTCTTATCTTGGCAAGTCACAATTTCTCTGGTATCCCTCAGTTTCCTCATCTAAAAATTAATGGATAACCTCTGAGATCCCTTCTAGCTCTAAATGTATAATCCCATCATTTTATGGATAATCTCTGAAATCCCTTCTAGCTCTGAATGTATAATCCCATCATTTTATGTTGTGAAAGGAATTCATGCTCATGGATAGGTTGAGCTACATGACTTCTGAGATCTCTTCCAACTTTGATCTTCAGTGATGATGTGATTGTGATTAAAATTTGATAATTTATATAAATTTCAGAACAGCATGTTAATGTCAGATATTACATTTTTATTAAGCTCCCTTGCATTCAAAGCCCTTCATAATCCATGTCCAATTTATCTTTCCAAACTGTTATTCTATCACTGTACACAAATTCGTCTCTCTAGCCAAAATGATTTATTCACTTCCTTCAACCATGGCATTGTAGAGATTTCAGAATAAAAGGGTTCTCATCTGGTTCAAAAAGCTCATTTTAGAGATCAGGAAACAGGTTTAATATCTTGTCTAGTCTTGTACTTTCTATCATCTCTGTCACTCTTCACTTTTACAATCCATTCTGAATCTGAATCCTAACCATCTCTCAGAACCATGTTCAAGTTCTTCATTTTCTGAGAAGTCTTTCTTGACCATTCCAGCCCAGAGCAATCTCTTCTCCAAATAAAAATAGCACTTGCTAACCAGTCATTTAGCAGATAGTCAAAAGTTTTATATGGCTTTATGTTATTAGGGCATCTGGGTGGTATAGTAGATATAGGGCTGATCTGAGTTCAGGACTGGCCTGAATATTTACTAGGTGTGTCACCCTGTGCAAGTCACTTAACCCTGTTCCTCATCTATAAAATGGGCTGGAGAAGGAAAAAGCAAACAACTCCAGTATCCTTGCCAAGAAAACCCCAAATGTGGTCATAAGGAGTCAAGCATAACTGAAATATTACAATAACAACAAAATTCTGTTATTAGTTATCATTTCTATGTATACATGTCTTGTTTCCACAACTACATTATAAGATCACTATAAACAAGATTAGTGTCTTCTTAATAATAACATCAAGGAACATTTATGTAAGACTTACCATGTACTAGGCACTGTATTAAGCATCTTTTTTTTATTATTAATTCTTTTTTATGAGGCAGTTGGGGTTAAGTGACTTGCCAGGGTCACACAGGTAAGAAATGTTAAGTGTCTGAGGCCAGATTTTAACTCAGGTCCTCCTGACTTCAAGGCTGGTGCTCTATCCACTGTGCCATCTGGCTGGCCCTGTACTAGGCACTTTAAAATTATTATTTCATTTGATTCTCACAACAACCTTGGAGATGGATACTATTATGATCTCCATTTTGCAGATGAAGAAACTGAAGCAAACAGAGGTTATTTGGGTAATCATAAATCCTAATCTTTTTAAAGTATACTTTTGTTAATACTTTGAAAAAGAAAATCTCTTTCATCAGACTATTTCTACTAGCATACAATTTCCCCTCAAGTTCCACTTACTTCTCCATTAATTAATTGTGGCAGAAAAGGCATGGAGGTAAAACTGGATTCTTGAAGGCTGTACCTGTAGAATATAAACTCCTTCAGCTGCTAAGCCAAAAAGGCTTTGACTTTGAACCCAATGACCCTGTAGGGCTTTCATTTCAGGATCAGCCTGCCCAATCGTGTTTGAAGAAGGTCCTCATCACCCTGGCTCCATCACAAAGGGGAGAAGTATTTTGGCCAAGGTAACTATGAAGACTAACTACAACTAACTAATAGAGAAGTAACAATCTTTATTTGGTGGGGAAAAGATCAACAGTAACAAGATCATAGAACCAAGAAAAACTGAAGCATACTGGATACATGGCAAGGAAAAAAATAAAGATTTATGGACTGAGTAATCATCTGATTAGCATGGACAAGATATAGTATGCACCATAATAAAGTCTTATAATGTCACCCCACAGTTTAGATTTTAAAATCCAATAGTGGCATTTTAGTGCCTCACCTAGAGTAGATGCTCATTGAATGTTTTCTGATGTTTATGGTTTTAATGAAAGACTTGGGGCCAAAAAAGCTGAGGAGATGAATTAAGAATTTTCTTCTTTGGAATGGGTAATGCTTGTAAAGCCTTCAAATGGACTAAAACCCCAGTGTGCATTTGGGGCCAGTTACAAAATTTAGCTCAGAATTTCACCTTGGTTTACCATGTTTTTAACTAGAACCTTCCCCTACCTTCCATTCATCATCCATTTATTTCTCTTACCTTGTCTGGCTATTTGTGGGCTGAATTTTGGGGTTGGAGGAAGGAATTAAGAGAGGAGGGAAGACGGAGAGGAGATTAAGAGAACTCAGATTATCTAGTTAAGACACTATATATATAGCTCACAAAAGTTCTAATGGCAAGATTTCTATTATTCATAGAAAAGTCCTGCTTTTGCTTGTCTTCAGGCTGACTTGCTTTTAAAATAAACAAAGAGCTTAGCAAGGCAATCTAATACTGTCATAAAAAAAAGAAAATGTCACAAGTGATTTCACCAGAACCTTAAAATGTCATTTCTTCTTACAATTATCATTGAAATCCAATTAATTTGAAGTTTTGCAAGAATAATAATAATAAAAGGAAATACAGAAGGGGTTATTACTTTAAAAAACACACATTTTCTAAAGAGATTTTTAAAAAAACCTGACATCTACTTATTTTGAGCAGTAGTTTCAAAAGCTCATTGTTAGAGGCATTTTTTCCAATATGTATCAAATTTCTTAGTTACTGTCTTCATGATGGGGATGGGGTGTGTGGTGTGAATCTATAAATTTCATTAGTATGAGAAATTCCCACTGAGGAAATTCCCTCTAACAATGCAGATCTGGTACTCTGACTGAGAGATGCTTGAGTAGTTAAGTACAGGTATTAAGAAATTAAGTACCTCCTCTCTTTCCCCTCCCCTCATCTCCCTTTTCTACCTCCCTCTCCCCTTTCCTTCCTTTCTTTTCATCTTCCCTTACTTTTCCCCTTTCCACTCTTCTCACCTTCCTTCCCCTTCTCTCTTGCCTCCTCTCCACTCCCTCCTTTCTCCTCTTTCCCCCACCTTATTTCTTCTCCTCTCTTCTTCCCTCCTCTCCTCTCCCCTTTCTCCTCTCCCTTCCCTTGTTTTAATCTCCTTTCCCCTTTTTTCATCCCTTCCTTTCCACTTCTGTCCTCCTCCATGAACCCAGGGATTCCTGACTATGAGAATGACTAATGGATGGAAATCCATTACTACACATGAAAGATCATATACCAAAAAAACAAATAATCATTTTAGCTCTTCTTTTGGCTTGATTAATTAATTTTCAGTAATCTCCTTTAAGATGAACCTATGAAATGTAATTTTTACACGTTATTATTTTATGAATTTATCAATGTGATTACACACATATATATATATACATATATATATAAAATAAATAACTCAAAAGGAACCTTACTTTTAAGCTCATAAAGTTTGTTGATAAAATGAGCAATAATCACAGTCTAGCTGATAACCTGCCAACTGTGAAGAATCAGGCACTTCCAAACAAAGAAAAACTCTATAAATACAGTGTTTTCTTTATTGTCATCATAAGTAATAATGAGGATGAAGTTTCCAAGTTGGAAATTAGAAGAAAAGGGAAACTCATGATTACTTAGAGCAAATACATCTTTTTCTCTACAAGACTGTAGGAAACCTCTATTGGTATGAAACAGACATTCCTCAGCAAATCTAGCAACACATGAGATTACAGCTGGGCTCAGCTGTATCGCATCCTATTCATTTTCTTTACTAATTTTTAACTTTAAAAAAAGTTTCACCTTGTAAGGGTGAAGGACTTCGAACACAGATGATCATGCACAAAACTGATTGAGTGACAACTGGATAATAGTTTTTAACAAGAACTAAAATCAGACCAGCAGCAAATATATCCCATGAGAGACATCAATAGGAAACGTCATTCCTAGCCTGTGGTTTTTAACTCTTGGAATTAATCATCCTCTCAGCGCTATATTCCCAGAAAATAAAGCTTTTTAAAAAGAAAATTAAAACTAGAAAAGCAATAATCATACTATTCCATTAGATATTACAGTTTTCCCCAATTCTGTCCCAACATTTGGCTAATTAATAGAAACTAATACATATTTGGCAATAGATACAGCAATGATAATTGTTTTGCTTAAATTGTAACATACTAAATTTTTAAATGCTTCATTCATCTATGTATAAATAAAACATCTAGAGAAAGGAGAGATTAAATACATTTGTTTGAAACCAGGGTCATGAAACAAAGAGGGTTAATCCAAACCTACCTTTAAAGAAAGATATGAATACGTACAACCAGAGATACAGACCAGAGAGCAGGCACATCTGCCACGTATCCATCAGCATTATCAAAGCACTCTCTGAATTCTCTTTCTAGGTAAAGATATATGACTGAGGAATGGCAGACAGCTACTTGTACCAAATCATCCAACAGCCCTACTCCAAGCAGACTGACTATAAACCCCCACTGCCTCCTTGGAAATCATAACATTTATAAAACACACACAGTTGTCTCTGATTTCAGAGAGTGAAGCTCTCATTGAGGGCAGCATCAAAAAAAGTGAATCAAACTGATGTCAGATGACTCATCACGTTTCCAGTCACCCTGGCTCTCCTTTAGTGCCTGGATGGGGAAGGAAGGCAGTAAGAGCTACAGAATAAAGCAGGCAAGATTATAGGAGGAATACATAGCCAGACTTCCATTTTCCGAATCATCTAGGGAGGTGATCAGTTAATAGATATTTATTGACCACATAGTGTATGTACAAGTCTGAAATAGGAAGTTCTGATTGTTTTTCAGTTAACTCACAAGCTTTCCTGAGGAAATTTTAACTAAAGACTTAAGAGGAAATCTTCTGTTTTTCAACATGCATTTTTGAAAGCCTTTCATAAATTCTTTAGCAAATATAAATTCACAGTTCCATTGGGGTGGATAATCCCTCCGCTAATAATCTCTAGTGGTCTCAGAGAGTTCCATGGTCAAATCACTCATCACTCTACAACCACCTGATCTTAAGCCTCTCCATGCTAAACTATCTTTATAGGACAAATAACTACAGGCCAGTCTGTTACTGGAGTCCTACTTCAAGCATTTCTAGCTTGGTAGGATTTGTTAGAGTTTGGACACCAATAGAGTCTGGATGGTCACTTGTTGAGCATGTCATAATAGGGAATCTTTTCAAGTAAGAGTTAGATCAGATGGCCTTTGAGATGGCCCTTCCAATTCTAAAAGTCTATGATTCAAGAACCATCACACCATGATGAAAGCTAGGAGAGGATCATAGATTGAGAGCTGGAAGGAACATTAAAGTCTGATTGAAAATTCTTATTTTACAGATAAGGACATGAGATCCAAAAAGATTATGTCTTGCCTCTGGTCCCTTGGTGAAGAAGTACAGTATAATAAATAGCATTTGGTTTTTCTTTGATATTTCAAAGTTTTGCTGTGCCTCAAAATCACCATTTTGAAGATAGCATATTAGAGCTCCTTATTCTTATTCCTTGTTATTGCGAAACAGACCCATAAATATGAAATGACTTGTTCCATCTTAATGATTCTTTGCCCATAAAAAAACCAGCTCCCTTTCTCCTATCCTTCGCCCCCCTCCCCCGTCCCCTCCCCCCCCAGTAAACAATGTTTTTATTTCTCAGGCTGCTCCAAGTAGTGGGGCATTAAATAAATCTAGAAGACTTAAAAATGGGGTTGTTTATATAAAGGGGTCATCTTGTATAATATTGTTAACAATTCCTCCTAAATTTAGAGAGATGGATGATAATTTTGTAAACTAATTAGCAACTATACTTTTTGTACCTCAAAGTAATAAATTATATATTTATATGTGTATGTGTGTCTGTGTCTGAGTTAATCAACCACATTTTATCATCATTTTCTGATGTCATCAGTTTTCTCTATTCTTAAATTGTTCTGGTCCATGATCTTGTTTTTTTTTTTTTTTGTTCCAAGTAGTTGTTTATTTGTTTATTGTTCATTCATCCCTGGTAAGATCTGATACCTTCCCATAAACAAAAATACCTCCCCCATCTATATTCCTGGATGCCTGAAATCATCAACATTCTCTCACTCCTCAGTGATTAAGGCAATGTGTTAGCAACCACATTTGCATTCTGCAGGGACTAGTTTCACCTAATTGATTACTTATTATCAAGTAGCACTGTCCTGAAACAAAGGAAATAGGCTGTCTTTGGAGAGAATGTCAGTTTCCTGTAATCAGAGGTTTAGATAAAACAAATGATCATTAGATAGGGCTATGTGATACTATTGGGAGAATTCTTGCAAGGTACAGGACATGGGACTTGAGTCTAAGGTTTCTTCTGTTAAGTTGGAGTTCTGCGATCCTAAGTTTTGTTTGGAGGTCAGAAACATGGAGCTGTATCTAGAGCTGGATCACCCAATTGTTTCACATAGCCCTATCTAATGATCATTGGTTTTATCTAAACCTCGGGTTGCAGGGACGGGAGGGGGGGGGGGGGTAGGGGAAAAATGCTTCTGGAGGAGGACAGAGCTAAACAGGGCATGAGGGGACCAGATAAGTTAGCAGGTTTTGGAAGGTATTTGATCTTCTAAGGAGCAGACAGAGGAAGAAAAGGAGTGATAGACATTTCTTGCTTCCTGCAGAATTCTCTTTAGAGATAGCATTAATCACTCATCTACTATCACCTTTAAAAATATTCCATTCTAAAAAGATGACAAAGGCACAAGAGGGTAGAGGGCTGGAACTCTGGAGAAGTATACTTGAAACAAGGTGTTAACTCAATGGAAATGATGAGATGATATTCTCTAGTTCATATATATACTTAGTACTTAGCATGGTGATATGATAGTTCTCTAATTCACACATAATCAGTGTGCTGTAATGATGTAATCATACCAAGTATTTAAGGACTGAGAGGACTGGAAATGAGACCTTCCATCTTTGACCATCCTCCTGGTGGCTCTCCTGCCTCCTGCACTCCTGCACTAAGCTCAAAGTTGAGGTCCTCCAGAAAGCTAGCCCGAACATTACAATATATGACACCATATATGTAATATATATAATATATATTACAATATATGACACAGGGAAACATGAGGTTTTGTTTAAACATTTGTAAGAGAGCAGGTTAGTGCCTTGACAACCATGCACATTCTGGATTTTACTAAATCCAGAGATAATAACAATAACTCACATTTCTCTAAAGATATAGGGATGGTTTATCATCCAATTTTCACTGTTTAAACCATTTCTTAAATTAAGTTCAACCATATATCAGGTTCCCAAGGGAAGTTTTAGTTAGATTCTTCTTATTGGAAGAATGTTGAGTTATGTTTAATTAGAAAATCTATTACATTCAGCTTATTTCTTTTTTGGAGGAAAATTTAATTTCCAGTTAATATCTTTTTCAGGAGGAAAAGAATAAGACAAACAAATCACATCAAAGCTATTACCGACCAGTTTGACACCTGGGGCAAGCAGCCAAAAAAATACCTTCCAATAACCTTTTTAAGAAAGAGTCCCTGGGACACTGCAAGGCTGCTGCTGAAGAGACATACAGAAGGAGAGGATTGGAAGTAGTTTGAGAATCTGCTTCTTTTATTAATTACTCTTGCTAATCAGGCACTAAGCTGTGCCTCAGAAGGAGTTTAAATGTTGTCAGCATTTTCTGAGTTTCAAGACTAGGACAGAGCCCTGGTTATCCCTACCCTATTTGTAGCTCCGGCTTCCACAAAACTGAGCTGAGTGTATTGTTATATAAGAATTGCTTTGGGTCATAATTACTTTTTTTTTTTTTTAACAGGAACTCTTTTTTCCTACATGAATGAACATTTTGGTGACCTTTCCATAACTGTCAGTTCTCTTCAACCTCAAAAGGAGAAGACTTTTTAGTTGTCCCTAAAGAAATGTAATGGAAATAACCTTGAAAACATGTATTATTTATAAATCCACTATGGAAAAAACCCAACATCAATAATTTAATGACCCCATATGCTTATTTTTTTTAACAACTGCTTCCTTTAACCCTCTCATGTTCAATGTCTCCCATCACTCATATTTCACACCTACCACATTTGACATTTCCCACACAGGAAAAATAAAACAGCAGTAGGTTAAATATGCAAATAAAATGCAAGGTGACATTTAATGAATAGCTAGTTAATCATGGCAGAAACTCAGGTTAATCATACAGGGCCCATCACTAATCATTTTAAGGTGTAAGCATAAACCACAAAGTGTTATATGTTGTTAAATGGTGAAATATGCAGCCAGAATTGTAAAACATTATGGGAGAAAACAATTTATTGCTAGAAAAGATTATACTTTTAATAAGAAATATTAAGATAAGAAAACTGAGGCCAGGGAGAGAGAATTGTTGTTTGTCCTTGGTTCTCTGACCATGACATCAAGGAAGTGATGCCGTGACATGCAGGTGAATTGAATTTAAGTAAAGGAGAGTTGTACAAGGTGACCTGCCTCACTTTTCCCTACAGAGCCATCTGGGTCTAGTGGCCAGATATAGATCATGTTGACTAGAGATGGCTCTGATGCAATGGGAGACCTTGACCTTTTTAAGCTAAGGCTTCAGTTTGACTGAGGCAGGACCTATTCAGTGGTTAAGGTAAGGCAAAGACTTGAGGCAAAGAATCTCCTCTTCATCCTGTCCAAAATAAACAAACAAATAAATGAATGGATGGATGGATGGATGGACAAATAAATAAATAAATAAATGGATAAATAAAGGAATGAATAAATAAATCTAGGAAGAGAAGACCTCAAGGTTTCTGATCAAAGCAGAAATAATTGTTTTGGGAGAGAGAGGAAGTAATTTGCTCAATGTTGTACAGTAAGTAGAGGGACCATAATTTGAATCAAGGTGTCTAATTCCATTATTAATTCTCATTTCACCATACCATGATGACCATTTTCATGGATATCATATATAGCCAAGATATTGTTATTATGAACTAATTGTTATTAGAGGCATTTAGATGGTATAGTGAATAGAATGATGGACCTGGAATTAGAAAACCCAAGTTCAAATCCAGCCTCAGATATTTACTAAACACATGATTCTAAGCAAGCCACTTAACTTTTGTCTGCCTCAATTTTCTCATCTGTGAAATGGGAATAATAATAGCAACTACCTTCCAGGGTTGTTGTGAGGATAAAATCAAATAGCATTTTAAACCAGTTTGCAAACTTTGCAATGCTGCCTTGCCCAAAGGAAGCTCCCCCTCAGTGCCCTTATTAAGGTTTGGTAGACTTCCTTTTATTGGAAGAAGAACATAGATATCAGACAATACTATTGGTGATCCTGGGTCAAATTAGTTGATAAGGGGAATTGGAAAATTAGATTTTGCCTAGAGGATCATAGGATTTAAAGCTATAAAGAAATTTAGAAATCATCTAATCCAAGAAACTTATTTTACAAATAAAGAAATTTGTATGAGCTAAAAAAAAATTTTTAAAAAAAAGCAACTGCATGAGAGAATGTGATGAAAAAACAAGTCATTTGACAGTGAACTGGGGGCAGCTAGGTGACACAATCAATAGAGAACTGGCACTGGAATCAGGAGAACCTGAGTTCAAATTCAATCTCTGACACTTACTAGCTACGTGACCCTGGGCAAGTTACTTTACCCTGTTTGCCTCAGTTTCCTCATCTGTAAAATGAGCTAGAGAAGGAAATGGTAAAGTATTACAGTATTTTAGCCAAGAAAACCCCACAAGTTTGTCATGAAGAGTGGGACATGATGAAATGACCAAACAAAAGAACATGCTGCCAAAACAGATGACATCTGAGAACTCTCCCAACTTTTAATAGTCTATGATTTAATCAAGAGTATACATATGTAAAAACTGACTATAAGTTTCAAGTTTCATTTTTCAATAAAGTATCTTCTTCAAGTAAGATTGTGGTTTAGGTGACAGTGAACCCTAGAAGAAAAGAGGAGATGGGTGATTTTTTGTGAAATAAAAATTCATTACCATCATGCATTAAAACACTATGATCAACTCTGAGGAGAGAGGCAAGAATAAATAAGACAATGGTTTCTGCCTGCCCTCATGGAGCTTTCAGTCTCATAGGGTAAATGAGACATGTACAAAAGTAAATATACTAGAAAATAGAGTATAAGTTCATAGAAGAAAGAAAAAAATGGGCCATCCATTAATGTGAAATTATTTGTTCTTTCTGTCTCTTTTTCTGTCTCTGTCTTTCTCTTTGTCTATCTCTGTCTCTCTCAGAAATGCTGTAATTTCAAGTTTGTTTATATAATGGCTCCCAAAAGCTTCAGAAAGAAAGTTCTAAGTTCAGGTAGTGCATGATTTTGTGAACATCATAGAGTTAGACATTTCTGGGGCAGAATGGCCCACAAAATTCTTGTGCCCCTGGCCAAAAGTGTTAGTTTAGATTTAGAATTCATTTTAGGCAGAAGATAACTGTTGCTCTCGTTTGATCTTAGGTGTAAAAATTAAGCCAGACAATCCATCTAAAGTCAGAGGAAAGTAAAAAAAAAACAAATAATAAAAACAAAGGAATTAGAAAGTATATAGTAACCCTAGGGTAGTTAAGAAAGTACTGGCCTGTAGGGAAAGGTCAGAAGGTTAAGATTTGAATCTACTCACATTATAGAATGCTAAGCAGCTCACTCCCATTCTATGGGCCTCAATTTCCTCATCTGTAAAATGAAAGTATTGGTATAGAACCTAAGTTCAAATACAGACTATGATTGGACAAACCACATCTTTCCTGTGCCTCAGTTTCCCAATTTGTTAAAGACTTAGACTAGATATTTCTGAAGATCCTTACAATTCTAGATATATAATCTTATGATTCTATGACTAGATGATCTCTGAAGAACTTTCCAAATCTGACATTTCAATAATAAGAGCTGACATTTATATAGCACTTAAACTTTTATTAAATTTATACATACATTTTCTCATTTCAACATTATCACAAACATATTAGGTATATACAGCAGATATTACTATTCCCATTTTACATGTGACATTTCGAAGACTCAAAAAAGGCAAAGTAACTTGATCTCACAGCTGGTATTAGAACCAGGAATTTTTAGCCCTGAGCTCTCTTGATTGTAAAACAGTTTTTTGATTCTACCACACTGCAGTGTCACATGTTTAAAGAGAGAGGACTATGGGAACTGAATATAGGCATAATTGAAAATTTCTCTGAGAAATTTTCTTTTTTTTTAATTAAAGCTTTTTATTTTCAAGACATATGCATGAGTAATTCTCAACATTCACCCTTGCAAAACCTTGTGTTCCAAATTCTTTTTTACCTCCTTTCCCCTCACCCTCTCCCCTAGATGGCAAGTAATCTGATATATGTTAAACATGAGCAATTCTTCTATACATATTTCCACAATTGAAATGCTGCGCAAGAAAAATCAGATCAAAAAGGAAAAAAACTGAGAGAGAAAGCAAAATGCAAGCAAACAACAATAAAAAGAGTAAAAATACTATATTGTGATCCCCACTAAGTTCTCACAGTCCTCTCTATGGGTGCAGATGGCTGTCTTCATCACAGACCATTGGAACTGGCCTGAATCATGAGACATTTTCTTTAAAAATTTTCTGTTTCACTTAGGACCTTTACCTCCCAGCTCAGAGCCCAGGGAAAGGAAGGAAGTCTCCAGAAGAGAAATTATCTCATTCTGACTAGATTCAGGCTGCCCCACAGTAGCCACATCCTCCATTGGCAAGCCTTCAACAGACTTCTGGAGAGGAAACAAAAAGTCAGATGTCAAGATCAAGACTACTTTTATTCCTCTTAAATAAACTCAACAAGCATTTATTAAGCTCCTACTATCTGCCAGATACTGTAGAAGTGCTGAAGATAGAGAGGCAAAAATTAGTTCCTGTCCTTAAGAAGCTCATAGCCATGCAAACAACTATGTACAAACAAGATATATACAGGATGAACTGCAGATTATAATAATGATAATAACTAAAATTTATGTAAGTTTTTAAGGTTTACAAAGCACTTTAAAAGTACCATTTCATTTTATGCTCAGAACAACCTTCACAGACAGGTACTATTATTATGTCCATTTGACAGATAAGGAAACTGAAGCAGACAAATGTTAAATAACTTGTCCAAAATCAGATAAGGAAATCTGAAGTTACATTTGAACTGAAGTCTCTCTGATTCTAAGCCCAGTGCTATTCGTTGAGATCCCTAGAAGGAAGGAACTAAAATTAAAGAGAAAGGAGAAAAGTGGTCTTTTTCATAATCCACCTCACCTTCCCCCAAATATCTGCAAACTAATCTTAGTAATCTTGAAACTCCCAGAGTTTCTCTCCAAAATATCCAGTGCTGTGCTTTCTGGGAATTCCTGTTTCAACCTAAAACACATTAGGAACATAGTTGAGGCAGAGCTAGTTAGTACAGTGGATAGAGCACCAGCTCTAGAATCGGGAGAACCTGAATTCAAATGCAGTCTCAGACATTTAACAATCCGGTCCCATGCATTTAACACTTACTAGCTCTGTGACCCTGGGCAAGTCACTTAACCCCAATTAACCCTTCAATTGCAATAACTGAAATAATTGCAGCTTGTGGGCCAACATCTATTGCAGATGAAGGAATTAATTGCATCTTTCTTTTTGAAAAAAATATTATTTTTTTATTTTTTCAATTAACAAGTATTTTTTAATAGCTTTTTATTTACAAGATATGTGCATAGGTAATTTTATAGCATTGACAATTGCCAAACCTTTTGTTCCAATTTTTCCCCTCTTTCCCCCCACCCCTTCCCCCAGATGGCAGGTTGACCAATACATGTTAAATATGTTAAAGTATAAATTAAATGCAATATAAGTACACATGTCCAAACAGTTATATTGCTGTACAAAAAGAGTTGGACTTTGAAGTAGTGTACAATTAGCCTGTGAAAGAAATCAAAAATGCAGGCAGACAAAAATAGAAGGATTGGGAATTCTATGTAGTGGTTTATAGTCATCTCCCAGAGTTCTTTCCCTGGGTGTAGCTGGTTCAGTTCATTACTGCTCTATTGGAACTGATTTGGTTCATCTTCATTGTTGAAGAGGGCAATGTCCATCAGAATTGATCATCATATAGTATTGTTATTGAAGTATATAATGATCTCCTGGTCCTGCTCACCTTACTCAGCATGAGTTCATGTAAGTCTCTCCAGGCCTTTCTGAAATCATCCTGCTGGTCATTTCTTACAGAACAATAATATTCCATAATATTCATATACCACAGTTAATAATTAACAAATATTTTTAAAAGTCACTTCCTCACATTGAGCAAATTAAAAAGAAAAAGAAAGTGCTCAATACATAGCTGCCTAGTTCAGAAAATCAAATTCACACATTAGTCACTATTCAAAAATGTGCTATTGCTTTCTGCATTTAAGTTTTTCACCTCTCCATCAGGAGAAGAGAAGAATGTTTTGTCTCCATTCTTTTGGATTTACCATTGGGTCTTTCAAATTTGTTTTTTCCCTATAATGTTATCATTCTATAAATTATTTTCTTAGTTCTGATCACTTTGTTTTGCATCATTTCATAGAAGTCTTCTCAATTTCTTCTGAAATTATCCATTTCATCATTTCTTATGGCAAAATAGTTTTCCATTATATTCATGTATCACAAGATAATTTAGTCTTCCCTAACAAGATTTCCAATTTGGGGCAACCTATGAATATATTTGTACTGATAGATCCTTTTGCTCTTTCTTTGATTTCTTTTATTTCTTTGGAGATATAAATCTAATAGTGATATAGCTATCAAAGGATATACATAATTTAGCAGCTTTCTGGACATGGTTCCAAATTGCTTTTCAGAATTGTTAAACTTGTTCACAGCTCCACCAACAATATATTAATGTACTTATTTGCAGAAGGGGGAAATTTTTCTAAACATTTTCCTAAGACTGTTCAACACAAATCAATAAATATTTTGATAGTCATTGGGGACTTGAAGGCAAAAGACAACATAGGGAAAAACACCTTATGTTGCCACAATAGAAAATGTGTTTCAAAATCATAAAAGAAATGGAACAAAGGCTTGTAGGTTACTCAGAAAAATAATACCTGTACAACTTTCAAGAAAAGAAATAGGAGGTGGTAGTTGTAATAAATACCGAATTATAAAGAAACAGCTGGTCTCTGATGTAGAAGGCATTTCAAAATCTGTATCATTCAGATGATCAATTACAGAATATTGCTTTCAAAAACCATAAAAAGTGGAATTTTTTTACCCTTTTTGTGTCATGGTTGCCTTTGTAAGTCTGATAAAAAGCCTATGGGTAATTTCTCAGGATAATGTTTGTTGCTTACATTTATAACTGGAAGCAATATTGAATTTCAATTAGTAAAAATAAAGATGTATTTTTCCACTGCCAAAGTTCATGGACCCCTAAAATGTATGCGTGGACTTTTTAAGGGATCAATTAGCCCCAGGTTAAGAACTTCTGCTTTAGAATAATAAACCTGGCAACTAAGTCAAGAACGGAACAGAGTAAGGACAGACAGAAGGCAGGGAGATTTCTTAGACTATTTTTTAATAGTTTAGGCAAGAGAGGTGAGTGGGGGCTTGAACTAGGTTTGTGCTTATAATTTCTTAGTTCATTTGATTCTGCCCCTTAAAGGCAACAACAGATTTTGTATACTATTTGATTGCTTTTGTTGATAAGGATTTAGTAAGGGGGCAGCTAGATGGTACAATGGACAGAGCACTAGACCTGAAATCAGGAGAAGCTGAGTTTAAATTCAGCCTCAGATACTTAACACTTATTAGCTTGTGTGACCCTGGGCAAGTCACTTAATCCTAAATACCTTGCCAATAAATTAATAAATTTTCATTAAGTTTATAAACTGAGAGTCGAGTGAGTTTTTAGGAATGAAGAATATCAAAATGCAACTACATTTGAACCAAGACCACTAAATCACCCTGAATTTAAGACTTAAATATGAAAACTAGTTGATCATAAATTTTGCTCCAGACATTATTTTGATGCAGTTTTGTTTTTGTTTCTGATCTGGAATATCTCTCACTCACTAGCTTTCACTGCCATCTACATGCTGGATATTGTAATTTCATGGATCCACTTTCATCTCTCTAGAATTGGTGATTGTTGAAGTACAGCTCAGTAGGGGAAGTTTTTTCACCAAATAGCTCACTATTCCAAGAAAAAAAAAAATCACTGAATCTTAATCTTATCCAAAGTATGAGGAGGTTTTAATGGATTAGATTTCAAAAAAGGAAAAGTTAAAAAAAAAAAAACTAATGCAATTACTATTATAAAGAGGAGCAGCTCTGGACTAGTAAGTGGAGAGGTGGATGCTCAGTTAGGAAGATCTGAGTTGAAGTTCTTTCTCTGACACAAACTGCTCTTGTGATCCCAGGCAAATAAGACAACTTTCAGAAGTGGTGATCTGTCTGGATAGAGTGAATATCATCATAAATATCCCCTTTGAATTATCAACTCTGATGCCTCTTCCTTCTTCCTTCCCCTGCCCCAGCCAGGTCTCAATTAGTCTCAACCATTTGGGCTACTTATGTCTTTTCTCTTGTAACAAGAAGTCAATAGACATTAATTAACTGCACTGGAGATACAAAAAGAGGCGAAAGATATTCCCTGCTCTCAGAGAGCTCACAATCTAGTGGAGAGACAACAAACAAATACATAAATATACACAAGCAAGACATATACAGGATAAATTGGAAATAATTACAGAGGAAAGGCGCTAGAATTAAGAGAGGGTAGGAAAGGCTTCCTGTAGAAAATGAGATTTTATCTCAGAATTAGAAGGCACCAGAAAGACTGTCTGCTTCTGTAAAAGAATCCATCTTACAACATCCCTAACAAGTAGTTATCCAGTCTCTGTTTGAAAACTTCTGCTGAAGAGGAACTTATTTACATCCAAAGAAGCCCATTATATTTCAGATTAGTTTCAATTGTCAGGGAGTTTTTCTATAGTTATATTTCAGTATTTTTCATTGATGTGTGTCTTCTCTTTATTGCTAAAGATCACTACCTATTTAAAAAAATGAGATTTTAGTTGTAACTTAAAGAAATCCAGGGAGGTCAGTAGTTGGAGAGGAGAAAGGAGAGCATTCCAGGAATGGAGGACAGTAGAAAATGCTCAGGGTCAAGAGGCGGAGTATCTTTTTCATGGAATGATCACAAGGCCATTGTTACTAGATTATAGAGTATTGTTGAGGGAATAAGAAGTGAGGAGACTGGAAAGATAGGAATAGGAATGTCCAAAAAAAAAATTTCTATTTAATCCTGGAAGAAGCAGTAGGAAGATATTGGAATTTATTACATCCGTTTGCATGTGACATGATCAGACTTGGATTTTAGGAAAATCACTTCAGTGGCTTAAAAGAATAAACCGAAATGGGAAGAAACTTGAGGCAGCCAGAGCCACCAACCAACTATTGCAATAATCCAAGGGCCTGCAACAGATTGAATGCAATGTCAGGAAAGAAGGGGACATATTTAGGAGATGTTGCAAAGGTGAAATCATCAGACTTTGGCAATAGCTTAGATATAGGGAGTGGATATGGGGATGCAGAATGAGCAATATTGAGGAATTGAGGGCTATTCCTAGGTTCTGAGCTTGGGGGACTAGGAGAATGGTGTTCTCTACAATAATAGAGAAGTTTGGATTGGAGAGGATTTAGGGGAAAAGATAATGAGTTCCATTTTGGACTTGTTGATGCAGGATGCCTATGGGATATTCAGTTCAAGACGTCAGAAAGGAGTCAGAGATGCGAATTTGGAAGACAGTAAAATGGATAGAACAGTATAGGTTGATTTGAAAATCATTAGCACTGAGAATCCAAATGAAGCAATATAGAGGAGGAAGAGAAGAGGACCCAAGACAGAACTATTGTTAGAGAGCATGATCTGGGCTGAGGATCCAGAACAGGAGATTGAGAAGGAGAGAGTAGTGTCCCAATAATCCAGAGGAAAGAGAATCAGAAATGAGAGAATGATCAACAGTGTCAAAGACTGCAGAGAGGTCAAGGAGAAAAAGAAGTGAGAAAAAAGGGTTTGTCAATTGTGAAGATCGTGTATTTTTAAATCAGCAGGAGTCAGGAATTCAGGTTAGGGGAAAATCGTCAGTCTTTATTCTCAGTGAAGAAGGATTGGAGGTGGAAGAGAATCGGCGATAGCAATGTGTGTAGCTGAGTTAAGAAGCTAGCTAGACCAGCAGCCACACGACCAGCAGCTAGGAGAGTGGAACCCAGGCCTGATCTCTCCCACCTTCTCTTCCTGTCTCTCTCTGCCTCCACCCACCAAAATCGTCATTTCCTATACAACACATCAGGACTTGCACAGAGAGTGGGCAGGGACCATTCTTTATCCAATCATGTATATTAATAGAGTATAGCCCAATTACTATTTAGCCTCACGTACTTGGGACCTCAGTGCATCAACTCAAACCTCAGCCCATTACAGTCAATGATGGGATTACTGATAACTTTGGATAGAGCAGTTTCAGTCAAATAATGAGTTTGAGAAGATGGATTGTAAAGTACTCAGAAGACAGTAGGGGAGAGAAAGAAGAGTCACCTCTTGTAGGTGACCTTTTGAGAAGTTTAGCCACAAAGACCAAACCAAAGGGGTAGGAACCATAGAGAGGGAGAAATTGAAATTAAGTGAGCGGGTATGACAAAGGGGGCAAACGGAGGAGACAGGATATAGGAATTCTCGTGCAAGTAGAGGGGTTACCCTTAAGAAAAAGGTCATGGGACAGCTAGGTGATGCAGTGGATAGAGGACCAGCCCTAAAGTCAGGAGGACCTAAATTCAAATCTGGCCTCAGATGTTTAACTCGTCCTAGCTGTATGACCCTGGGCAAGTCACTTAATCCCAATTGCCTCAGCAAATAAAACAAACAAACA